>NC_072393.2:42178260-42488586 GCF_028885625.2 Pongo pygmaeus | reverse complement strand
CATCTTGGCTAACACTTGTGAAACCCCGTCTCTACTAAAAATACACACACACACAAATTAGCTGGGCGTGGTGGCACACGCCTGTAGTCCCAGCTACTCGGGAGGCTGAGGCAGGAGAATCACTTGAACCGGGGAGGTGGAGGTTGCAGTGAGCCAAGATTGCCCCACTGCACTCCAGCCTGGGTGACAGAGCGAGACTCCACTCAAAAAAAAAAAAAAAAAAAAAAAAGACAAGGGTAAAAGAAAATAAAGAAGATCAAGCAATGAAGTGAGAGCCAGAAACTGGACAGGTGAACATGCTCTGGTTAGAGCTACCCTTGGGACATTTGCTGGCTTCAATAGCCTGAGGTTGTATCTTAGTGTTGTGAAAAAATTCAAGAGACAGGCCTTCACCCACAAAAGGGCAGGGATTAGAAATAAATCACTTTACAAAATTGGAACCTATTCAAGGCCTGAAGTTCAGAGACAGGAAAAAATCCATCTGACCTCAGTCTCGGCCATTTTTAAAAAATTGACTTTTACTCTGAGTTGGGGAGCCAAAATTAGTAAATACAAAGATAGTTAATGGGAAAGTGCAGAAGCTAGATGGATAGAAATTAAGCAGCTACAAGAATAATCCACCTGGCTCAGACCAGATGATCATGGAGGTAAGGGTGGAGGAAGTGAGGTATCATTAGATAGTGGATATATTTTGAAGGTATACTAAAGAGGATTTGTTGGTAGAATGGACATGTAACATGAAAAGAGAAGACAAGGAAGACTATGCATGTTTTGCCTGAAAGTTTGGAACAATGGAAGTGCTACTTACTGAGAACTCCTCACTGTGATAGGGGCAGACCTGGGAGGGAATGTGAAAAGTCTGGTTTTGAACTATTAGACATCAAATGAAAATGTTCAATAGACACATATGTGTAAGCATGTGACTCTAGGGAGGTATTTGGATTACAGATATAAGTTTGAAAGTCATCACGAAATAACATTTAAAGCTATAAGATTTGATGAGGTCACCCAGGGTGTACCTTTATATACAAAACAGAAGGGGAAGGATGAAAAAGGGAAGTTTGAGGATTGAACCCTGGGTCACTTCAGGCAGATGAGAAGGAAACAGCAATGGAGACTGAAAAGGAATAGCCAGTAAGAAAGGAAAAAAATTAAGAGAGCACGGAACCCCAGAAGCCATGTGAAAAAAGTTTTTTTTTTATTATTATTATAAGTTTCAGGGTACCTGTGCACAATGTGCAGGTTTGTTATATATGTATACATGTGCCATGTTGGTGTACTGCACCCATTAACTCGTCATTTAGCATCAGGTATATCTCCTAATGCTATCCCTCCCCCTACCCCAAAACAGTCCCCAGAGTGTGATGTTCCCCTTCCTGTGTCCATGTGTTCTCATTGTTCAGTTCCCACCTATGAGAGAACATGCGGTGTTTGGTTTTTTGTCCTTGCAATAGTTTGCTGAGAATGATGATTTCTAGTTTCATCCATGTCCCTATAAAGGACACGAACTCATCATTTTTTATGGCTGCATAGTATTCCATGGTGTATATGTGCCACATTTTCTTAATCCAGTCTATTGTTGTTGGACATTTGAGTTGGTTCCAAGTCTTTGCTATTGTGAATAGTGCCGCAATAAACATACGTGTGCATGTGTCTTTATAGCAGTGATTTATAGTCCTTTGGGTATATACCCAGTAATGGAATGGCTGGGTCAAATGGTATTTCTAGTTCTAGATCCCTGAGGAATCGCCACACTGACTTCCACAATGGTTGAACTAGTTTACAGTCCCACCAACAGTGTAAAAGTGTTCCTATTTCTCCACATCCTCTCCAGCACTTGTTGTTTCCTGACTTTTTAATGATTGCCATTCTAACTGGTGAGAGCTGGTATTGTGGTTTTGATTTGCATTTCTCTGATGGCCAGTGATGATGAGCATTTTTTCATGTGTCTTTTGGCTACATAAATGTCTTCTTTTGAGAAGTGTCTGTTCATATCCTTCACCCACTTTTTGATGGGGTTGTTTTTTTCTTGTAAATTTGTTTGAGTTCATTGTAGATTCTGGATATTAGCCCTTTGTCAGATGAGTAGGTTGTGAAAATTTCCTCCCATTTTTTAGGTTGCCTGTTCACTCTGATGGTAGTTTCTTTTGCTGTGCAGAAGCTCTTTAGTTTAATTAGATCCCATTTGTCAGTTTTGGCTTTTGTTGCCATTGTTTTTGGTGTTTTAGACATGAAGTCCTTGACCATGCCTATGTCCTGAATGGTATTGCCTAGGTTTTCTTCTAGGGTTTTTATGGTTTTAGGTCTAACATGTAAGTCTTTAATCCATCTTGAATTAATTTTTGTATAAGGTGTAAGGAAGGGATCCAGTTTCAGCTTTCTACATATGGCTAGCCAGTTTTCCCAGCACCATTTATTAAATAGGGAATCCTTTCCCCATTGCTTGTTTTTGTCAGGTTTGTCAAAGATCAGATAGTTGTAGATATGCGGCATTATTTCTGATGGCTCTGTTCTGTTCCACTGATCTATATCTCTGTTTTGGTACCAGTACCATGCTGTTTTGGTTACTGTAGCCTTGTAGTATAGTTTGAAGTCAGGTAGTGTGATGCCTCCAGCTTTGTTCTTTTGGCTTAGGATTGACTTGGCAATGCAGGCTCTTTTTTGGTTCCATATGAACTTTAAAGTAGTTTTTTCCGATTCTGTGAAGAAAGTCATTGGTAGGTTGATGGGGATGGCATTGAATCTATAAATTACCTTGGGCAGTATGGCCATTTTCACAATATTGATTCTTCCTACCCATGAGCATGGAATGTTCTTCCATTTGTTTGTATCCTCTTATTTCATTGAGCAGTGGTTTGTAGTTCTCCTTGAAGAGGTCCTTCACGTCCCTTGTAAGTTGGATTCCTAGATATTTTATTCTCTTTGAAGCAACTGTAAATGGGAGTTCACTCATGATTTGGCTCTCTGGTTGTCTGTTATTGGTGTATAAGAATGCTTGTGATTTTTGTACATTGATTTTGTATCCTGAGACTTTGCTGAAGTTGCTTATCAGCTTAAGGAGATTTTGGGCTGAGACAATGGGGTTTTCTAGATATACAATCATGTCATCTGCAAACAGGAACAATTTGACTTCCTCTTTTCCTAACTGAATACCCTTTATTTCCTTCTCCTGCCTAATTGCCCTGGCCAGAACTTCCAACACTATGTTGAATAGGAGTGGTGAGAGAGGGCATCCCTGTCTTGTGCCAGTTTTCAAAGGGAGTGCTTCCAGTTTTTGCCCATTCAGTATGATATTGGCTGTGGGTTTGTCATAGATAGAGCTTATTAGAGATACATCCCATCAATACCTAATTTATTGAGAGTTTTTAGCATGAAGGGTTGTTGAATTTTGCCAAAGGCCTTTTCTGCATCTATTGAGATAATCATGTGGTTTTTGTCTTTGGTTCTGTTTATATGCTGGATTACTTTTATTGATTTGTGTATGTTGAACCAGCCTTGCATCCCAGGGATGAAGCCCACTTGATCATGGTGGATAAGCTTTTTGATGTGCTGCTGGATTCGGTTTGCCAGTATTTTATTGAGGATTTTTGCATCAATGTTCATCAAAGATATTGGTCTAAAATTATCTTTTTTGGTTGTGTCTCTGCCAGGCCTTGGTATCAGGATGATGCTGGCCTCATAAAATGAGTTAGGGAGGATTCCTTCTTTTTCTATTGATTGGAATAGTTTCAGAAGGAATGGTACCAGCTCCTCCTTGTACCTCTGGTAGAATTCGGCTGTGAATCCATCTGGTCCTGGACTCTTTTTGGTTGGTAAGCTATTGATTATTGCCACAATTTCAGAGCCTGTTATTGGTCTGTTCAGAGATTCAACTTCTTCCTGGTTTAGTCTTGGGAGGGTGTATGTGTTGAGGAATTTATCCATTTCTTCTAGATTTTCTAGTTTATTTGCGTAGAGGTGTTTGTAGTATTCTCTGGTGGTAGTTTGTATTTCTGTGGGATCAGTGGTGATATTCCTTTTATCATTTTTTATTGCATCTATTTGATTCTTCTCTCTTTTCTTCTTTATTAGTCTTGCTAGCAGTCTATCAATTTTGTTTGTCTTTTCAAAAAATCAGCTTCTGGATTCATTAATTTTTTGAAGGGTTTTTTTGTGTCTCTATTTCCTTCAGTTCTGCTCTGATTTTAGTTATTTCTTGCCTTCCACTAGCTTTTGAATGTGTTTGCTCTTGCTTATCTAGTTCTTTTAATTGTGATGTTAGGGTGTCCATTTTGAATCTTTCCTGCTTTCTCTTGTGGGCATTTAGTGCTATAAATTTCCCTCTACCCACTGCTTTGAATGTGTCTCAGAGATTCTGGTATGTTGTGTCTTTGTTCTCATTGGTTTCAAAGAACATCTTTATTTCTGCCTTCATTTTGTTATGTACCCAGTAGTCATTTAGGAGCAGGTTGTTCAGTTTCCATGTAGTGGAGTGGTATTGAGTGAGTTTCTTAATCCTGAGTTCTAGTTTGATTGCACTGTGGTCTGAGAGACAGTTTGTTATAATTTCTGTTCTTTTACATTTGCTGAGGAGAGCTTTACTTCCAACTATGTGGTCAATTTTGGAATAGGTGTGGTGTGGTGGTGAAAAAAATGTATATTCTGTTGATTTGGGGTGGAGAGTTCTGTAGATGTCTATTAGGTCCGCTTGGTGCAGAGCTGAGTTCAATTCCTGGGTATCCCTTGTTAACTTTCAGTCTCATTGATCTGTCTAATGTTGACAGTGGGGTGTTAAAGTCTCCCATTATTATTGTGTGGGACTCTTTGTAGGTCACTCAGGACTTGCTTTATGAATCTGGGTGCTCCTGTATCGGGTGCATATATATTTAGGATAGTTAGCTCTTCTTGTTGAATTGATCCCTTTACCATTATGTAATGGCCTTCTTTGTCTCTTTTGATCTTTATTGGTTTAAAGTCTGTTTTATCAGAGACTAGGATTGCAACCCCTGCCTTTTTTCGTTTTCCATTTGCTTGGTAGATCTTCCTCCATCCCTTTATTTTGAGCCTATGTGTGTCTCTGCATGTGAGATGGGTTTCCTGAATACAGCACACTGATGGGTCTTGACTCTTTATCCAATTTGCCAGTCTGTGTCTTTTAATTGGAGCATTTAGCCCATTTACGTTTAAAGTTAATATTGTTATGTGTGAAACTGATCCTGTCATGATGATGTTAGCTGGTTATTTTGCTCGTTAGTTGATGCAGTTTCTTCCTAGCCTCGACGGTCTTTACAATTTGGCATGTTTTTGCAGTGGCTGGTACCGGTTGTTCCTTTCCGTATTTAGTGCTTCCTTCAGGAGCTCTTTTAGGGCAGGCCTGCTGGTGACAAAAATCTCTCAGCATTTGCTTGTCTGTAAAGTATTTTATTTCTCCTTCACTTAGGAAGCTTAGTTTGGCTGGATATGGAATTCTGGGTTGAAAATTCTTTTCTTTAAGAATATTGAATATTGGCCCCCATTCTCTTCTGGCTTGTAGAGTTTGTGCCAAGAGATCAGCTGTTAGTCTGATGGGCTTCCCTTTGTGGGGAACCTGACCTTTCTGGCTGCCCTTAACATTTTTTCCTTCATTTCAACTTTGGTGAATCTGACAATTATGTGTCTTGGAGTTGCTCTTCTTGAGGAGTATCTTTGTGGCATTCTCTGTATTTCCTGAATCTGAATGGTGGCCTGCCTTGCTAGATTGGGGAAGTTCTCCTGGATAATATCCTGCAGAGTGTTTTCCAACTTGGTTCCATTCTCCCCATCACTTTCAGGTACACCAATCAGACATAGATTTGGTCTTTTCACATAGTCCCATATTTCTTGGAGATTTTGTTTGTTTCTTTTTATTCTTTTTTCTCTAAACTTCCCTTCTAGCTTCATTTCATTCATTTGATCTTCCATCACTGATACCCTTTCTTCCAGTTGATCGAATTGGCTCCTGAGGCTTCTGCATTCTTCATGTAGTTCTTGAGCCTTGGCTTTCAGCTCCATCAGCTCCTTTAAGCACTTCTCTGCATTGGTTATTCTAGTTATATATTTGTCTAATTTTTTTTCAAAGTTTTTAACTTCTTTGCCATTGGTTTGAATTTCCTCCTGTAGCTCGGAGTAGTTTGATCATCTGAAGCCTTCTTCTCTCAACTCATCAAAGTCATTCTCTGTCCAGCTTTGTTCCGTTGCTGGTGAGGAACTGCGTTCCTTTGGAGGAGGAGAGGTGCTCTGCTTTTTAGAGTTTCCAGTTTTTCTGCTCTGTTTTTTCCCCATCTTTGTGGTTTTATCTACTTTTGGTCTTTGATGATGGTGATGTACAGATGGGTTTTTGGTGTGGATGTCCTTTCTGTTTGTTAATTTGCCTTCTAACAGACAGGACCCTCAGCTGCAGGTCTGTTGGAGTTTGCTAGAGGTTCACTTCAGACCCTGTTTGCCTGGGTATCAGCAGCGGTGGCTGCAGAACAGCGGTAGCTGTAGAACAGCAAATTTTCGTGAACCGCAAATGCTGCTGCCTGATCATTACTCTGGAAGTTTTGTCTCAGAAGAGTACCCGGCCGTGTGAGGTGTCAGTCTGCCCCTACTGTGGGGTGCCTCCCAGTTAGGCTACTTGGGGGTCAGGGACCCACTTGAGGAGGCAGTCTGCCTGTTCTCAGATCTCCAGCTGCATCCTGGGAGAACCACTACTCTCTTTAAAGCTGTCAGACAGGGACGTTTAAGTCTGCAGAGGTTACTGCTGTCTTTTTGTTTGTCTGTGCCCTGCCCCCAGAGGTGGAGCCTATAGAGATAGGCAGGCCTCCTTGAGCTGTGGTGGGCTCCACCCAGTTCGAGCTTCCCGGCTGCTTTGTTTACCTAAGCAAGCCTGGGCAATGGCAGGCGCCCCTCCCTCAGCCTCGCTGCCACCTTGTAGTTTGCTCTCAGACTGCTGTGCTAGCAATCAGCGAGACTCCATGGGCGTAGGACCCTCCGAGCCAGGTGCAGGATATAATCTCCTGGTGTGCTGTTTTTTAAGCCCATTGGAAAAGCGCAGTATCAGGGTGGGAGTGACCCGATTTTCCAGGTGCCGTCTGTCACCCCTTTCTTTGACTAGGAAAGGGAACTCCCTGACCCCTTGCACTTCCCGAGTGAGGGAATGCCTCGCCCTGCTTCGGCTCGCGCACAGTGTGCTGCACCCTGTGTCCTGCACCCATTGTCTGGCACTCCCTAGTGAGATGAACATGGTACCGCAGATGGAAATGCAGAAATCACCCGTCTTCTGCGTCGCTCCGGCTGGGAGCTGTAGACCGGAGCTGTTCCTATTCAGCCATCTTGGCTCTACCCATATTTTCTGAAAAAAGTGTTTTAAGAAGGAATGATCAGTTATGTCAAATGCTGAGAGATGAGGCAAAATGGTGCATTCTTTTTTTTTTTTTTTTTTTTTTTTTTGAGATGGAGTCCTGCTCTGTCGCCCAGGCTGAAGTGCAGTGGTGTGATCTCGGCTCACTGCAACCTCCACCTCACGGATTCAAGCAATTCTCTTGCCTCAGCTCCCAGGTAGCTGGCAATCCATGCATGTGCCATCATGCCTGGCTACATTTGTTTGTATTTTTAGTAGAGACAGGGTTTCACCATGTTGGCCAAGCTGGTCTTTGTGGGGAAAAGAAAGAGAGATCAGACTGTTACTGTGTCTATGTAGAAAGAAGTAGACATAAGCGACTCCATTTTGTTCTGTACTAAGAAAAATTCTTCTGCCTTGAAATGCTGTTAATCTGTAACCCTAGCCCCAACCCTGTGCTCGCAGAAACCTGTGCTGTGTTGACTCAAGGTTTAATGGATTTAGGGCTATGCAGGATATGCTTTGTTAAAAAAGTGTGTGAAGGCAGCAGCATGCTTGTTAAAAGTCATCACCATTCTCTAATCACAAGTACCCAGGGACACAATACACTGCGGAAGGCCACAGGGACCTCTGCCTAGGAAAGCCAGGTATTGTCCAAGGTTTCTCCCCATGTGATAGCCTGAGATATGGCCTCGTGGGAAGGGAAAGACCTGACCGTCCCCCAGCCGGACACCCGTAAAGGGTCTGTGCTGAGGAGGATTAGTAAAAGAGGAAGGCCTCTTTGCAGTTAAGAGGAAGGCATCTGTCTCCTGCCAGAATGTCTCAGTGTAAAACCCAATTGTATGTTCTATTTACTGAGATAGAAGAAAACTGCCTTAGGGCTGGAGGTGAGACGTGCTAGCGGCAACACTGCTCTTTAATGCACCGAGATGTTTGTATACATGTACATCAAGGCACAGCACCTTTCCTTAAACTTATTTATGACACAGAGACCTTTGTTCACATGTTTTCCTGCTGACCCTCTCCCCACTATTACCCTATTGTCCTGCCACATCCCCCTCTCCGAGATGGTAGAGATAATGATCAATAAATGCTGAGGGAACTCAGACCAGTGCTGGCGCGGGTCCTCCGTATGGTGAGCGCTGGTCCCCTGGGCCCACTTTTCTTTCTCTATACTTTGTCTCTGTGTCTCTTTCTTTTCTCAAGTCTTCGTTCCACCTGATGAGAAACACCCACAGGTGTGGAGGGGCAGGCCACTCCTTCATCGGGTGCCCAATGTAGGTGCTTTTCTCTAGGGTGAAGGTACACTCGAGTGTGGTCATTGAGGACAAGTCGACAAGAGATTCCTGAGTACGTCTACAGTCACCCTTTGCGGTAAGCTCATGCGCTCAGAAGAAGCCAGGGTAACAATGGGACAAACTAAAAGTAAATATGCCTCTTAGCTCAGCTCTATTAAAATTCTTTTAAAAAGAGGGGGAGTTAGAGTCTCTACAAAAAAATCTAATCACTCTATTTCAAACAATAGAACAATTCTGCCCATGGTTTCTAGAACGGGGAACTTTAGATCTAAAAGATTGGGAAAAAATTGGCAAAGAATTAAAACAAGCAAGTAGGGAGGGTAAAATCATCCCACTTACAGTATGGAATGACTGGCCCATTATTAAAGTAGCTTTAGAACCATTTCAAACAGGAGAAGATAGCATTTCAGTTTCTGATGCCCCTGGAAAATGTGTAATAGATTGTGAAGAAGAGGCAGGGATAGAATCCCGGAAAGGAACGGAAAGTTCACATTGTAAATACGTAGCAGAGCCGGTAATGGTTCGGTCAATGCAAAATGTTGACTATAATCAATTACAGGAGGTGATATATCCTGAAATGTTAAAATTAGAAGAAAAAGGTCCAGAATTAGTGGGGCCATCAGAGTCTAAACCACGATGGCCAACTCCTCTCCCAGCAGTTCAGATGCCTGTAACATTACAACCTCAAATGCAGCTTAGACAAGTACAAACCCCAAAAGAATATCAAATAGAGAAAGATAGAGTCTCTGTCACGGCAATGCCAATCCAAATACAGTATCCACAATATCAGCCAGTAGAAAATAAGACCCAACCGCCAGTAGCCTATCAATACTGGCCGCCAGCCAGGATCAGCCACCCCCAGAAAATCAGTATGGAGAGCCAGGAATGTTTCCAGCACCACAGGGCAGGGCGCTATATCCTCAGCCGCCCACTATGAGATTTAATCCTACACCACCACCTAGTGGACACGGTAGTGCATTGCATAAAATTATTGATAAGGCAAGAAAACAAGGAGATATTGAGGCGTGGCAATTCCCAGTAATATTAGAACCAATACCACCTGAAGAAGAGGCCCAAGAGGGAGTGCCTCCCCTAGCTGAGGCCAGATATGAGTCCTTTTCTATAAAAATGCTAAAAGATATGAAAGAGGGAGTAAAACAGTATGGACCCAGCTCCCCTTATATGAGGACATCATTAAATTCCATTGCTCATGGACATAGATTCATTCCTTATGATTGGGAGATTTTGGCCAAATCATCACTCTCACCCTCTCAATTTCTACAATTTAAGACTTGGTGGATTGATGGGGCACAAGAACAGGTCCAAAAAAATAGGGCTGCCAATCTTCCAGTTAACATAGATGCAGATCAACTATTAGGAACAGGTCAAAATTGGAGCACTACTAATCAACAAGCAATAATGTAAAATGAGGCCATTGAGCAAGTTAGACTTATCTGCCTTAGAGCCTGGGAAAAAATCCAAGACCCAGGAACTGCCTGCCCTTCATTCAATACAATAAGACTAGGCTCTAAAGAGCCCTACCTTGATTTTGTGGCAAGGCTCCAAGATGCTGCTCAAAAGTCAATTGCCGATGAGAATGCCTGTAAGGTCATAGTGGAGTTGATGGCATATGAAAACACCAATCCTGAGTGTCAATCAGCCATTAAACCATTAAAAGGAAAGGTCCCAGCAGGATCAGATGTAATCTCAGAGTACATAAAAGCCTGTGATGGAATTGGAGGAGCTATGCTCATAAAGCTATGCTTATGTTGCTTTAGGAGGACAAGTTAGAACATTTAGGGGAAAATGTTATAATTGTGGACAAATTGGTCATCTAAAAAAGAATTGCCCAGCCTCAAATAAACAAAATATAACTATTCAAACTACTACTACAACAGATAAAGAGCCACCTGACTTATGTCCAAGATGTAAAAAAGGAAAACATTGGGCTAATCAATGTCATTCTAAATTTGACAAAAATGGGCAACCATTGTTGGGAAACGAGAAGAGGGGCCAGCTTCAGGCCCCACAACAAACTGGGGCATTCCCAGTTCAGTCCTTTGTTCCTCAGGGTTTTCAGGGACAACAACCCCCACTGTCACAAGTGCCTCAGGGAATGAGCCAGTTACCACAATACAGCAATTGTCCCCGGCCACAAGCAGCAGTGCAGCAATAGATTTGTGTACTATACAAGCAGTCTCTCTGCTTCAAGGGGAGCCCCCACAAAAAATCCCCACAGGGATATACGGCCCACTGCCTGAGGGGACTGTAGGACTAAGGAAGATCGAGTCTAAATCTAAAGGGAGTTCAAATTCATACTGGTGTGGTTGATTCAGACTACAAAGGCGAAATTCAATTGGTTATTAGCTCCTCAATTCCTTGGAGTGCCAGTCCAGGAGACATGATTGCTCAATTATTATTCCTGCCTTATATTAAGGTTGAAAACAGTGAGATAAAAAGAACAGGAGGGTTTGGAAGCACTGATCCAGTAGGAAAGGCTGCATATTGGGCAAGTCAGGTCTCAGAGAGCAGACCTGTGTGTAAGGCCATTATTCAAGGAAAACAGTTTCAGGGGTTAGTAGACACTGGAGCAGATGTCTCATATCATTGCTTTAAATCAGTGGCCAAAAAATTGGCCTAAACAAAAGGCTGTTACAGGACTTGTCAGCTTAGGCACCGCCTCAGAAGTGTATCAAAGTACTATGATTTTACATTGTTTAGGGCCAGATAATCAAGAAAGTACTGTTCAACCGATGATTACTTCAATTCCTGTTAATCTGTGGGGTCGAGATTTATTACAACAATGGGGTGCGGAAATCACTATGCCCACTCCATTATACAGCCCCATGAGTCAAAAAATCATGACTAAGATGGGATATATACCAAGAAAAGGACTAGGAAAAAATGAAAATGGCATTAAAGTCCTAAATGAGACTGAGGAAAATCAAGAAAGAAAAGCAATAGGGTATCCTTTTTAGGGGCAGCCACTGTAGAGCCTCCTAAACGCATTCCATTAACTTGGAAAACAGAAAAACCTGTATGGGTAAATCAGTGGCCACTACCAAAACAAAAACTGGAGGCTTTACATTTATTAGCAAAGGAACAATTAGAAAACAGACATATTGAGCCTTCAGAATTCTCGCTTTGGAATTCTCCTGTGTTTGTAATTCAAAAAAATCCAGCAGATGGAGTATGTTAACTGACTTAAGGGCCGTAAATGCCGTAATTCAACCCATGGGGCATTTCCGACTGGGGTTGCCCTCTTTGGCCATGATCCCAAAAGACTGGCCTTTAATTATAATTGATCTGAAGGATTGCTTTTTTACCATTCCTCTGGTGGAGCAGGATTGTGAAAAATTTGCCTTTACTATACCAGGCATAAATAATAAAGAACCAGCCACCAGGTTTCAGTGGAAAGTGTTACCTCAGGGAATGCTTAATAGTCCAACTATTTGTCAGACTTTCATAGGTCAAGCTCTTCAACCAGTTAGAGATAAGTTTTCAGACTGTTATTCATTATGTTGATATTTTATGTGCTGCAGACACGAGAGACAAATTAATTGACTGTTACACATTTCTGCAAGCAGAGGTTGCCAATGCAGGACTGGCAACAGCATCTGATAAGATTCAAACCTCTACTCCTTTTCATTATTTAGGGATGCAGATAAAAAATAAAAAAATTAAGCCACAAAAAATAGAAATAAGAAAAGGCACATTAAAAACATTAAATGATTTTCAAAAATTGCTAGGAGACATTAATTGGATTCGGCCAACTCTAGGCATTCCTACTTATGCCATGTCAAATTTGTTCTCTATCTTAAGAGGAGACCCAGACTTAAATAGTAAAAGAATATTAACCCCAGAGGCAACGAAAGAAATTAAATTAGTGGAAGAAAAAATTCAGTCAGTGCAAATAAATAGAATAGATCCCTTAGCCCCACTCCAACTTTTGATTTTTCTACTGCGCATTCTCCAACAGGCGTCACCGTTCAAAATACTGATCTTGTGGAGTGGTCATTCCTTCCTCACAGTACAATTAAGACTTTTACATTGTACTTGGATCAAATAGCTACATTAATTGGTCAGGCAAGATTACGAATAATAAAATCGTGTGGAAATGACCCAGACAAAATAGTTGTCCCTTTAACCAAGGAACAAGTTAGACAAGCCTTTATCAATTCTGGTGCATGGCAGATGGGTCTTGCTGATTTTGTGGGAATTACTGATAATCACTACCCAAAAACAAAAATCCTCCAGTTTTTAAAATTGACTACTTGGATTTTACCTAAAATTACCAGTCATGAACCTTTAGAAAGTGCTCTGACAGTATATACTGATGGTTCCAAAAATGGAAAAGCAGCTTACACAGGGCCAAAAGAGCAAGTAATCAAAACTCAATATCAATCGGCTCAAAGGGCAGAGTTGGTTGCAGTCACTACAGTGTTACAAGATTTTAATCAACCTATTAATATTGTATCAGATTTGCATATGTAGTAGAGACTACAAAGGATGTTAAGACAGCTCTAATTAAATATAACATGGATGATTAGTTAAACCAGCTGTTCAATTTATTACAACAAACTGTAAGAAAAAGAAATTTCCCATTTTATATTACTCATATTTGAGCACACACTAATTTACCAGGGCCTGTAACTAAAGCAAATGAACAAGCTTACTGGTATCATCCGCATTCATAAAAGCATAAGAACTTCATGCTTTGACTCAGGTAAATGCAGCAGGATTAAAAAACAAATTTGATGTCACATAGAAACAGGCAAAAAATATTGTACAACATTGCACCCAGTGTCAAGTCCTACACCTGCCCACTCAAGAGGCAGGAGTTAATCCCGGAGGTCTGTGTCCCAATGCGTTATGACAAATAGATGTCACGCATGTACCTTCATTTGGAAGATTATCATGTGTTCATGTAACAGTTGATACTTACTCACATTTCATATGGGCAACCTGCCAGACAGGAGAAAGTACTTCTCATGTTAAAAAACATTTATTATCTTATTTTGCTGTAATGAGAGTTCCAGAAAAAATTAAAACAATGGACCAGGATACTGTAGTAAAGCTTTCCAAAAATTCTTAAATCAGTGGAAAATTACACATACAACAGGAATTCCCTATAATTCCCAAGGATAGGCCATAGTTGAAAGAACTAATAGAACAGTCAAAACTCAATTAGTTAAACAAAAAGAATGGGGAGACAGTAAGGAGTGTACCACTCCTCAGATGCAACTTAATCTAGCACGCTCTACTTTAAATTTTTTAAACATTTATAGAAATCAGACTACTACTTCTGCAGAACAACATCTTACTGGTAAAAAGAATAGCCCACATGAAGGAAAACTAATTTGGTGGAAAGACAACAAAAATAAGACATGGGAAATAGGGAAGGTGGTAATGTGGAGGAGAGGTTTTGCTTGTGTTTCACCAGGAGAAAATCAGCTTCCTGTTTGGATACCAACTAGACATTTGAAGTTCTACAATGAACCCATCGGAGATGCAAAGAAAAGCACCTCCACGGAGACAGAAACACTGCAATCAAGCACCATCAACTCACAAGATAAAATGGTGATGTCAGAAGAACAGATGAAGTTGCTGTTCACCAAGAAGGCAGAGCCGCCGACTTGGGCACAATTGAAGAAGCTGACACAGTTAGCTACAAAATATCTAGAGAACACAAAGGTGACACAAACTCCAGAGAGTATGCTGCTTGCAGCTTTGATGATTGTATCAAAGGTGGTAAGTCTCCCTATGCCTGCAGGAGCAGCTGCAGCTAATTATACCTACTGGGCCTATGTGCCTTTCCCGCCCTTAATTCGGGCAGTCACATGGATGGATAATCCTATAGAAGCATATGTTAATGATAGTGTATGGATACCTGGCCCCACAGATGATCGTTGCCCTGCCAAACCTGAGGAAGAAGGGATGATGATAAATATTTCCACTGGGTATCATTATCCTCCTATTTTCCTAGGGAGAACACCAGGATGTTTAATGCCTACAATCCAAAATTGGTTGGTAGAAGTACTTACTGTCAGTCCCATCAGTAGACTTACTTATCACATGGTAAGCGGAATGTCACTCAGGCCACAGGTAAATTACTTACAGGACTTTTCTTATCAAAGATCATTAAAATTTAGGCCTAAAGGGAAACCTTGCCCCAAGGAAATTCCCAAAGGATCAAAAGACACAGAAGTTTTAGTTTGGGAAGAATGTGTGGCCAATAGTGCTGTGATATTACAAAATGATGAATTTGGAACTATTATAGATTGGGCACCTCGAGGTCAATTCTACCACAATTGCACAGGACAAACTCAGTCGTGTCCCAGTGCACAAGTGAGTCCAACTGTTGATAGTGACTTAACAGAAAGTTTAGAAAAACATAAACACAAAAAATTACAGTCTTTCTACCCTTGGGAATGGGGAGAAAAAGGAATCTCTACTCCAAGACCAAAAATAATAAGCCCTGTTTCTGGTCCTGAACATCCAGAATTATGGAGGCTTACTGTGGCCTCATACTGCATTAGAATTTGGTCTGGAAATCAAGCTATAGAAACAAGAGATCGTGAGCCATTTTATACTATCGACCTAAATTCCAGTCTAACGGTTCCTTTACAAAGTTGTGTAAAGCGCCCTTATATGCTAGTTGTAGAAAATATAGTTATTAAACCAGACTCCCAAACTATATAACCTGTGAAAATTGCAGATTGTTTACTTGCATTGATTCAACTTTTAATTGGCAACACTGTATTCTGCTAGTGAGAGCAAGGGAAGGCGTGTGGATCCCTGTGTCCAAGGACCGACCGTGGGAGGCCTCGCCATCCGTCCATATTTTGACTGAAGTATTAAAAGTCATTTTAAATAGATCCAAAAGATTCATTTTTACTTTAATTGCAGTGATTATGGGATTAATTGCAGTCACAACTACAGCTGCTGTGGCAGGAGTTGCATTGCACTCTTCTGTTCAGACAGTAAACTTTGTTAATGATTGGCAAGAGAATTCTACAAGATGGTGGAATTCACAATCTGGTATTGATCAAAAATTGGCAAATCAAATTAATGATCTTAGACAAACTGTCATTTGGATGGGAGATAGGCTCATGAGCTTAGAACATCATTTCCAGTTACAGTGTTACTGGAATACGTCAGATTTTTGTATTACACCTGGAGTTTATAATGAGTATGAGCATCACTGGGACATGGTTAGATGCTGTCTACAGGGAAGAAAAGATAATCTCACTTTAGACATTTCCAAATTAAAAGAACAAATTTTTGAAGGATCAAAAGCCCATTTAAATTTGGTACCAGGAACTGAGGCAATCGCGGAGTTGCTGATGGTCTCACAAATCTTAACCCTGTCACTTGGGTTAAGACCATCAGAAGTTCTACTATTGTAAATTTCATATTAATCCTTGTGTGCCTGTTCTGTCTGTTGCTAGTCTGCAGGTGTATCCAACAGCTCCAAAGAAACAGCGACCATCGAGAATGGGCCATGATGACGATGGCGGTTTTGTCCAAAAGAAAAGGGGGAAATGTGGGAAAAAGAGAGATCAGACTGTTACTGTGTCTATGTAGAAAGAAGTAGACATAAGAGACTCCATTTTGTTCTGTACCAAGAAAAATTCTTCTGCCTTGAGATGCTGTTAATCTGTAACCCTAGCCCCAACCCTGTGCTTGCAGAGACATGTGCTGTGTTGACTCAAGGTTCAATGGATTTACCAAAGGGCTATGCAGGATGTACTTTGTTAAAAAAAAAAAAAGTGCTTGAAGGCAGTATGCTTGTTAAAAGTCATCACCATTCTCTAATCTCAAGTACCCAGGACACCATACACTGCGGAAGGCCACAGGGACCTCTGCCTAGGAAAGCCAGGTATTGTCCAAGATTTCTCCCCATGTGATAGCCTGAGATATGGCCTCATGGGAAGGGTAAGACCTGACTGTCCCCCAGCCCGACATCCTCCAGCCCGACACCCCCAGCCCAACACTCGTAAAGGGTCTGTGCTGAGGAGGATTAGTAAAAGAGGAAGGCCTCTTTGCAGTTGAGATAAGAGGAAGGCATCTGTCTCCTGCTTGTCCCTGGGCAATAGAATGTCTCAGTGTAAAACCCAATTGCATGTTCTATTTACTGAGATAGGAGAAAACCGCCTTAGGGCTGGAGGTGAGACATGCTAGCGGTAATACTGCTCTTTAATGCACCGAGATGTTTGCATACGTGTACATCAAGGCACAGCACCTTTTCTTAACCTTGTTTATGACACAGAGACCTTTGTTTACATGTTTTCCCACTGACCCTCTCCCCACTATTACCCTGTTGTCCTGCCACATCCCCCTCTCCGAGATGGTAGAGATAATGATCAATAAATACTGAGGGAACTCAGAGACCAGTAAGCACCGGTCCCCTGGGTCCATTTTTCTTTCTCTATACTTTGTCTCTGTGTCTCTTTCTTTTCTCAGTCTCTCATTCCACCTGACGACAAACACCCACAGGTATGGAGGGGCAGGCCACCCCTTCCAGTCTTGAACTTCTGCCCTCAGGTGATCCCCCTGCCTTGGCCTCCCAAAGTGGTGGGATTACAGGTGTGAGCCACCGTGCTCGGCCTAAATGGTGCTTCCTAAATTAAAAATGGCATTATTAGCAAAATGCAGATTACTGGTAATCTTCACAAGAATAGTTTTGGCAGAATAATGGGAGCAAGTTCTGACTGAACCAGATTCAAAAGAATGAGAGAAGATAAAATACTGGCAAACTGAATCCAGCAGCACATCAAAAAGTTTATCTACCCATGATCAAGTGGACTTCATCCCTGGAATGCAAGGCTGGTTCAACATATGCAAATCAGTAAACGTAATCTAGCATATAAACAGAACTAAAGACAAAACCACATGATTATCTCAATAGATGCAGAAAAGGCCTTTGACAAAATTCAACAGCCCTTCATGCTAAAAACTCTCAATAAATTAGGTATTGATGGGACATATCTCAAAATAATAAGAGCTATTTATGACAAACCCACAGCCAGTATCATACTAAATGGACAAAAACTGGAAGCATTCCCTTTGAAAACTGGCACAAGACAGGGATGCCCTCTCTCACCACTCCTATTCAACATAGTGTTGGAAGTTCTGGCCAGGGCAATCAGGCAGGAGAAATAAAGAAAGGGTATTCAATTAGGAAAAGAGGAAGTCAAATTGTCCCTGTTTGCAGATGACATGATTGTATATTTAGAAAACTCCATTGTCTCAGCCCAAAATCTCCTTAAGCTGATAAGCAACTTCAGCAAAGTCTCAGGATACAAAATCAATGTGCAAAAATCACAAGCATTCTTATACACCAATAACAGACAACCAGAGAGCCAAATCATGAGTGAACTCCCATTCACAGTTGCTTCAAAGACAATAAAATACCTAGGAATCCAACTTACAAGGGATGTGAAGGACCTCTTCAAGGAGAACTACAAACCACTGCTCAACGAAATGAAAGAGAAGCCAAACAAATGGAAGAACATTCCATGCTCATGGATAGGAAGAATCAATATCGTGAAAATGGCCATACTGCCCAAGGTAATTTATAGATTCAATGCCATCCCCATCAAGCTACCAATGACTTTCTTCACAGAATTAGAAAAAAACTACTTTAAAGTTCATATGGAACCAAAAAAGAACCCGCAGTGCCAAGCCAATCCTAAGCCAAAAGAACAAAGCTGGAGGCATCATGCTACCTGACTTCAAACTATATTACAAGGCTACAGTAACTAGTAACTACAGTACTAGTGGGACTGTAAACTAGTTCAACCATTGTGGAAGACAATGTGGCGATTCCTCAAGGATCTAGAACTAGAAATACCATTTGACCCAGCTATCCCATTACCTGGTATATACCCAAAGGATTATAAATAATGCTGCTATAAAGACACATGCACACGTATGTTTATTGCGGCACTATTCACAATAGCAAAGACTTGGAACCAACCCAAATGTCCATCAATGATAGACTGGATTAAGAAAATGTGGCACATATACACCATGGAATACTATGCAGCCATAAAAAAGGATGAGTTCATGTCCTTTGTAGGGACATGGATGAAGCTGGAAACCCATTCTTAGCAAACTATCGCAAGGACAAAAAACCAAACACCGCATGTTCTCATTCATAGGTGGGAATTGAACAATGAGAACACCTGGACACAGGAAGGTGAACATCACACACTGGGGCCTGTTGTGGGGTCGGGGGAGGGGGGAGGGATAGCATTAGGAGATATAACTAATGTAAATGACGAGTTAATGGGTGTAGCACACCAACATGGCACATGTATACATATGTAACAAACCTGCACATTGTACACATGCACCCTAGAACTTAAAGTATAATAATAAAAAAAAAAAGAATGAGAGAAGAGCTGGAGTTAGGGAATATGGAAAATTCTTTTGTATTTTTCTGTAAAAAGTAGCAAAGAAATGGAGGTATATCAAGAGGAAAATGTGTGTCAAAAGATTTGTTTTTGTTTTTTTTCCTTTTAAGATAGAAGAAATTAAGGCATGTTTTGTATGCTGATGAAAATTATTGTAAAAGATATGGACAAGTTCATGTTAGAAGAGACAAAAGGCAATTGCTTCAACAGTGTCCTTAAAAATATGAGAAGGAATGGAATTCAGTATACAAGTGAGGGTACTGGCTTAAGTAAAGGCACAAAAAGGTTACATGTCAATAGGAAAAGAGGTCGAATGAGTATAGATGAAGGTAGGTAAACAGACAAGGAAGCAAGAATCTCTCTTCTCTTCTGCTAGCTTCAGTTTTCTCAGTGATATCAGCTCAGGGACATCATCTAAGAGCCAGGCAAGAGGATGAATAGTCATGACCATTATGTAACCAACAACTTAGCTCCTAAATAAACAAAAACTAGCAGACATACAGAAATATTAATCACCGTCATAGTAGAGAATAGAATATAAACAGACCAGAAATAAAAACAAGGAAGACTATAACATAATTAATAATATAGGAAGATAGATAAAACTGACATAAAATGTTTTCAATTATCACATTAGCATAAAACTAAAAATAATAAAAACATAGAAAAAACATATAATCCTAGAATTAAGTTACTAAGACAATTCTATATGATGTTTGTTATAGAAGGAAATAAAAATAAAATTTTAAAACAAGTTAGAGCCAAATAACAAACTTTGTGTGAAATCCCATGAAATCAGCTAAAATTGTACCCAGGGAAATTTACAGTCTTAAGTGCATTTATTAAAAAACAAGAAATATTATAGTCAAGAGAATTAAGATTTCACCTCAAGAAGAAGTGAGCAAAAAGCATAACTAAAAACCAAAATATAAGTGAGATAAAAATCAGAAAATGAGTAAATTAGAAATGTAGAAACAGCAGAAATAATTAGCAAAATCAAAACACCAAAATTATTTGAAAATATCCATAAATAATACAAAAAAAGTGACGTGTAGAAAAAAATTAGATTTAGCACAAATCCAAAGCACTGGAGAGAAAAAGGAAACCATAAATTTAGGAGTTAAAAAGTGTTTATGAGAGATTATGGGAGTGACGTCAGCAAGATGGCAGAAATAGGAGGTAACCCATTCATATCCCCTCACAAAAATTCTGCACCCATCCACAGATAAAAGTCTCTTTGCAGAAGCTTTGGAATTCAGGTAGGAGGTTGTAAAACTCGAGTAAAGCCCAAGACCTAGGAAAGTCATTTTGAGAGTGCAGACTGGCACCCAGGTGGCTGATCTCCCATGCTGATCCCAGGTTCAAGCTTGAAAATGGCCCCATTCCCCAGAGGGCTTGGCTACAGCCCCATTTGGCCTTGGGCGTGCAATCTAAACCATCTGCCAAAAGGTCCAGGAGGAATCATGCACACTAGTGTCTAGGTGGAGAGTTTCTTATGCCTGCTGACAACAGTCCTGGTAGTGAACCTCATAGTTGCTCTGTGGCTTAGCTCCAGCCTCCTCAGCTGGGGTGCCAGCTCAGAACTGCTCATACAAGGATCAACAGTAAGATTCATCTGTATCTCATGGTTTGGGAGTTGGAGTCTTCACGATGGGCTCACCAACCTCTGTTCCACAGCAGACCTTGAGGAAGCCCAGTCTTTGCCTTGGGCCCTCCTGCAATAACTGGAGAACTATCCCCTCTGTGCAGACATGGTGGGAGACACACCCATGTGGGTTGAGATGGGCTCATCAGCTGCCATCCCACAGCACATCCTCAGGGGGTCCAGGCTCAGCTCCAGCACCTCCCACTGCAGTCAGGGAACTATTCCATCTGTGTATGGAAGCCCCGGTCCCACAGCAGATCCCGAGAGGGCCCAGTCTAAGCTCTAGCCCCTCTTGTTGTAGTCATAGAACTACTCCATCTGTGCAGAGACATGCTGGGAGATGTGCACCTGTCTAAGCCAACAAGATAGGCTTGCCAGCCTCTGTCCAACAGCAAATCCTGAGGGGGCCCAGTCTCAGCTCCAGCCCTCTCACTATAATTAGAGACCTATCTTGCCTGTGCAAGGACCTGCTGAAGGCACACCCACCTGGGCCACCAGGACAGTCTTCTGGGCTCAGGTCCCTGTCTGGACTCCCATACAGCGCCAGTATCCTTCTTGGGTTTTCTCTAGGTCCACCCAGGTGGAGAGCCACAACAACCTTGGAGCCCTTGCAAGGCTAGCAGGAAGCCTGGGCTTAATGCCCTTTAATGCTGAGATGGATGCAGTGGTTACAGGCTCAATGGAATACAACAGATAGTCTGTTTAGAATGTCTGGAAGGCCTTTGGAAGAAGGGTGGGAACAAACAAAGCCAGACTGCAAACTTGATTGATTGATTGATTGACTGAGATGGAGTCTTGCTCTGCTGCCCAGGCTGGAGTGCAGTGGCATGATCTCAGCTCACTGCAACCTCTGCCTCCGGGGTTCAACCAGTTCTCCTGTCTCAGCCTCCTGAGTAGCTGGGACTACAGGCACACACCACCACGGCCAGCTAATTTTTGTATTTTTAGTAGAGATGGGGTTTCACCATATTGGTCAGGCTGGTCTCGAACTCCTGACCTCAGGTGATCCACCCGCCTCAACTTCCCAAAGTACTGGGATTACAGGTGTGAGACACCAGGTTCCGGCCTGCAAACTCTTGAATAAATTGCTCAGTGCGCAGACATCACGTGTCCATAAACATCAAGAACATTCAGGAAAATATGAGCTCATCAAATGAACAAAATAAGGTGCTAATCACTGACAAAATCAATGTACAAAAATAAGTAGCATTTCCATAGGCCAACAGGAAACTGTGAAAAGGAAATCAATCCCATTTATGATAGATAGCAAAAAAAAAAAAAAAAGGAATAAATTTAACCAAAGAGGCAAGAGTTTTACAATGAAAACTATAAACATTGACAAAAGAAAGAGGAAACTAATAAGTGGAAATATTTTCCATGTTCATGGATCAGAAGAATTAACATTTTTAAAATGTCCATACTACCCAAAACAATCTACAAATGCTATGCAATCCCTATCAAAATACCACCAATGACACTTTGCACAGAAATACAAAGAATATTCCTAAAATTCATATGGAACCACAGAAGTCCCCAAACAGCCAAAGCAATTTTTTTTTTTTTTTTTTTTTTGAGATGGAGTTTTGCTCTTGTCACCCAGGCTGGAGTGCAACAGCACACTCTCGGCTCACTGCAACCTCCACCTCCCAGGTTCACGTTGTTCTCCTGCCTCAGCTTCCTGAGTAGCTGGGATTACAGACGCCTGCCACCACGCCCAGCTAATTTTTTGTATTTTTAGTAGAAATGGGGTTTCACCATGTTGGCCAGGCTGCTCTCAAACTCCTGACCTCGGGTGATCCACCTGCCTCAGCCTCCCAAAGTGTTAGGATTACAGGTGTGAGCCACTGCGCCAGGCCGCCAAAGCAATCTTGTACAAAAAGAACGAAGCTGGAGACATCAAATTCCATGACTTGAAAATATACTACAAAACAATAGTAACCAAACAGTATAGTATTGGCACGAAAACAGACACATAGAGCAATGGAACAGGATAGAGAACCCAGAAAAAAAAAATCCAAGTATTTGCAGCCAACTGATTTTCAACAAGAAGGCCAAGAACACACATTGGGAAAAGGATACTTTCTTCAGTAAATGTTGCTGGGAAAACTGAATATCCACCTGCAAAAGAATGAAACTAGACCCCTATCTCACCACTCAACTCAAAATGGATTAAAGACTTAAATGTAAGACTGGAAACTATGAAACCAGTAGAAGAAAACACAGGGAAACAGACATTGATCTGGGCAAGGATTTTTTAATAATACCTCAAAAGCACTGACAAATGCAAAAACAGATAAACGTACTACATCAAAGTAAAAAGCTTCTGTACAGCAAAGAAAATGAGAGTAAAGAGACAACCTACAGGCTGGGCGTGGTGGCTCACATCTATAATCCCAGCACTTTGGGAGGCCGAGGCAGGCAGATCACAAGGTCAGGAGATTGAGACCATCCTGGCTAACACAGTGAAACCCTGTATCTACTAAAAATACAAAAAATTAGCCAGGCGTGGTGGGACGCGCCTGTAGTCCCAGCTACTCGGGAGGCTGAGGCAAGAGAATCACTTGAACCTGGCAGGCGGAGGTTGTAGTGAGCCGAGATTGCACCACTGCACTCCAGCCTGGGTGACAGAGCGAGACTCCATCTCAAAGCAAACAAAAAAGAGACAACCTACAGAATGGAAGAAAATATTCACAAACTATGCATCTAATAAGGCGTTAATACCAAGAATATATAAGAAAGTCAACTCAGCAGCAAAAAAAAAAAATCTGATTAAAAAATAGTCAAAAGATTTGAATAGACATTTCTCAAGACATACAAATGGCTAACAGGTAAATGAAAAAATGCTCAATATCACTAATTATAGGGAAATGCAAATCGAAGCTACAATCAGATATCACCTCACCGCTGTTAGAATGGCTATTAAAAAGACAAAAGATAACAAATGCTGGTAAAAATGTGGAAAAAGGGGGAACTCTTATACACTCTTGGTGGGAATGTAAATTAGCACAGCCATTATGGAAAATAGTATGGAGGTTTCTCAAAAAAATAAACATAGAACTACCATATGATCCAACAATCTAACTACTGGGCATACATCCAAAGGAAATGAAATCAGTATGTCAAAGAGGCATCTGCATTCCTATCTTTATTGCAGCACTATCCACAATAGCAATAACATGGACGAACTCAGCGTCCATCAAAAGATAAATGGATTTTCAAAAATGTGGTATATATGCAGAATAGAATACTATTCACCTATAAAAATGAATAAAATCCTGTTATTTTTGACAACTTGGATGAAGGTAGAGGACATTATATTAAGTGAAATACGCCAAGAACAGGACAAATATCACATGATCTCACTCATATGTGGAACCTAAAAAAGTTGATCTCATGTAAGTAGAGAGTAGAATAGTGGTTACCAGATGCTGAAGGGGTGGCTGGGAAGAGATTGGTCTATGGGTACAAAGTTATAGTTAGATAGGAGAAATAAATTCTGATGTACTATTGCACAATAAGGTGACTATATAGTCAACAAAAATGTCCTGAATGCTTGCAAATAGCTAGAAGAGAGCATCTTGAATGTCCTAACCACAAAGAAATGACAAGTGTTTGAGGTGACAGATATGCTAATTATCCTGATTTGATAATTACACAATATACATAAGTATAAAACATCACACAGTAGCCCATAAATATGTGCATTATGTGTAAACTAAAAATAAAACAAGACTTTTAAAAGTGTTTATGAAAAAAACCTATTAACAACACAACAGTAAATTAGAACTGGATGAAACAGATGAAAAACATGAAAAATAACCCATGAAGATATAATAACTGATATACAGCAATAATCACATTAAAAATTTAAATTTGAGCTCAGTGTCTGTGCTCCTAAAAGGCAATAGATACCTATGACTAATGATCGTTTGTATCTCCTGGTCATAGTACCTATTATATCTAATATTCAAGGCAATAGATTCCAGTGACTGGTAGGTTTACTGGCAATATTATCCAAACATTAAAGAATATATAGGCCGGGTGTGGTGGCTTATACCTGTAATCCCAGCACTTTGAGAGGCCAAGGCAGGTAGATTGCCTGAGCTCAGGAGTTCGAGACTAGTCTGGGCAATGTGGCAAAACCTCATCTCTACAAAAACTAGAAAAATTAGCCAGGCACAGTGGCACATGCCTGTAGTCTCAACTACGATCACCTGGGCTCAGGGAGGTGGAGGCTGCAGTGAGCTGTGATCATGCCACTGCACTCCAGCCTAAGTGACAGATGGAGACCCTGTCTCAAAAAAAAGAAAAAAGGATATAGAATTCCAATCATACATAACTGTTGTTGAACATATAGAAATATGGTAATCTACCCTAGTCATTTTACAAAGTTAAATTAACTCGTATAACAACATTGAAAAATGACCTTAGGAAAACTAAGCCAGTCTCGTGAACAAACAAAGGTAAAATTTTAAAAGAAAATATTAGGAACATAGAATCTAGCTGTGTATTTAAGGGATAACACATCATGATCATATAAACTTTATCCCACAAATGCAGGAATAATTCAACATCAGAGTCCATTTTCCCACATAAAGAACTTAAAGAATAAAATAGCATGATTTCAAGAAATGCAAAAAAATTTTTAATATATTCTAAGACCCTTTATTAAAAGTTCTCTAAAACTGGAATTAGGTAAAAACCTAGTTAAGAGTATCTACCAGATGCCTATAGAAATATATTTAATAGTTAAACATTAGAAACACTGCCAATAAAGTTTGAGAAAAGATAAGAATGATTTGTTTTCAAATTCCACTACAGGGTCCTACTGAATATAGTTGCCTTTTTTTAAAGGTACAAACAGAAAAGGAAGAGACCACATATTGTATGTAGAGAGCAAAACTGTCCACCTAGAAATCCACTATAATCCACTGAAAAACTATTAGATATTTCCATAAGATTTTCAATTTATAGAAATCAATACTTTCTCATACATAATATATATCAGTATTAGCCATTTAGAAAATGTTACAGAACAAAATATTCCTATTCATATTATAAACAAAATGTACTGAGAAATTGCTTAAGAAATGTGCAAGATCTTTTAAGAAAAAACCATGAAACTAATCCCAGCACTTTGGGAGGCCAAAGCAGGCAGATCACAAGGTCAAGAGTTCAAGACCAGCCTGGCCAACATAGTGAAACCCTGTCTCTACTAAGTATACAAGAATTATCTGGGTGTGGTGGCAGGTGCCTGTAGTCCCAGCTACTTGGGAGGCTGAGGCAGGAGAATCACTTGAACCGGGGAGTCGGAGGTTGCAGTGAGCCAAGATCGTGCCACTGCACTCCAGCCTTGGTGACACAGCGAGACTCTGTCTCAAAAAAAAAAAAAGAAAAAAGAAAAAACCATGAAACTTTACAGAGAACATAAAAAGAAAAGCAGATTTAGCACGTTCAACAATAGAAGGATTCAATATTGTTAATATGTCAACAGTGCATCTGATTTCTTAAAAAACACCAATAAATACTGGAAAAATATGACAAATGTCCTTTTAAAAGTATGTGAAGCATAAAAGAAAGTAAAGAAGATCCAGGGGTGCTACAATGAAGTAGGAACCAGAAAGTAGAGGGGGTAAATATGCTCTGAAGTTACAGTTACCCTTGGGATATTTGTTGATTTTAATTACCTAGATGTTTGTATATTAATGGTCTGAAAAAACTGAACAGACAAGACCTTTCCTCAACAAAAGAGCAGGGATTACAAATAAATCTCTTTACAAAATTGGAAATATTCAAGACATAAAGTTCAGAGAAAGAAAAACAAATCCAGCAAACCTTAAAGGAAAATGACAAGGGACTTTTCAGTCTTGGCCTGGACTCTCAAAGAAAAGGAGAAAAAAAGTGCTATGGATAATTCAACATTACACAAGAGTCCTCATGGATACAAGAAACAGCAAAATTAGACCTGTTTCCCAGAAACAGGGATTGTATGACACATAAGTGCTGGAAATATATGAAAGTATAAGATAAAAGCCATGAGAAAGGGACCAGTTAAAAAAAAAGACCTGGGAGAGGGGGAAAACATCAAACATCTAGAAGTGAAACAATATAATCAATTACATTTAAATCTTAAAGAACAAAATCTTAAAAGCAGCCAGAGAAAATACAGATTACTTACAAAAGGAATAACAATGAAACAGATGGCAGACTTCTCAAGAGCAACAATAGAAGCCAGAGGACAGTGGAATAATATCTTCAGAGTGCTGAGAAAAAAATAATTGTCAGTATAGAATTTTATACCTAGTTAAATCATCAGGCAAGAATGACAGTGAAACAACGTTATTTTGCAACAATGACAAAAATAAACATTTAGAGCACTTATTAACAATAAGACAGGCCGGGGTGGTAGCTCACACCTGTAATCCCAGCACTTTGGGAGGTGGAGGTGGGTGGATCACCTGAGGTCAGGAGTTCAAGACCAGCCTGGCCAAAATGTCGAAACCCCGTCTCTACTAAAAATAAGAAAATTAGCTGGGCGTGGTGGCAGGCACCTGTAATCCCAGCTACTGGGGAGGCTGGGGTAGGGGAATTGCTTCAACCCGGGAAGCGGAGGTTGCAGTGAGCCGAGATCGCACCACTGCACTACAGCCTGGGCAACAAGAACGAGACCCCATCTCAAAAAAAAAAAAAAGAAAAAAAAAAACAATAAGCCCTCCCTAATGTATTTCATGATAAATAAAATATCCCAGAAGGAAGGTATAATGAAAGAGGAATAGCATACAAATAAAAGATAATTACATCAACAAATCCACAAGCAAATATTGCCATTATGAAACAAAAATAATGCCCATTTTGTAGGTTAAAAAAAGAACAGAAGTAAAATACCAGACAACAATACCAGATTGGAGAAATAGATCAAAGTTAAAGCATTCCAATATCCTTTACATTATCTTAAGGAAAGTTAGACATGAATTTTAGACTTCACCAAATTAAGTATGTATTTGTAAAGTGACACAAACAATAATGATAATAATTAAAGTACCAAAACAGGCAGAATACCCCCAAAGTATTTAAATTCACTGGCAATGGCAGAAATGTTCTTCTGTTTTTCATGTACAAATCAATAAAGATATTTCCTTTCTTTTTTTTTTTTTTTTTTGAGACAGAGTCTTGCTCTCTCGCCAGGCTGGAGTGCTGTGGTGTGATCTCAGCTCACCGCAACCTCCGCCTCCCAGGTTCAGGTGATTCTCCTGCCTCAGCCTCCTGAGTAGCTGGGATTACAGGCATGTGCCACCACACCTAGCTAATTTTTGTATATTTAGTAGAGATGGGATTTCATCATGTTGGCCAGAATGGTCTTGATCTCTTGACCTTGTGACCTGCCCGCCTTAGCCTCCCAAAGTGCTGGGATTACAGGCGTGAGCCACCGCACCTGGCCTCAACAAAGATATTTCTAAGTGATAATAGCCACTATTGATAAAGTATATAATAGGTATACATTGCTGGTATACTTCTGATAAGAATTTTGTGAGAATAAAATATATATTTGACATAGAGATGTCAATTTCTTATCTCTCCTTAGAACCTCAACTAATTGTCACAATGGTTACCAATTTATTTCACAGTAGATACTATTATTTATATGTCTATTTTTCAACTTGTTGGCCTTGAAATCCTAGGGGTGGAGATAGAGCAAGTTTATTGCAAAGCAATACGCAAACCAAATATTGTATGTGGACTGAATAAATATGTTTTAGTATCCATCAAAATATATAATGTCCATTAATTATAATTTTTTAGACACAATTACAATGAATAAAAACTATAAAATATCATTGACATTAAAAGGAATTAGGTACATATGATAAAAATTTAAAAACTTTTAAAAATATATAAATACTGTATGTTTTCCAAACAAAACAAGGGGGAAAATGGAGTTGCAAAAAATAAAACAAGATTGTATCCACCCTGATTAAGGAGGGAGAAATTGTTTTAAGCCCATAAGATAAAAAGAGGAAACAAAAAGCATAAAATAGGGGATAAATAAATCCAAGTGTATTGGTAATAAATTAAATGGAGTGAACATTCAATTAAAAAAAATTCTCAGATAATACCACGGTGCAGTGGTTATCAAACATGGCTAAACATTTGAAAAACCTAGAAAATTTCAAAAAATAATGATACTTGTGTACCATGCCTAGAGATTATTATTTAATTGGTCTGGGGTGTGACCTGGGCTGCGGAATTTTTTAAAAGACCGTAGCTATTTCTAAAGTACACACAAGTTTGGCAACCATTTCCATATTATTTCTGCACAATTCAATGGCTTTTAGTATACTCATTGAGTTGTGCAACAATCACAACAATCTAATTTTTAAACATTTTTTCACCCCCAAAAGAAATGTTGTCTGTGCTCATTAGCATTCACTTCTCATCTCCCCACTCCCCATTCTCCATCCGTTCTACCTCTTCCCCATCCCCAGTGCTGGGTAACCAGTAACCTACTTTCTGTCAGTATAGATTTGCCTATTGAGGACATTTCATATAAATGCAATCATATAATATGCAATGTTTGTATTTGGCTTCTTTCACTTGGCATGGGATATAGTTTGGATATTTGTCCCCTCCAAATATCATGTTGATGTAATCTAATGTTGAATGTAATCCCCAGTGTCAAGAGATGGGGCTTGGTGGGAGGTGTCTGGATCATGGGGGTGGATCCCTCATGAATAGCTTGGTGCCATCTTTGTGGTAAAGAGTGAGTTCTTGGCCGGGTGCGGTGGCTCACGCCTGTAGTTTCAGCACTTTGGGAGGCCGAGGTGGGTGGATCACGAGGTCAGGAGTTTGAGACCAGTCTGGCCAACATGGTGAAATACATCTCTATTAAAAATACAAAAATTAGCTGGGTGTGGTGGCAGGTGCCTGTGATCCCAGCTGCTCAGGAGGCTGAGGCAGGAGAATCGCTTGAGCCGGGGAGAAGGAGGTTGCAGTGAGCCGAGATCCGGCCATTGCACTCTAGCCTGGGCGACAGAGCAAGACTCCGTTGTGAGTTCTTACGCTATGAGTTCACGCGAGATCTGGTTGTTTAAAAAAGCCTGGACCTTCCTCCTCTCTCTCGCTCCCTCTCTTGCCAGTGACACACTGACTCCCCTTCCCTTCCACCATGACTAAAAGCTTCCTGGGCCTCACCAGAAGCCAAGCAGACACTAGTGCTATGCTCGTACAGCCTCCAGAAGCATGAGCTAAGTAAATCTCTTTTCATTATAAATTACCCAGCCTCAGGTATTTCTGTTTTGGTTTTTGTTTTGAGACAGTGTCTCGCTCTATTGCCCAGGCTGGAGTGCAGTGGCACGATCTCGGCTCACTGCAAGCTCCGCCTCCCGGGTTCACGCCATTCTCCTGCCTCAGCCTCCGGAGTAGCTGGGACTACAGACACCCGCCACCACGCCCGGCTAATTTCTTTTTGTATTTTTAGTAGAGACGGGGCTTCACGGTGTTAGCCAGGAAGGTCTCGATCTCCTCACCTCGTGATCCGCCCACCTCGGCCTCCCAAAGTGCTGGGATTACAGGCGTGAGCCACCGCGCCCGGCCCAGCCTCAGGTATTTCTTTATAGCATGTTTCCAAGGTTCATCCATGTTAAAGCATGTATCAGAACTTCATTCCTTTTTATTGCTGAATAATATTTCGTTGTAAGAAAATACGAAATTGTATCCATTCATTAGTTGATGGACATTTGGGTTGTTCCCACTTTTTGGCTATTGTGAATACCAAGATATAGTGCACTTCTGCCTCCAAATCTTGAGAATGCCTGGTACTGTCAAGCATCTTAATTTTTGCCAATTTACAGCATGTGAAATAATTATATCATTGTGGTTTTAATTTGCTTTTTTTTTTTTTTGGAGATGGAGTCTCCCTCTGTCGCCCAGGCTGGAGTGCAGTGGCATGATCTCAGCTCACTGTAACCTCCGCCTCCTAGGTTCAAGCGATTCTCCTGCCTCAGCCTCCCGAGTAGCTGGGATTACAAGCACCTGCCACCACGCCCAGCTAATTTTTGTATTTTTAGTAGAGACAGGGCTTCCCCACGTTGGCCAGGCTGGTCTTGAACTCCTGGCCTCAAGTGTTCCACCTGCCTCAGCCTCCCAAAGTGCTGGAATTACAGGCGTGAGCCACCACGCCCAGCCTAATTTGCATTTTTTTCCCCTTGAACTGCCAATAGATATCTTTTATCAAATTTTTCAGTATTGTTATTTATCTTGTTCTTATCAATCTGTAGAAGTTTTGTCTATTCTGATACTAATTTCCTTGTTGTCTATATGCAGTGCAAGTATCTCTACCCAATTCATGGCTTGTCTTTTACTGTCTTTATAATGTCTTTTGATAGAGTAATTTTCATGTAGCCAAATTTATCAATCGTTTAATGATTATTTTTAAAAAGAACTAAATAGAACCTTTACAAATTATCTATTTGGTTTTCTTTCAAATCTGTCCCTTTATGAAAATCTATTAGTCATCATTTTTGTGTTTTGTTTCTTTAAACTATCACCAATAGCTACATCTAATCATTCTACTATGTAAAGATTTTTGCCATGTAATATGTTGTTTCTTCAGATTACTTATCACTCATCTGTGACCTATTTCTCTGTGGGTTTGATGATCTTTATGAGCTCACCTTTTGTTGATCTTAACTTATGAGAATTCTAAAGGCCTCTTACTTTCCCTGGAGATTTGCAATTGCTTTAGATGGGAGTCAGAAGGCACCACCTTAGAGAATAAAATTTCAGTCTTTTTTTTCCCATTGCCTAACCGTCTTTCTTATTATTCCAGTATTCACTTTTCTCTAGACATAATGTTTCTCTGTTCCTCCTACGAAGTTAATACCCACCCCAAGGCCTTTACACTGCTCTCCCAGATATGGCTTGACTCATGCCCTTACTTAAGTTTTTGTTCAAATATTACCTCTTCAGAGAGGATTTTCCAAAATCTACCAATCTAAAATAGTCCAATCCAACCCCCCATTATTCTTTATTTGCCTACCTTTCTTTACCTTTATTTGTACTGCTTATCACTACCTGTTGTTATACTGATATTTATTAAATGCATACATATGTACATACATACACACGCATACATATAATTTTGTTTCCTTATGTATTTTGTATTTCTCCCACAAGAAAGTGTTTCAGCAGAGTAAGAACCTTAACTAGACCATTATTTCCCCAATGGCTACTATAGTCCTTGGCAGAGAATAGGCCTTCAATAAACATATTTTGGATAAATGAATATATTAAAGAATAAAGATGGTAAGTCTAAACTTAAAAAAACAATCTGGAAAGGAATTGACTCCCAAGTATACATAAAAGTGTTGTCATTGTGGAAGAGGAAGACCCATTCCCTCTTTTGTTTTATTTTATTTTTTTGAGACTGTGTTTCGCTCTTGTTGCCCAGGCTGGAGTGTAATGGCACGATTTTGGCTCATCACAACCTCTGCCTCCCAGGTTCAAGCGATTCTCCTGCCTCAGCCTCCCGAGTAGCTGGGATTACAGGCATGCGCCACCATGCTCGGCTAATTTTTTGTATTTTTAGTAGAGACGGGGTTTCTCCATGTTGGTCAGGCTGGTCTCGAACTCCCAACCTCAGGTGATCCGCCTGCCTCGGCCTCCCAAAGTGTTGGGATTACAGGTGTGGGCCACCGAGCCCAGCCCAAAGTTCTTAATATGTAATATTCAACTACCAAGCACATATAAGACTGCGCCCGGCCAACCATTCCCTCTTTTGAAAGTGGGAAGAATTATAATAAAAGACCAACAGGGAAAGGAGGCAGTAGAAATTAGGTAAGAGTCTTTAGGAAGATCATGGTGAAAAACCCTTGCTTTTCTCCTCAAGTCATAGGTTTTTTTTTCCACACAACTTGGGTCCTCTAGGGACATGTATTAATCATTGACTTCCTAAAGGCTTCAGAGGAGAAAGGAAGGAAGAGGCAAGAGACAGTTTACTCCAGCACAAGGAATAAAGTTATCATCTAGGTTGGAAAATCACTTATTAAAGTTGTAATTGATATGGATTTTGTTTCATATACAAATACTACAGAAGAAAACAATAAAGTTTGTTAGACAATCACAGGTTCCCCCTCAACTATTTTACAATAAAAGATGATTCTAGCATATTCATTCAACGTCCAATGCAAAGTCCTTTTTTTTTTTTTTTGAGATGGAGTCTCACTCTGTCACCCAGGCTGGAGTACAGTGACGTGATCTCAGCTCACTGCAACCTCCACCTCAAGGGTTCAAGTGATTCTCCTCCCTCAATCTCCCGAGTAACTGGGATTACAGGCACACACCACCATACCCAGCTAAATTTTTGTATTTTTAGTGGAGATGGGGTTTCGCCATGTTGGCCAGGCTAGTCTTGAACTCCTGACCTCAGGTGATCTACCCACCTTGGCCTCCTAAAGTGCTGAGATTACAGGCATAAGCCACCGAGCCCAGCCCAAAGTTCTTAATATGTAATCTTCAACTACCAAGCACATATAAGACAATGTGTTTGTTCTAATTAACAGGTTATGTTCATTTGAGTTGTTGGTGAAATGCATTGATCCACTCTATCACTATACAAATGATGTAAACTCTTTTATCAGAAAAAACATATATCTCTGCATCTATTTTTTAAATCTGTGACTGGGCCTGTGAATTATTTAGAGCTCCTTCAGCAGATCTAAAGTGTAACAATGTATAGGCTGTTTTATCTGCCAATATTCCAACTATCCCAAACTTCAAATCTAGCCCTTTGATCATCAAGGAAGATGGTATTAGAAGGCAGTGGTAAGGCTTTTTGAAGGATGGAAAAGATAAAGGTGCCCTGAGAAACCATGTCTACTTCCAGTAATTTCAAACTCCTCCTTTGAAAATAAGAAATTCAGTTAATTACTTAAAAAGGAACCTTGAAATAACAGCAGAGAAAGCAGCCATTCCAAAGGTAGATCCTGAAACATGAAGGCCAGATTCCTTACCTAGTGATACCAAGTTGCTATAGTTCTCCAACATCACATCTCTATACAAGTCTCTCTGAGCAGAGTCCAGGCATTCCCACTCTTCCTGAGAGAAGTCAATGGCAACATCCCTGAACATCACTAATTTCTGAAACAACAAACAAAATGTCAGTTTTGGAAATTTAAAAAATGCTTTTTCTTTTTTTCTTTTTTTTTTTTTTTTTTTGAGATGGAGTCTTGCTCTGTCGCCCAGGCTGCAGTGCAGTGGCGCAATCTTGGCACACTGCAACCTCTGCCTCCCAGGTTCAAGCAATTCTCCTGCCTCAGCCAACTGAGTAGCTGGGATTACAGGCACCTGCCACTGCACCCAGCTAATTTTTGTATTTTTAGTAGAGATAAGGTTTCATCATCTTGGCCAGGCTAGTCTCGAACTCCTGACCTTGTGATTCAACCGCCTCGGCCTCCCAAAGTGCTGGGATTACAGGCATGAGCCACCGTGCCTGGCCAAAAAAATACTTTTTCAATGGAGAGGGAGATGAAGGGGAACTCTCCACAAAGGAAGCAACAGAGCACATGGGCTGAAAAGTACAAATATGTTCCGGATTATTCCTACGGCTATCGTTTTGTTGTTGTTATTGTTGTTGTTTTGGAGACAGGGTCTCGCTCTGTCACCCAGGCTGGAGTGCAGTGGCGCCATCATAGCTCACTGCAGCCTCGAACTCCTGGGCTTAAGTGATCCTGTCTCATTCTCCTGAGTAGTTGAGACCACAGTACGTGCCACTGTGCCCTGATAATTTTCAAATTTTTTTATAGAGACAGGGGTCTTGTTATTTGCCCAGGCTAGTCTTGAATTCCTGGCCTAAGGGACCCTCCTGCTTAGGCCTCCCAAAGTGCTGGGATTATAGGTGTGAGCCACTGCACCTGGGCTGCTATACATATTTTCTGCATATAGAATATCTTACTTTACAGATAAGTCTGGGAATAAAGTAAATGCAATGTCCCAATTAAAAGAAGTAGCATACACAAGCATTCTATACAATATGTATATTGTGTATCATACATTCTCAATAAATGTAAGTTTCTCTCTTCACTATTTAAGGAATAAACAAAATAACTGAGAAAATTTTTCTGTAAAACCTTATAAGACTTGTATAAAATTAAAGAATTTATTGAAGCTCCAGATTCACCGTTAGATCACAGTACTATATCATAAACATTTTCCTTGTCATCAATAATTTAGTAAATATTTTATAGGCTACGGAATAGCTCCATATAATAAATATATCTGACTTAATAAGTGCTCATATTTAAACATTTTAGGTTGTAAAAGTCTTGTAAGTATTTCTTGGTTCTCAGAGTTTATTATTCTCAACAACTTCTGCTGGTGAATGATCATCTTCACTATGATCATATTTACCATTCATCCGTAAATGTAACTTGTCATCATTCTAAACAATAGAAAGGTGAAAAACATAATCCAAATTTATACATTAAAGACCAGCACATAATGTTGAATTTCAAATTGATCCATATTAAATTATATGTTCCGGGGAAGATCCCTGATCTCTCTGTATTCAGTCCCTAATCATCTTCCTAATCTTAAAAACTCATAAAGCATGAGCTCTTGCCACATATTGAGAGTGATCCCAGTCAAGACCAACTCCTGTCTTGTCCACCTGGGAACTTAGATCTAAAGAGAAGTTCAAAAGGTTTTCATGTGTGGTGCCATTTAACATCCTCCTCCACCTTATGAAATCAGGGAACTCTGCTTTTGTTAGATCAGTGTTCCTAGTCAAAGATGCTGAATGGATTGTTGAGTAAGTATGTGACTAAAGGTTAGATTAGAAAGACACACTTAGGGAAGACACTATCACTTATCAGAATGGGACAAACTGAGGAGCATATTCCTGAGTGAGGTCAGTTAGGAATGAAGCTTCAGGAATAAGGAATACAAACACACACATACTCTGTAAAAAAGTAAGTGAAGAGAGCACAAACTCCAATTTACCCGAGCCATGGTCTTTAGAGCTGCAAGAAATGATCAGTCCTCTTCTGGGTTCCTATCTTAGGAAAGCACAGAGTCTGGAGAATGCAGAGCTACGGAGGAGAAAGCAGAACCGTGAGACCAGGTGCTTTGCAAAGTAACAAATGATTCAGTTAGAATTATCTTTGTTGTTGTTTTCTTCCTGTTTCTCCCACCCCCAAAACACACACTAAGGGGGACAGATATATGTTGTGGTTCTTAACTTGATCAAACTCAATGCTTTCTATATACAAAAAGAAAATATAACAACATCTCTACCACTTCTGAAATGAAACTCATAGGTAATAACGACATATCTATAGATGTCAAAAATGGAGATAATGAACAACTTAATATTTCAATATATTAATGATCATACACAACTACATTAGAAGGCACAAATTAAATGCTTATGCTTACAATTACTTATAATGAAGAAATTTAGACTTATAAAATGACAATATGTAACTAAGTATTATTGACACCTTTTATATTTGACATTTTGAAATAAAGGCTAAATATATGTGTGTTCATGTGTACATATAGAATAAATAGAAATGCATTATCTATAAATGGAGGTTTCTATTTGCTATGGGCAAGACAAACATCACAATTAGCATTGCTATCAATACTGTAACTTTTTGAAATGGTTAAAAAAAACTCAGTAAATTTCTTAAGCAAAGTACAGCCTTTTTCTCAATCAAATCATGGTTGCATTCCTGGAAGATACAGCTAATAGTAAAACCATCCAATAATAGGAAAGTAGATAAATTCAGCAAATTGAAAAAGTCATGCACAAAATGCATTATGTAAGAGATTCCAGACCCAGATAATTATAAACACATTTTTCCAGGTATGGTTCTCAATTTTGCAAATCACAGGCAATTTTTTGTTATGCACTGATGGACAACTAAATCATAAGTTGGCAAACTACTGTCTACCAACTGGTTTTGTAAATAAAGTTTTATTGGAATACGTCCATACTTATTCAGTTATGTAGTGCCTTTGGCTACTTTCACACTGCAGCAGCAGAGCTGAAGAGTTGCAACAGAGACCATAGGGCCCGCAAAGCCATGTGAAATGTCTAGCCCTTTACAGAAAAAGTTGGGTAATTTCTAACCTAGATCCGAGACCTCACTCCTTCAAAAGCTCGAAATCGGCCGGGTGCAGTGGCTCACGCCTGTAATCCCAGCTCTTTGGGAGGCCGAGGCAGGCGAATAATGAAGTCAGGAGATCGAGACCATACTGGCTAACATGGTGAAACTCCGTCTCTACTAAAAATACAAAAAATTAGCCGGGCGTGGTGGCGGGCGCCTGTAGTTCCAGCAACTCGGGAGGCTGAGGGAGGAGACTGGCATGAACCCGGGAGGTGGAGCTTGCGGTGAGCCGAGATCGCGCCGCTGCACTCCAGCCTGGGCGACAGAGCAAGACTCCGTCTCAAACAAACAAACAAAAAAGCTAGAAGTCTTTACCCCCAACCCAGTTACTTTAACATTCAACACCCTCTAGGGAGAATAACTGCCCCTGCAGAGAATCATTGATATAGGTACTCAATACATTTTTAATTGAAAATTCGACTTCTTCAACATATAGATTTCTGCAAGAGATACTTGTGCCCATCCTAACAACCTAAAAATAATTCAGATAAGATGAAAAATCATAATTTCTTTTAAATTCATCAGAGAGCTGAGGGCACAAATTTAAAAGACCTAAACTCCAAAAAAGTGCCAAGCTCTTTATTTTTAATTTTTTTTTTTTTTTTGAGACAGGGTCTCACTCTGTCAACCAAGCTGGAGTGCAGTGGCATGATCATAGCTTACTGTAACCCTGAACTCCTAGGCTCAAGTAATCCTCCCACCTCAGCCTTCTAAGTAGCTAGGACTGCAGGCATGTGCAATCATACCCAGCTAATTTTTACTTTTTTTGTTGGGATGGCGTTTTGCTACATTGCCCAGGCTAGTCTTGAACTCCTGGCCTCAAGCAATCCTCCTGCCTTAGCCTCCCAAAGTGATGGGAATATAGGTAGGAGCCACCACATGTGGCCCTAAGCTCTTCTTAAGAGCCACATATGGATGCTCCCATCTATGGCAGAGCTTAAACTAAATTGTATTAATAATAGTTCAACCATTCCAATAAAAAGACAGTATCAAGACAAGATAAAAACATAAGTTCCAACTATATGCTCTTTACAAGAAGCACATTTTAAATATAAAGATGGGCTAAAAGTAAAATGGGAAGATACACCATACAAACTCTAATCACAAGAAAGCTTGTATGCCTATATTAGTATAAGACAAAATAGACTTCAAGATAAAGAGAAATACTAGCAATAAGGAGGATCAACTCATCAAGAAGACAGCAATCCAAATGTAGAGATTTAACAACAAAGCTTCAAAATGTGTGAAGCAAAAATTGACAGAACTAAAGGAAGAAAGAGACAAACCCACACTCAGAGTTGGGAATTTTAAAATCTTTTGCTCAGTAACTGACAGAACAAGTAGACAATAAAATTGATAATATAGAGGATTTACATACCACTATATCAAGTACCTTGGCCAAGTTGATAAATATATATTAATAGAATACCACACCCACTTACCAAAAGCTGAACTGAGCTGCAAGGTGTTGGAATAAGTGATTAACACAACCAGCCTTTAATCACTTAGTAGTCACTTAATTTAAGAGGCTAACCCAGAGAAAGCGCTGAGTACTCCACTGTTTCACTCCCCCAACCCCAACCATGAAATAGCACCTGGAGAGGGTCAGAGAGGGTCAGGCAGATCAGTGCAAATGTGGATCAGTGCAGAAGTGAGGCATCTCACTGCTAAGGGAATGGAGTCATCTCACTGCTAAGGGAATGCAGAACAAAAAGCTCCTGTCATTCATTTTATGGACTGGGACCAGGGGACAAGAAGACAAGGGAAGGGCTAAGAGTGAAAAAGTAGTGAGGCCTGGCCGGGCACGGTGGCTCATGCCTGTAAGCAACCCCAGCACTTGGGGAGGCTGAGGCAGGAAGACTGCTTGAGGCCAGAAGTTTGAGACCAGCCTGGGCAACATAGCAAGAATCAGTCTCTACAAAATAATAACAATAATAATAAAACATCAGCCAGGCATCGCGGTGCAAACCTGTAGTCCTAGCTACTTGGGAGGCTGAGGCAGGAGGACTGCTTGAACTGTCCAGGAGTTCAAGGCTGCAATGAGCTATGATCACGCCACTACACTCCAGTCTGGGCGACAGAGCAATACCCTGTCTCCAAAAATATGTTAAAAAAAAAAGAAAAAAGAAATAAAGAAAAAAATTAAAACTACCAAGTACTAAGAGTGGGAAAAAAAGTGTCTTCAAGGTTTCCTCTCTCCCCTAGATTAGGATGTCCTCTTGGCAGAGGCACCTGATAAAGAGGCCTCCTAATGGAGGTGCCTGGGTTAGGAATGTAAACACACATAACAGCATGGCTGGTCTGGGAGGCCTGAGTCCTGCACTGCAACTCCCTTTAGAGACTGTAATGCATTAGATGTGCACCAAGTCTGCTGCGGGGAGGCCAGCTTTCCCCTGTGTGGCCTGCCAGGAATGACCTGGTGGAGCCTGAGAGCCCACACATAGGATTTTAGCAAGAGTCAGACTCTTCATTAACAACTGCGTATGGAAAGGTCATCAAAATAAAGCAGATGCTGGGTCATAAAACAAGTAACAGTAAATATTTTAAAAACTGAATTATACAGAGAACATACTGTGGTCAGTGTCCACATATTATTAAATTACAAACCAGTAACAAGAATCTCCAAATATTTGGAAATTAAACATACTTCTAAATAACCCATGCAAAAAGACATTGAAAAATATGCTGAACAGAATGACAATGGAAACACACTTATCAGATTCTGTGAGCTGCAACAAAAGCAGTATTTAGAGGAAAATTAATAGTGTTAAATGCTTATGTTAGAAAAATGATTTAGGCTCCCACCTTAGGAAGCTGGAAAAAGAAGAGCAAATGAAGCCGAAAGTAAGAAGAAAAGAAAGAATAAAAATAAGCACAAAATGCACAATATAAAGTAGATTACAATAGAGAATATCAACAAACTCAAAAATCGATTCTTTCAAAAGATTAATACAGTTTATAAACCCCTGCCAAGTTTTCAAGAAAAAATATTACCAAAGCGGAGACTGCACCACAGATTTTTTAAGGCTTTAATTAAAAAGATAATACAATTCCATGCCAATAATTTTGGCAATTTCAACAATATAGACAAATTCCTTAAAAATTGCCAAAATTCACACAAGAAAAAACAGAAATAAAAATCATCCCATGGATATTAAAGAAACGGAATGTGTAGAAACAAACAAATAAACTGTCCACAGAGAAGCCCAGATGGCTTTACCAGTAAATTCTACTAATATTTAAGGCAGATATAATACTATTCTTTCACAAGCGTTTTCAGAAAATAGAAAAAGGAGATAGCACTCTGTTCTACATTTTGAGGCCAAATAACCATAATACTAAAACCTCACAAAGATATTACATGAAAAAAAATTACAGCTCAATAGCCTCTAGGAAGACAGACATACAACAAAGTTATAAAGTATTACCAATCAAATCTATTTGACTTTGGAACCACAAGTATGTTTTCTATAACTATAATCACAAAATTAAATCAAAATGAAAAAAATATCTAAAAACCAAAAGCAAAATGAAACAAACTTATCTGTGCGTAAAGCTGGAAGGTTAAACATATAAAGGAAGTGATTATTTTCGGGAACTTTAAAATATAGTCATTTGACATTAGACCCAATATAACCTACAAACAAAATAACTATAAACTGTTTTTCAAAGTTGTCTTAAGAGTTTATGTTATAACTTTATGAAGTTATGTCTTAGAGTTTTTCAGTAGTTATACTGTTATTAATAATACTGGCATTGTTAGTCTAAAACTAATACATGTATATAACCTGAAATGATTATACACACACATATATCAGTGAGAATTTTAATATCATTAATCATTACGAATTAAGATTTTTTTCAGATTATAAAAGAAACACAAATATAAAATCAAAGATAGAAAAACTCTATAATCTTTTAATTCAATTGGAAATATCAGTACACACTCAGGATTTTTTTTCTCCTTCTAAAAAATTTGTATTTCACCAGCTCTGTTAAGGCTATACTGACAACTAGGAGCAATGAGAGTTCCTACTATCCTGGTTGTGACTTCTTAAAAGCACTTCTTATAAAAGGAACCAGGGCCCCATAAAGAGGTGACTGATTTTATGTTTGGGACAGGAAATTGTACAAAATGAGCCTAGAATACTCTGTCAGAACAGAAAGTCTGGAATCTGCCAAAGACTACTGGGGTCATGTCAAAAAGAATAAAAAGGAATCCAAAAGTAGACAAATCAGAGAGGGCAAACCTTCCACTTGCCATACGTGGAGCAATGTGAGCATTAATAAGAACAGTTATTGTTACAGATCGAAACATAACAGATATGTTTTAATCCACAAGTTAATAGTTTAAAAGAAAAACACGGAATAAGCTTTGAAAGATGCTGAAAAATAATGAGAAAAACCAATCTTTTATTCTAGTTTTTCTTTTTGCATAAACTATTCTTCAGGTAACCAAGATATTGAGAAAGGATGGCTCCCTTTATAGATATAGTCCAGCTAATAAATGCAGAAGAATTAGAATATCATTTTGTAACCCCTGATAAAATAACATATTCACATAAAGATGTCAATAGCTGGCTGTTAACATCACATAAAGGAAAACAACCAGATAGTATGCACTACTTCAGAGAAGTGCACATCCCTATGTATGATGGATTAGTAAAATTTAAAAAAAAAGCAAAAACGAGGCCAGGTGCGGTGGCTCATGCCTGTAATCCCAGTACTTTGGGAGGCAGAGGTGGGCGGATCATGAAGTCAGGAGACAGAGACCATCCTGGCCAACATGGTGAAACCCTGTCTCTACTAAAAATACAAAAAATTAGCTGGGCATGGTGGCGCGTGCCTGTAGCCCCAGTTACTATAGAGGGAAGAAGGAAGCAGGTAGAGGGGACAGAAATGGACACTAGACTTCTTCAAATTCATCTTATTCTGTAATTTTGATTTTGGATATATGTTATGTAATTTTAAAACAAAATTAAATCATAGTGGGAGAAAAGCAATCCCTAAACATGAAAAGCAATATAAAACAAATGAGCCTAACTGCATTTCCAGCTGGCAGCTTAAGCATATGAGAAGTGTTATTTTAGATGACTTAAACACAGTAATTTGATTTTAATCCCTACTGGGCTATATCCTATCAAACTCCAACAGGACTTTATGTTGTTTTTCTATATTCATATGGTTGGTAAAAATATTGGTATTGTTATTTTGAAACTCTTTGTCTCAATCCAAAAGAAGGCAGAAAACGGAGAGCAGGAAATAAAGAACAGATAGGATAAATATAAAACGAATGGCAAAATGATGGATTTGAACCAAACCATATCAATAATCACACTAAATATAAATGGACTAAATACTCCAATTAAAAGATGGAGATTGCTGGTTGGGTGTCATTGTTCACGCCTGTAATCCCAGAAATTTGGGAGGCCGAGGCAGGCAGATCACCTGAGTTCAGGAGTTTGAGACCAGCCTGGCCAACATGGCAAAACCCTGTCTCTACTAAAAGTACAAAAACATTAGCTGGGTGTGGTGGTGTGTGCCTGTAATCCCAGCTACTTGGGAGGCTGAGGCAGGAGAATCACTTGAACACAGGAGACGGAGGTTGCAGTGAGCTGGCATTGTGCCACTGCACTCCAGCCTGGGTGACAGAGTGAGACTCTGTCTCAAAAAAAAAGAGATTGCCAAATTGAATAAAAACACAAACCCAATTACATGCTGCCTATAAGAAATGCACTTGAAATATCAAAACACAAACAGGTTAATAGAAAAAAATACACAATGCTAATATTAATGAAAAGAAAGCTGGAATGGCTACATTAAATATCAAGCAAAGTACATGTCTGGAGCAAAGACTATTATGAGGGATAAGGAAGACCATTTCCTAATGATAAAGGGGTCAATTCACCAGTAGGATGTAAAAATCTAAAACCTTTATATACCTAATAACAGAGCATCAAAATACATGAAGCAGTCCAGGCGCAGTGGCTCATGCCTGTAATCCCTGCACTTTGGAAGGCCGAGGTGGGCAGATTACCTGAGTTCAGAAGTTCGAGACCAGCCTGGCCAATATGGTGAAACCCCATCTCTACTAAAAAAAAAAAAAAAATTAGCTGGGCATGGTGGTGCCTGCCTGTAATCCCAGCTACTCAGGAGGCTGAGGTAGGAGAATCACTTGAACCTGGGAGGTGGAGGTTGCAGTGAGCAAGATTGGGCCACTGCACTCCAGCCTGGGTGACAAAGCGAGACTCTGTCTCAAAAAAAAAAAAAAAATACATGAAGCAGAAACTGAAAGAAACTACAAGGAGAAAAATCCAACAAATAAAAAATCAGTAAAGATATGGAAAATTTAAAAAATACTATCAACCTACCTGACCTAGTTGACATTTATAGAACACTCCACCCAACAACCACAGAATATAGTCTTTTCAAGTGCACATGGAACATTTACTAAGATGCATCAAATTCTGGGTCATAAAACAAATCTTAATAAATTTAAAAGGATTCAAATCATACAAAGTATATTCTGTGAACACAGTGTAATGAAATTAGAAATCAGTAACAAAAGATCTCTGGAAGATCCACAAAATATTTGAAAACACAACACATCAAAATATCCTGTAAGTCAAGAAATCAAAACGGCAAATTAGAAAGGATTTTGAACCGAAGATAGAATAAATGAAACAAGATTGGAAAGTGATCGCTTTTTTTTTTTTTTTGAGGCGGAGTCTCACTCTGTTGCCCAGGCTGGAGTGCAGTGGCGCGATCTCGGCTCACTGCAAGCTCTGCCTCCCAGGTTCACACAATTCTCCTGCCTCAGCCTCCCGAGTAGTTGGGACTACAGGTGCCCACCACCACACCTGGCTAATTTTTTTTTTTTTTTTTTTTTTTTTTTTTTGTATTTTTAGTACAGACGGGGTTTCACCTTTTTTAGCCAGGATGGTTTCGATCTCCTAACCTCGTTCTATCTGCCTCGGCCTCCCAAAGTGCTGGGATTACAGGTGTGAGCCACTGCACCCGGCCGTGATCGTTTTTAAGCTAGGCATATTCATTATACTTTTGTGTACATTTGAAACTTTCCATAAAAAGCCAAAAAAAAGTTAAAAAATCAAAATGGTGCTGTATCAGAAATAACACAATAGAGCTCTTTCCCTTTTTAAATTACACAATAGAGCTATTTCTCTCTTCCCCTTTTTAAATCCATGAGTCTCAAATCCATTCTTCCTAAATTTAACCACTATTGGGGAAGCATCTATCCCAATTAATGGCACATTTTTTTTGCTCTCAATCTAGCAAAAATTGCCTTGCCCCTCTATCATTAAGAAGGCAGGAAATTTCAAAAAGAAAACAAAAATGTCTATGTCCTGTAATAACAAAGGTATTTCAGGAAACAAAGAGGAAATACTCACCTTGGACATTGCTACTGGAACAGCCATTCTTTCTCCTCTGGGCTCTACTCTCAGAAAAAGAAAAATGGAATGAGATATTAGGCCTTTCTTGGGGAATATACTAAACTATAACATATCCTCTTCCTCCATCCTCTTAATCTCATTTAACATAAAGAAAAGTTAGGAGGAGACTAGAACAGGTTTTCTACCTTCTGTATCTGAAAGAAGGGCCAGGTCACAGCTGTCTTGGGCTTGAATTTATTTCTGGATTCAAAGCTGTACACTGGAGACAGCCCTGCAGTGGAGTGCTTCAGGTTCAGAACTGGGTGGCTGTCTCCTAAAAGCACTCGCTCTGAAACTATTCCCACTCCTGGAATCCCATTATATTTCCAGTGGCCTATTTATTTATTTATTTTGAGACTGAGTTTCGCTCTTGTTGCCCAGGCTGGAGTGCAATGGCTTGATCTTGGCTCACTGCAAAGTCCACCTCCCGGGTTCAAGCAATTCTCCTGCCTCAGCCTCCTAAGTAGCTGGGATTACAGGCATGCGCCACCACGCCCGGCTAATTTTGTATTTTTAGTAGAGACAGGGTTTCACCATGTTGGTCAGGCTGGTCTCGAACTCCTGACCTCAGGTGATCCACTTGCCTCCGCCTTCCAAAGTGCTGGGATTACAGATGTGAGCCACCACGCCCAGCATCCAGTGGCTGTCTTGAAGGTATTATCAGCCCTAAAATTCTCATCCCAAGACCAGGTCTGTGGCTTGCAAATAACTCCTATTCTTCACTTAGGTGTCCAAATGTCTGACTTCCCTACTTCTTGCCACTTCCCTGCATCCAATCCCCTTAAGGCTCTAAGGCAAGAGGACGCAGGGAAGAAGTCGTGAACCCGTAACTACATTTCCCAAGGTGAACCGAGGATGGATACAGAAATGAAGCAATACAGGCCATGTATGAAAGGGCAGCCACTGCGGTCAAAACAGAAAGTCCTTAAGTCCTCAGAGCCTCATGGGAGGAGCACAGAGCCACATGGGACTCATAATCCATAGGCCGACCTGAGCCCCAAATGAACCCCAGAAATACCAAAAGGAAATTTACTTCTGTACTAGACTAAACCCCCATAAGGTCACAGAATACACAAATGGCCACATAAAGTCACACATAATCACATTTCCACAGTCACACAGCTAGAGGCACAATCACCCAATTATGCTACTTTGTTAGACCACCTAGTCTCAAACAAAATCTCATTAAGTACAAGGCATATAATTACATCCAAGCACCTTGACAGAGACACAAACCGCCAAAAACACCCTTTCAAAGCTGCAATTTTAGTCTCTTTACACAGTCATGAAAACAGCACACACAACCCCACAGTCACACACAATCAGACAGTCACCCAACCAAGTACGAGATCAGGGAAACACGCGGTAACAAACACCGTGTCACAGCAACACTGTCACACACCTTAAATTTACTGGCAAATCCGTCCCACGATATCAGGTTTATACACAACCTCAAAGTGACACAAGCACATCCAAACACTCTTGTCACAACTGTCACACACTTCACAGTCACAGGCAAACCCCAATTAAACACGCGGCACACACACAATCACAGTCACATAAGTATATCCCAGCCAGGTAAGCAAACAGTCACAAACACCCTCATAGTCACAACTCACACTCACACAAACGCTCATACACAAAACCACAGCCACACACGTCCAGTCGTGTATGCACAGGCAGTCGCCAATACCAGGCAGGCTGTAGTCTGCACACAAAACCGGAGACACGGCCACACGAGTAACCCCAGCGACGCTTTCTCCGCGCATGTCCGCTCCGACATCCCGGACACTCCTACCCTGACAGAGGTGCAGTTCAGGGTCCAAGATCTGGCGCCCGGGTTCCAAGCCCGATTTAGGGTTCGCCAGCCCAGCAGGTGCGGAGCCAAGCTCCTCTACAGACGCGGCCCTCTCCCCACGCGAGGCCTCCAAATCTCGCAAACTAACGGAAATGAAGCCACGCTCCGGGCGCGGTGCCTCTGGGAAATGTAGTCCAGCGCTCCGGACGCGGTGCCTCTGGGAAATGTAGTCTAGCGCTTGGCTGGCCGGCCAGGACGCGGGGAGGCCCGAGCCGCTCACCCCTCGGGAGATCGTGGGCTCGGCCTGTGGAACCTGCTTGTCTCGCTTGCAGCGCCCCGGAGGTTTCTGGGAGTGCCCGCCCGCCCGCGCTCAGTGCGCAGGCGTCAGGCGCTCAGGGCCTGCGAGAGCGAGCTCTGAGTCGTCCCAGGGTCTACCCCTGGTAGGGGAGGGGGTGGGACCCGCCGGCCAGGCAGGTGCTGGGGAGGAGCTGGGGCCGGTGCGGGGACCCGCCGGAACCTCGGATTTGCAGAGGACCCTCTGCGTGCCCTGCCAGGCCCTTGGGGTGTGTGTGCGTGTGTGTGACAATGGGAAATGCCGGGGGTGGACTGAGAGTCTTTCCGTGGCCAGGTGTGTACGGTTGTGTTTCTGCCTGTGTGTGATTTTTCCTGCTGTGGGGTGTGAGGTGATTTGTACTTTAAGCTGCGTAGTAATGGGATTTTATAACTGTGTAGAATCGTCTGACAGAGTAAGGCGATTCTACACAGATCTCTTCTGTGGTTTGCTTATGAAGGGTATCTGTGTGTATATCTGCTTTTTTGTGTGTGTCCGTAATTGAGTAACTGGTGATTTGTGTTACATAAACATGCTTTCCTTGTGCTTGTATTTCAGTGTCTGTAAGGGTGCCAAGAGCAAATGAGCTGTGTGTTATCGTGTGTGACAGTGAAAATACTATGGCCAAGTTATTTCTTCCTTAAGTAGTAATGGAATAATCTGGAAAAGATAATTTATCTGACAATTTAGACATGATTTTTCTATTGGATCAAATATGTGTTATGGGGAAGAATCCAAAATTAACGTAGTTTTTTCTTTGTTTTTAGAAAGATTATTTCAAAACCAGTCCTAGGGTAACTGCCTTTTCCTCTGCCACAGTAGGCCAAAGGTAGAATCCATTATTTTCTAATTAGAGGGTAAATTTTCTCTTATTACTGGGTAAGGTTGAGAGGCCATCAACTAATAAAATAATAAAATAACGTTATACGTAAGAAGAGTGAATTTTGGCACAGTACAGCACTAGTCAGATTTCCCAAATTCTGGGTCAAACACTTGTCCTCATTTTCTGATGAGAAAACTTTGGCTGGCAGAAAGTAACTTAAGGCTGTAGAGTTTGTTGATAAACCTGAACTTATTTTTACTTACTTCAAGACCTCTTGGCCTTTTACGATTTTTGAATAATCAAAAACTTGTGAACTTCCAGCACAGAGAAGATACAGTATAATTTCACCACTCCTTCAGAGGGGAAAAAATTAATAAAACTTGGTCTTTCAAGACCATTTATCAAATACATTGATCTCTTCCCAGTAATGTGACTGAAATAGCAAATTTGGTGACCAGAATTGTTGAGCAAATGAACCTGTGTGTGTGATCAGGCATAGCTATGTGAAATATAGATAATTAAATTGCACTGAGTTAGAGTGGGTCAAAGTCGGGCAAGAATTATGTCCGATTCACATGCACACGTATGTTTATTGCGGCACTATTCACAATAGCAAAGACTTGGAACCAACCCAAATGTCCATCAATGATAGACTGGATTAAGAAAATGTGGCACATATAAACCATGGAATACTATGCAGCCATAAAAAAGGATGAATTCATGTCCTTTATAGGGACATGGATAAAGCTGGAAACCATCATTCTGAGCAAACTATCGCAAGGACAGAAAAACAAACACCGCATGTTCTCACTCGTAGGTGGGAATTGAACAATGAGAACACTTGGACACAGGGTAGGGAACATCACACGCTGCGGCCTGTCAGTGGGTGGGGTGCTGGGGGAGGAGTAGCATTAGGAGATATACCTAATGTAAATGATGAGTTAACGGGTGCAGCACACCAACATGGCACATGTATACATATGTAACAAACCTGCAGGTTGTGCACATGTACCCTAGAACTTAAAGTATAATAAAAAAATAAAAAAGAATTATGTCCGATTATATATGAGAGATATATACTGGGTTTTTCTTTTTTTAAGAGGTGACAGACACGTTCTGGTTTCAAATTGAATAGCATGCATTGATCTTGAGCCACATCTGTGTGATTCTGGGTCACTACTTTTGGCTTTTGAATAGTTACGATGAGTGCTTGCAAGAAGACGGAAGCTATCACTTAAAAGTAAAAAACAATTGTTCACCTGAGATGAATAGATTCCATGTGGATGGCCTTCTTGTATATTAAACTTGTGACATTTTATATGTGTTGATATGTGATTAAAAAAAAAAAGTATAGGCAGCTTTTCAGATTCACGAAGGGGTACTTTAAGCTAAAAAGGTTAAGACCATCAGAAACGTAGACTGCAGGAACTGAGAAGGATTTGTTAGAATACTATGTGATATAATTAGTATAAAAATAGTATATATTTTATAAAGGGATAAACACCAAACTCCTGTTAATGATAACCTTTAGGGAGAGAAGAGAGGATTTAGGATAAAGGGGGAGAAGTAAATGTCAAAGGGAACTTAAGCATTATGGGTCATTTCTCTTCCTCTCTGTTTTTCTTTTTTTTGAGACAGAGTCTCACTCTGTCGCCCAGGCTGGAGTGCAGTGGTGCGATCTCGGTCACTGCAACCTCCGCTTCCGGGTTCAAGTGATTCTCCTGCCTCAGCCTCCCGACTAGCTGGGATTACAGGCACCTGCCACTACGCCCAGCTAATTTTTTGTATTTTTAGTGGAGACAGGGTTTCACCATGTTAGCCAGGCTGGTCTCGAACTCCTGACCTTGTGATTCGCCCGCCTTGGCCTCCCAAAGTGCTGGGATGACAGGCGTGAGCTACCGCGTCCGGCCTCTCTCTTTTAACAAGGTAGCATCACTCATATATTTAAAATTTAATTTTAAAATATAAAAGTCAATGGAGACATTGGTTTTGGAGCAAGGAAGTGAGCCAAGGAACCTAAACTGTGGAAGCAGACAAAATCCAGAAAAACTTACACCTTAGGAAGACTGCAGAGAGAAGGGAATAGTAAGGTGACAAGTCTCCATAGGCCTGAGGTGCCTTGTTTGTTTATGAAATGCTGGTTTCATATCTATGTCCTTATGACCCATTTTGACCTTGCTGACCTTTAAGGATTAGTTCTTTCTTCAGCCCAGCTACTGGATTCAGCTGTGTTATAGTGGCTGCCCCTAAATAGTTTTGGTAAGTATGTTCTCTTTCCTGGCACTGGGTTATTTTCTTTGAGAGTCTTTGTCAATGTTGGCAAATGATTTTTGACCTTCTTGCAGTAGATTAGGTTTATACCAGTACACATGAGTCCAGCATTTAATCAGCAATCCCAGGAAAATATCTGAGGCACTCTGATATAATCACTTTTCCCTAAGTGTTTACTTTGAAAAATGTTAAAGCTACAGGAAAATCAAAAGAATAGCTTAATGATTTGCACTGTGTATCCTTTAATTAGATTCACCAGTTTTTAACATTTTGGACCATTTGCTTAATCTCTGTCTACATGTATTTACATATTTTTATTTTTTGTTCAGCATTTATGGGTAAGTTGCAGATATTATATATTTCACCATTAAGGATTTCAACAGGCATCTCGAAGAACAAGGTTGTTCTCCTGCATAACCTCAATATCATGAATATACATATAAATTTTAACAATGATTCATAATATTATCTAATATATAGTCCACATTTAAATTGCCCTAGTGTTTCCCAAATGTCTGATATGTGTATTTAAAGTATCCATCCATGGTCCCAATTAAGGTCACACATTACAGTAGGTGGGCCTATCTTTTTAATTTCTTTAATCTAGAACAGTATTCCCCCAGCCTGTTTTTGTATTTCATGACATTTTTTAAGAGTTGAAGGGTCTAGAATATTTGTCTTGTAGAATGCCTAACATTCTGGATTTGTTTGATTGCTCTGTCATAATTAGGTTAAGTTTAAATATATTTGGCAAGAAAACTATGAATGCTGGTGTGTTCTTCCTATTGCATCATATTGTGACACATAATTTCAGTTTGATCACCAAAAGCAATGGCAACAAAAACGAAAATTGACAAATGGGGTCTAATTAAACTAAAGAGCTTCTGCACAGCAAAAGAAACTACCATCAGAGTGAACAGGCAACGTACAAAATGGGAGAAAATTTTCGCAACCTACTCATCTGACAAAGGGCTAATATCCAGAATCTACAATGAACTCAAACAAATTTACAAGAAAAAAACAAACAACCCCATCAAAAAGTGGGCAAAGGACATGAACAGACACTTCTCACAAGACATTTATGCAGCCAAAAGACACATGAAAAAATGCTCAGCATCACTGGCCATCAGAGAAATGCAAATCAAAACCACAATGAGATACTATCTCACACCAGTTAGAACGGCAATCATTAAAAAGTCAGGAAACAATAGGTGCTGGAGAGGATGTGGAGAAATAGGAACACTTATACTGTTGGTGGGACTGTAAACTAGTTCAACCATTGTCGAAGTTAGTGTGGCGATTCCTCAGGGATCTAGAACTAGAAATACCATTTGACCCGGCCATCCCATTACTGGGTATATACCCAAAGGACTATAAATCATGCTGCTATAAAGACACATGCACACGTATGTTTATTGCGGCACTATTCACAATAGCAAAGACTTGGAACCAACCCAAATGTCCAACAATGATAGACTGGATTAAGAAAATGTGGCACATATATACCATGGAATACTATGCAGCCATAAAAAATGACGAGTTCATGTCCTTTGTAGGGACATGGATGAAATTGGAAATCATCATTCTCAGTAAACTATCACAAGGACAAAAAACCAAACACCGCATGTTCTCTTTCATAGATGGGAATTGAACAATGAGAACACATGGACACAGGAAGGGGAACATCACACTCTGGGGACTGTTGTGGGGTGGGGGAGGGGGGAGGGATAGCATTAGGAGATATAGCTAATGCTAAATGGCGAGTTAATGGGTGCAGCACACCAGCATGGCACATGTATACATATGTAACTAACCTGCACATTGTGCACATGTACCCTAAAACTTGAAGTATAATAATAATAAAAGGTAAAAAAAAATTTAAAGAAAACATAGAAGAACAAACAAACAAAAAAAGTAATAAATAAATAAATAAATAAATGTTCTGTGGAAAAAAAAAATTTCAGTTTGATCCATTACCGGTGATACTAAATTTTATTACTTTGTTTCAAGGAGATGCATACCTGATTTCTCCATGGTAAAAAATACCTTTTTTTCTTTGAGGCTAAGAAGTAATCTGATGGGGATATTTTGAAACCATTTCCCAAATAGCCTTTTACCTAATGGTTTTAATAATCATTGATGATTCTTGTCTAAATCAGTTATTAAGTTAAGAGTTGCAAAATGGTGATTTTTAATTTTACCATTCCTTCTTGTATATAAAAGAGCTTTGCCTTTCTACCCTTTCCCTCTATACCTCTTTATTTTTTCTCTTTTGAATATCACTATGGCTCATGGATTTTTATTTTTTGTCCAAAGTACTTTAGCCTGTTATTATCATTCTCTGTGTTGCTCAAATTGTTCCAAATTGGCCTGTAAGAAACCCTGATGCTGGTGCCTGTGTCCCCATTTGTCTTTGAGCACTTCCTTACTTTTTAACACAGGTATTTCTTTTTTTTTTTTCTTTTTCTTTCTTTCTTTTTTTTTTTTTCTTTTGAGAGAGTGTCACTCTATCACCAAGACTAGAGTACAGTGGCATGATCTCAGCTCACTGCAACCTCCACCTCCCGGGTCAGGCAATTCTCCTGTCTCAGCCTCCCAAGTAGCTCGGATTAGAGGCACCTGTCACCATGCCCGGCTAATTTTTTATATTTTTAGTAGAGACAGGGTTTCACCATGTTGGCCAGGCTGGTCTCAAACTCCTGATCTCAAGTGATCCACCCGCCTCGGCCTCCCAAAGTGTTGGGATTACAGGTGTGAGCCACCGCGCCCACCCTGGCACAGATGTTTCATACTTACATTGTGCATTCCCTGTCCCAGACTTGGTATTAGCCACTTTGTGAGGAGAATTTTTGAGATGGTCTTTTCAATCTATATTCTCAACAAAGAAATAGTTAAGTAATTTATAGTACACAGGGAGCGGAATGTTATGCATCCAATAAATTTAGGATTATAAATTTTAAATTAACAAAATGAATCTTAAAATTTTACGCAGTGTTATGTCGGTGACATTTTTCTTTTTTAAAGAGGTGGGGTCTCGCTCTGTCACCCAGGCTGGAGTGCAGTGGTGCAATCATGGCTCATGGTAACCTTGAACTCCTAGGGTCAAGTCCACCTCCCTCAGCCTCCCAAGGTACGGGGATTATAAGCATGAGCCACCCTGGCCAGCCCTAGGAAAAGAAAACTTTTAAAACCACCAGTGGGTCACAATCAAAAGATAAACACATGTCTTTTCAAATGCCATTAAATATTTGTACAGTCATATCAAAAATGTCATTTACTACATACTATTTTTTAATCTGTTTTTTCATGTTTTAAAACACAAAATATTGCAATAAAATGCATATCTTTTAAATGTTCATAATATTTAAAAAGACATCATTAGTATTTTGAAATAATGATGGAAAACATTTTGAATATTACAAAATTAAAATTTGTTAATATGATGTATTTTAATTGGAACATATTAAAGATTACATAGTGTCTATTGATCATCATAATCCTTTTTAACCATTCTACTGTTGTTGGATTGAGAATCCTGAAATATATATGAATAGTTCCTCATTCACAATGGCCATCTATGTCATGAATCTTGACCCTGGCTTTGTGTGATTAACAATTTTTCATTGCAGTGGCCAGTGACCTTCAAGACTTTTCCTAAAAGGAGTAGAGATAACTAAATTCAGACAGATTATTTACAGATGTTATATTGGAAACTAGAAGAATCTATCTGGCTAGGGAAGGACATCTTCTCCCCCAAATTAAAATTTACAATCTGGAGTATCTTCTTCCTTTGTGAATCCTGTGGATTCTGTGTGCTTGCCTGAATTTTTGTCCCTTGTTCTCAGAAAATATTTAGAGCTTTGCAGAATCGTGTGGAGGCAACTCTGATTGTAGCTTTCTTTAGCCCTTCCTAGGATGGCCTTGCTTCCCTGACAACCATGGAAATGGGTCTCAATTCCACAGCCAGAGTCTGACCAATTTCTTGTCTTTTACGATATGCAAGATGGTTTCTAAGTTTTTAAGCCCATTATAATTTCCATATCAGATAATGGGAAAGAAAGACATGGTTAAAAAAGAAATGAAAGAGTCTTGGTGAGGGAGGAGGAATCAGGTAGAGTGAAACCATTGGTTTTTCAAGCCCAGTTTTTCAGTCAACAGAAATCATATTTTACGATGTTATTTGAGTATTTGCCTTAGAGGCTCCAGTCCATTGGAGGAAATTGAGTCCACTTTATTATAACCTACCAAAATAATTTAACCTTCACCCTCTCTTTTAATTAAATTCATATGTTTTGAAGATAGTTTCTATTAAATATAGAGTAGATACAAAATAATATTTATGAAGTATAGGTATTTTTTAAATTCTCAATACAGCAAAAACCTGTGTACCAACTACCTTTTTTAAGAAAGAAAATATTTATTTATTTATTTATTGTTTGAGATGGAGTCTCACCCTGTTGCCCAGGCTGGAGTGCAGTGGCGGGATCTCAGCTCACTGCAACCTCCGCCTCTTGGGTTCAAGTGATTCTCCTGCCTCAGCCTCCCGAGTAGCTGGGACTACAGGTGCGCACCACCATGCCCAGCTAATTTTTGTATTTTTAGTAGAGATGGGGTTTCACCTTGTTGGCCCGGCTGGTCTCGAACTCCTGACCTCAGGTGATCCACCTGCCTTGGCCTCCCAAAGTGTTGAGATTACAGGCGTGAGCCACCACGCCCAGCCAAAAGAAAATATTAACTACTAACTTTGAAGACTCCTAGACATCTATTCCCATTTCTATCCCCTTTTCCTTCAGACATAATAATTATCCTGAGATTTATGTTTATAATTCTCTTGTTTTCTTTATAGTTTCAGCTACTTACTCCAAAACTATGTTGTTTATGGATGTTTTTGAGTTTTATGTAACTATTTCATATATCATTCCGTGACTCGCTTTTTTGTCAACATTATGTTCCTGAGATTAAGTAGTGTAGCTATAATCCATTCATTTTTATTGTACAGTATTCCATTGCTTGACTATATTACAAGTTTTAAAATGCATTCTCAGTTGATAGAAATGTGAGTTGCTTCAAAGTTTGAATTTATAGTTCTATTATGAACATTCTTGTACATGTTTACTGATGGACATGCAGAGGCTGTTCTAGGGCAAGGGTCATCAAACTTTCTTTTGCAAAGGGACATATAGGATATATTTTAGGCTTTGCGGGCCATACAGTTTCTGCCACAACTACTCAACTCTGCCATTGTATCATGAAATCACAGCCATAGACAATATGTAAAAGAACGAGTGTGTTCCAGTAAAACTTTATGCCAAGGCAGGATCTAGCCTGTGGGCCATAGTTTGCTAAGCCCTGTTCTAGGATATATATGAAGAATATATTACTGAACACAGAGTACATATACCATGCAAATATTCTCAACTTTACTAGACAATGTGCAATATTTTCCAAAGGGGATTTTCCAATGTATACTCTTTACTAACATTTGAAATGGTCAGAATTTTAAGTTCAGGTGATTCTGGTAGATGTATATGCAGTAGAATCTCATTTTGGTTTTAATTTGCATTTCTCTGCTTACTAATAAGATTAAGATTTTAAAGACATGTTTATTGGCCCTTCCTCTTCTGTGAAATGCCTACTGAAACCCTTTGCTCAATTTCTTTGGGTTGTCTTTTTATTATTATAGGACTTTGTAAAAATATTTTGGATGTTTATTCTGTATCAACCATATGTGTTGAAAATATCCCAGTTTATAGCTTGTCTTTGTATACAATAGAGATCTTTTAACAAATAGAAATTCTCTGTTTTAATGTCAGATTTATGAATTTTTTTCTCTATGGCTTGTACTTGCTTGCATTTTAAGAAATCCTTCTCTATATCAAAGTCATAAATTTAGCTTGCTATATTATCTTCTTAAAGGTTTATAGTTTTGCCTTTCACAATTTTTTTTATAAAATCTCTTAGAATTCATCTCTGTAGTGATATACCTAATGCTAAATGATGAGTTAATGGGTGCAGCACACCAGCATGGCACATGTATACAGATGTAACTAACCTGCACATTGTGCACATGTACCCTAAAACTTAAATTACAATAATAATAAAATTAAAAAAAAAGAATTCATCTCTGTAGTAAGTTAAAGGAGAGATACAATTTCTATGTGTTATGTATGTGTGCATATACCAGTTGTCCCAGAATATGCAAAGACCATCTTTTTCACTTATCAGTAGTCATAAATTGGATTATCACATGTGTATGGGACATACAACATATATGTATGTGTCACATATGTTGGGAATTCATTATTCAATTATATTGGTCAGTTTGTTCCCTGTGCTATTTCCATGCTTTAGCAGTTTTATAATAATTTTTGGCATATAAAACAAAAATCTATTTGAGACTTTATTAATTCTCTCCATAATATAACTATTTTTCTATTTCTTTTATTTTTTTGGTCTTTATTATTTCCTTGCTTTCACTTTCCTTGGATTTATTCTGCCATTGTTTTCTCACATTTTTAAGCTGGATGCTAGATATTATCAATTTTTACACTTCTAATATAAACTGGTAATATAAACTGGATTGCTTTTCCTCAAGGTCCAGCTTTGGCTGCATCCTACAGAATTTTATATACAGTCAGTTTCCAACTTACAATGGTTCTATGATTTTTTTTAACTTTATGATGGTGTAAAAGCCATATGGATTCAGTAGAAACATATTTCAAATATCCATACGACAATGCTGTTTTTCACTTTTAGTTCAGTATTCAATAAATTAAGACATTCAGCACTTAATTATAAAATAGGGTTTGTGTTAGATGATTTCGTCTAACTGGTAGGTAATATAAGTGTTCTGATCATGTTTAAAGTAGGTTACACTAAGCTGTGATGCTTGGTAGGTTGGGTGTATTAAAAGCATTTTTGACTTAATGATATTTTCAACTTGTGATGGGTTTATTAGGGCATAATTCCATTGAGTCCAGGAGCATCAGTATAGTAAGTAGTAATCTCATCATTCAGTTTTAAATACTTTTAAATTTCTACTATGATTTCTTTTAACCATAAATAATTTAGAATTATATTTCTTAACTATATAGGTCTTTCTAATTTACCTTTGATGACATATATCAAACATAGCTACTTATGTGGGCAGTGAAAGTACTGTATATAAAACTAGTCCTTTGAAAATTTTTCAGATTTGCCTTATAGCCTAATACATGTCTAAGTTTTCTGAATATTCAGTGTGTCTTTGATGAGAATTTGTCTTTTGCAGCTATTGTGTATAATAGTAACTGTTTTAAAAATACATAGCCATTAAATAAAGCTGTAATTTTTGTTGAAATCTATAATCTTACTGATTGTATCTCTTTTATCTACCATTTACTAAAAGAACTATGTACAATATCCCACCATATCTGTAAGGTTATTTTTCCTTGTAGTTTCATTAATTTTTGGTTTATAGTGTGTATTTTTAGTAACTTAAGCTTGCAATTTTTATATCTTCATGGAAAATTGAACATTTCATCAAGATGCAGTTAGTGATCACTTTATAATCATGCTCTTAGTCTGTTTTATCTGACACTAATATAGCGACACTAGCTTTCATTTGATTAGTATTTTCCAAATGTTTTTCTGTTCTTCATTTTCAGCCTTTCTATATACTTCCCTTAATATACTTCTTGAAAACAGATTTTAGTTACATTTTACTTATTTATCAAATCAGAGATGCACTGGCATATTTTTATTTATTTATTTATTTATTTATTTATTTATTTTGAGACAGAGTTTCACTCTTGTTGCCCAGGCTGGAGTGCAATGGCACAATCTTGGCTCACCACAACCTCTGCCTCCTGGGTTCAAGCGATTCTCCTGCCTCAGCCTTCTCAGTAGCTGGGATTACAGGAGTCCACCATCATGCCCAGCTAATTTTCGTATTTTTAGTAGAGACAGGGTTTCTCCATGTTGGTCAGGCTGGTCTCGAACTCCCGACCTCAGGTGATCCGCCCACCTCAGCCTCTCAAAGTGCTCTGAGAACCAGGAATGGGCCCGTGTGTGAGTCCAAGCCAGATTTTGGGATGCCTGCCCTAGGAGCAGAGATGTTTCTGCATAGTTCACCCCACCTTCACCCCTCCACAGCCTAGGTAGCCCTGAGGCAACCTCCCCTGCACCCAGCCCCAGCCCTCGCCCTTTGGATCCCTGACATTCGTGAGAGCCAAAAGATTCAGTTCTGGGAGGCAGTCCATCCAGAAGCAGAGGGGAGGATATCTCTCAATAATGAGACAGGAAGTGCAGAGGAAATGCCACACGGCTTTTCCTAGACGCCAAGGGCAGCCATGATCGCCTACCTCTCATTCTAGGCAATCCACCCCGCCATGAGGTGAAACTTGGAGACCAAGGGAGCTTCCCCGTCTGAGACAGGTATGGAAAGAAGCCCAGAGTTCCAGGATAGTCACACCGGCCGAATCAGCCAGAAACAGGTTTGGAGAGAGAAACAATCACGGATCTCCACGAATTTTCTCCCTGATGGACTGGGAAGTGTTCTTTGTTGAAGACATTGAGCCAGATCGGGAAGCATCTAGGCCCCTCAGAAACAGGAGAGACGGAGCAAGAGGGAGGACAGAGCAGAGGCCAGATCCCAGGCAAGACACAGCACAGTGTCACCGCCACGGGCTAAGGGAAGGAGTGTCAAATGGGTGACTTGTCCAGAGAGGCCAGCGTTCCAGTGACAGGGATCGTTGTCATCTCCGGTTCCTGGCTTCCTCTTTAAGACTCTGTTGTGGTGTGGCTTCATTTCTCAGAGAAAAGCCACGAGGAGATACAACCATCTCCTTTGACATTGGTCTGTTCCCCTCCTGCAGGAGAATGAGCTCCTATGAGGCTTTGGTCCTTGGCCGAAGTGTGGTCATCTTGATTCTAGAAAAGCCAGTCAGGATGGGGATGAGATTCCAATTGCTCCGGGACCGACGCATCTCCTCACGTGGTCGAGGCCTTCACAATCCCAAAGTGGAACTGCCGAGAAAACGATTGACAACCGGCCACATGACCCAGGCAGAGACCAAAAAAAAGGCTTACCAAAAACAGGTTGACATGCAAGAAATCGCTTTTTGGCGCACAGGACACATTGATCCCAACACACACACACCCACACTGGCACACACACACACAGAGAGAGAGAGAGAGAGAAACAGACAGAGAGTGAGAGACAGAGAGATAAGAGAGAATGGGAGACACACACACACACAGACATACAGCAGTGGCACAGAAACACACAGCCCCAGGCAACCCCTGAGGCTTCGGGGTTCTGCTCTCCACGAGATCGACACTGGGATGAGACAGGAGCCTATGGACACACAGGGAGACCTGTCCTCGAGATCATGGCCTGCACGAGTTTTGGGGAGACTCACCCGATCCTCCTCCGGGCAGGCCTGAGGCTTGGATGCCGCACTGCTTCCCCTGGACTCTGCCTGTGGTTTTGTCACCCTGGTCAATCCTTGGAGATTTCTGGCATCCTGAGACCTTCCTGTCGCCCCCGTGGAGAGGTCAGGCCGGAGCCTCAAAGCCCCGACACCCAAGCACTGCCATGGAGGGCTCCTGTTTTGCCAAGCCTCAGGGACTGGTTACTGAGGCAACCGTGGGAATCACTGAGAATTGGCTGGCGCTTCACCCATGCGCATTGGCTAGGCCGACTGGTGCTCCACTGCTGGAAGTCAGGCTGAAGCCCCTTTAAGCAATGGCGGCAGCGCAGAGGCAGGGGCCTTGGCTGCAACCCTGGCGGTGGCTGGATCCCCAGTTGGGTAGGTGGCGATGTGGGAGAGAGGGCTGCAGGCACCCCAGGGCCACACTCCCGGAGTCCTGTCCTCAGGACCTCCTTGAGCGACTCCTACCGGTGGAGGAGGAGCTTCAGGGTGCCCGCTCAGGTCTTTGGACTCCTCCTCAGATCGGATTTTGAATCCCACCAGGTGAGCAGGGATGGGCTCACCTCATCTGTTGAGGTGGGAAGGGCCTCGCTGGGGCACAGAAAGATCCCATGGGACTCAAGGCGTGGTGTCAGCTGCAAATTCACTGACCCATGAGCCTTCTGCCTCCCTCCTCCCTTGGAGGAGCAGTGGCCTGTCCTGCTTCCCAAAGCCCTGGGGCTCCTGCAAGAAGACACCGCTTTCCAGGACACATGCAAACAGGGACAGGGGCAAGTCCGAGGTGGAGCCAATGCGACCACACGTGTCACTGGCGTCCCCAAGAGAAGATGGGGTGAGTGTGTGTCACCGAGCCCTTATGGGGCTATGCCCAGATGAAGAAAGGTGTCCAGGCATGTGCCTGGTGGAAGGGGAGCACAGGTGACCTCCCTATCAACGCCACATAAAAGCATAGCCCACCTGGGAACCAGGAGAGAACCTGTGCGTGAGTCCAAGCCACATTTTGGGATGCCTGTCAGAGAAGCGAAGAGGTTTCTGCAAAGTTCACCCCATCCCCCCCCTCCAACGCCTAGGTAGCCCTGACACAGCCTCCCCTGTACCCAGCCCCAGTCCAGTCCCTTTGGCTCCCTGCCACACAGAAAGAGAAAGAGAGAGAGAGAGAGAAACAGACAGAGAGTGAGAGACAGAGAGAGAAGAGAGAATGGGAGACACACACAGATACACAGCAGTGGCACAGAAACACACAACCCCAGGCAACCCCTGAGGCTGTGAGGTTCTGCTTTTCAAAAGAACAACCCTCGGTTTAGACAGCAGTCCACGGGCACACAGGCAGACGCTTCCTCGAGATGATATGGGGCACGACTTTTGGGGAGACTCACCCAAACACCATCCGGGCAGTCCTGGGGCTGGAATTCCGCGCTGCTTTCCCCGGACTCCACCTGCTGTTTCTTCATCCTGTTTCACCCTCCGTGTCTCCTGGAATCCTGAAACAGTTTTGTTGACCTTCTGGAGATGTCAGCCCGGCGCCTCAACACTGACGCACTGCCGCGGATGGCTCCTGCTTTGTCAAGGCTGATGGAGTCGTCCTCAGGCAACCTGTCACTGTGACAGGAGTAGCGGTGTCGCCTCATGCATCCGCATTGCCTAAGCCGACTGGTGCTTTGCTCTTGGAAGTCAGGCTGCAGCCCCTCTAAACAGTTTCGGCTCCGCGTGGACGGGGGCTCCTGTCGCAGTTGCTGTGGTGGCTGGAGTGGTGATGGAGTAGCGGGCGTTGTTGGAGAGGGGACTTCGGGCGCCTCAGGGCCGGACCCCCAGGACCCCTGTCCTCAGGGCCTTTTTGAGCCGACTTTTACCGGTGGAGGAGGAGCTTCAGGTCGCCGGCTGGGGTTTCAGGACTCTCAGGCTGCAGTGCATTGGTGTGATCATAACTCACTGCAGCTTCAATCTCCCAGGATTAAGCGATTTTTTTGCCTCAGCCTCCCACGTAGCTGGGACTACAGGCATGTGCCACCTCACTGAACTACTTCAGAAACATTTTTGTATGAATGGGGACTTACTATGTTGCCTCACTCATCTCCAACTCCTGGACTCAAGCCATCCTCCTGCCTTGGTCTCCCCAAGTGCTAAGATTACAGGTGTAAGCTTCCACATGCAGCTGAATTCTTATATCTTAAATCCCTACCTTCCAAAATAAGCAGATATTAGTCCCACTTATTTTATAACTTTTTGCTCTTTATGTCTCTTTTTGTCCCTGGACACGGGGAGTAGCAACCCACTCTCCACTAAATTTCAAATCATTAGGGGCATTATGCTATGTCCCAGGAGTGGCTGAGGCTTCAAGGACCTGCTGCTCTAACTTAGGCTTGCTGAGGAGTACAATTCATCTTGTGTTTCTGTGTTGTATAACAATCTTCCTGAGCTCCTCTAAGTCAGTCCATCCTGCTACAACTGAGAAGAATCAATAAACTCTCCAAGAAAACGTTTATCAACCTGCCTGTTGTCAATGAAAAGACAGGTCTGTTGACCATGGCAGGCATGGCAGCACATGACAGTGAGCACCCTCCACCATGTTTGCTATTCACTGCATGTTCCACCTGAAATTTCCCATCTGCTCAGTGAGTGACAGTGTGGTAAAAAGGACTCACTCTCAAAGACCAAGGCTGACCCACTCTGAATACAATGCCTTGACCTAGTTACTGTCACTGTGGTTTTGTCTTCATAGATTAAAAGATACAATAAAAATTTGTTCAGTGGAGCCAAGATGGCCGAATAGGAACAGCTCCAGTCTAGAGCTCCCAGCGTGAGCGATGCAGAAGACGCGTGATTTCTGCATTTCCAACTGAGGTACCAGGCTCATCTCACTGGGGAATGTCAGAAAGTGGGTGCAGGACAGTGGGTGCAGCACACTCAGCATGAGCTGAAGCAGGGTGAGGCATCACCTCACCCGGGAAGCACAAGGGGTCAGGGAATTCCCTTTCCTAGTCAAACAAAAGGGTGACAGATGGCACCTGGAAAATCGGGTCACTCCCACCCTAATACTGAGCTTTTCCAACGGTCTTAGCAAACGGCACACCAGGAGATTATATTGCGTGCCTGGCTCAGAGGGTCCTACACCCATGGAGCCTTGCTCATTGCTAGCACAGCAGTCTGAGATCAAACTGCAAGGGGGCAGCGAGGCTGGGGGAGGGGCGCCAGCCATTGCCGAGGCTTGAGTAGGTAAACAAAGCGGCCGGGAAGCTCCAACTGGGTGGAGCCCACCACAGCTCAAGGAGGCCTGCCTGCCTCTGCAGACTTCACCTCTGGGGGCAGGGAATAGCCAAACAAAAGGCAGCAGAATCCTCTGCAGACTTAAATGTCCGTGTCTGACAGCTTTGAAGAGAGTAGTGGTTCTCCCAGCACATAGCTGGAGATCTGAGAACGGTCAGACTGCCTCCTCAAGTGGGTCCCTGACCCCCGAGTAGCCTAACTGGGAGGCACCCCCCAGTAGGGGCAGACTGGCACCTCACATGGCCGGGTACTCCTCTGAGACAAAACTTCCAGAGGAACGATCAGGCAGCAACATCTGCTGCTCACCAATATCTGCTGTTCTGCAGCCTCCACTGCTGATACCCAGGCAAACAGGGTCTCGAGTGGACCTCCAGCAAACTCCAACAGACCTGCAGCTGAGGGTCCTGACTGTTAGAAGGAAAACTAACAAACAGAAAGGACATCCACACCAAAACCCCATCGGTATGTCACCATCATCAAAGACCAAAGGTAGATAAAACCACAAAGATGGGGAAAAAACAGAGCAGAAAAACTGGAAACTCTAAAAATCAGAGTGCCTCTCCTCCTCCAAAGGAATGCAGCTCATCACCAGCAACAGAATAAAGCTGGATGGAGAATGACTTTGACGAGTTGAGAGAAGAAGGCTTCAGATGATCAAACTACTCTGAGCTAAAGGAGGAAGTTTGAACCCACGGCAAAGAGGTTAAAAACCTTGAAAAAAATTAGATGAATGGCTAACTAGAATAGCCAATGCAGAGAAGTCCTTAAAGGACCTGATGGAGCCAAAAACCAAGGCACGAAAACTACATGATGAATGCACAAGCCTCAGTAGCCAATTCGATCAACTGGAAGAAAGAGTATCAGTGATGGAAGATCAAATGAATGAAATGAAGTGAGAAGAGAAGTTTAGAGAAAAAGGAATAAAAAGAAATGAACAAAGCCTCCAAGAAATATGGGACTATTTGAAAAGACCAAATCTATGTCTGACTGGTGTACCTGAAAGTGACAGGGAGAATGGAACCAAGTTGGAAAACACTCTGCAGGATATTATCAAGGAGAATTTCCCCAATCTAGCAAGGCAGGCCAACATTCAAATTCAGGAAATACAGGGAACGCCACAAAGATACTCCTTGAGAAGAGCAACTCCAAGACACATAATTGTCAGATTCACCAAAGTTGAAATGAAGGAAAAAATGTTAAGGGCAGCCAGAGCGAAAGGTCAGGTTACCTACAAAGGGAAGCCCATCAGACTAACAGCTGATCTCTCGGCAGAAACACTACAAGCCAGAAGAGAGTGGGGGCCAATATTCAACATTCTTAAAGAAAAGAATTTTCAACACAGAATTTCATATCCAGCCAAACTAAGCTTCATAAGTGAAGGAGAAATAACATACTTTACAGACAAGCAAATGCTGAGAGATTTTGTCACCAGCAGGCCTGCCCTAAAATAAAAGAGCTCCTGAAGGAAGCACTAAATATGGAAAGGAACAACCGGTACCAGCCACTGCAAAAACATGCCAAATTGTAAAGACCGTTGAGGCTAGGAAGAAACTGCATCAACTAACGAGCAAAATAACCAGCTAACATCATAATGACAGGACCAAATTCACACATAACAATATTAACCTTAAATGTAAATGGGCTAAATGCTCCAATTAAAAGACACAGACTGGCAAATTGGATAAAGAGTCAAGACCCATCAGTGTGCTGTATTCAGGAAACCCATCTCATGTGCAGAGACACACACAAGCTCAAAATAAAGGGATGGAGGAAGATCTACCAAGCAAATGGAAAACAAAAAAAGGCAGCAGGGGTTGCAATCCTAGTCTCTGATAAAACAGACTTTAAACCAAAAAGATCAAAAGAGACAAAGAAGGCCATTACATAATGGTGAAGGGATCAATTCAACAAGAAGAGCTAATTATCCTAAATATACACGAACCCAATACAGGAGCACCCAGATTCATGAAGCAAGTCCTTACAGATCTACAGAGAGACTTAGACTCCCACACAATAATAATGGGAGACTTTAACACCCCACTGTCAACATTAGACAGATCAACGAGACAGAAAGTTAATAAGGATATCCAGGAATTGAACTCAGCTCTGCACCAAGCAGACCTAATAGACATCTACAGAACTCTCCACCCCAAATCAATAGAATATACGTTCTTCTCAGCACCATACCACTCTTATTTCAAAATTGACCACATAGTTGGAAGTAAAGCACTCCTCAGCAAATGTAAAAGAACAGAAATTATAACAAACTGTCTCTCAGACCACAGTGCAATCAAACTAGAACTCAGGATTAAGAAACTCACTCAAAACCACTCCACTACATGGAAACTCAACAACCTGCTCCTGAATGACTACTGGGTACATAACAAAATGAAGGCAGAAATAAAGATGTTCTTTGAAACCAACGAGAACAAAGACACAACATACCAGAATCTCTGGGACACATTCAAAGCAGTGTGTAGAGGGAAATTTACAGCACTAAATGCCCACAAGAGAAAGCAGGAAAGATCTAAAACTGACACCCTAACATCACAATTAACTAGATAAGCAAGAGCAAACACATTCAAAAGCTAGCAGAAGGCAAGAAATAACTAAGATCAGAGCAGAACTGAAGGAAATAGAGACACAAAAAACCCTTCAAAAAATCAATGAATCCAGTAGCTGGTTTTTTGAAAAGACAAACAAAATTGATAGACCACTAGCGAGACTAATAAAGAAGAAAAGAGAGGAGAATCAAATAGATGCAATAAAAAATGATAAAGGGGATGTCACCACCGATCCCACAGAAATACAAACTACCATCAGAGAATACTATAAGCACCTCTAAGCAAATAAACTAGAAAATCTAGAAGAAATGGATAAATTCCTCAACACATACACCCTCCCAAGACTAAACCAGGAAGAAGTTGAATCTCTGAATAGACCAATAACAGGCTCTGAAATTGAGGCAATAATTAATAGCTTAACAACCAAAAAAAGTCCAGGACCAGATGGATTCACAGCCGAATTCTACCAGAGGTACAAGGAAGAGCTGGTACCATTCCTTCTGAAACTATTCCAATCAATAGAAAAAGAGGGAATCCTCCCTAACTCATTTTATGAGGCCAACATCATCCTGATACCAAAGCCTGGCAGAGACACAACAAAAAAGAGAATTTTAGACCCATATTCCTGAGGAACATCGATGCAAAAATCCTCAATAAAATACTGGCAAACTGAATCCAGCAGCACATCAAAAAGCTTATCCACCATGATCAAGTGGGCTTCATCCCTGGCATGCAAGGCTGGTTCAACATATGCAAATCAATAAATGTAATCCAGCATATAAACAGAACCAACGACAAAAACCATATGATTATCTCAATAGATTCAGAAAAGGCCTTTGACAAAATTCAATGACACTTCATGCTAAAAACTCTCAATAAATTAGGTATTGATGGGACATATCTCAAAATAATAAGAGCTATCTATGACAAACCCACAGCCAATATCATACTGAAGGGACAAAAACTGGAAGCATTCCCTTTGAAAGCTGGCACAAGACAGGGATGCCCTCTCTCACCACTCCTATTCAACATGGTGTTGGAAGTTCTGGCCAGGGCAATCAGGTAGGAGAAGGAAGTAAAGGGTATTCAATTAAGAAAAGAGGAAGTCAAATTGTCCCTGTTTGCAGATGACATGATTATGTATCTAGAAAACCCCATTGTCTCAGCCCAAAATCTCCTTAAGCTGATAGGCAACTTCAACAAAGTCTCAGGATACAAAATCAATGTGCAAAAATCACAAGCATTCTTATATACCAATAACAGACAGAGAGCCAAATCATGAGTGAACTCCCATTCATAATTGCTTCAAAGAGAATAAAATACCTAGGAATCCAACTTACAAGGGACGTGAAGGACCTCTTCAAGGAGAACTACAAACCACTGCTCAAGGAAATAAAAGAGGATACAAACAAATGGAAGAACATTCCATGCTCATGGGTAGGAAGAATGAATATCGTGAAAATGGCCATACTGCCCAAGGTAATTTATAGATTCAATGCCGTCCTCATCAACCTACCAATGACTTTCTTCACAGAATTGGAAAAAACTACTTTAAAGTTCATATGGAACCAAAAAAGAGCCTGCATTGCCAAGTCAATCCTAAGCCAAAAGAACAAAGCTGGAGGCATCACACTACCTGACCTCAAACTATACTACAAGGCTACAGTAACCAAAACAGCATGGTACTGGTACCAAAACAGCATGGTACTGGTACCAAAACAGAGATATAGACCAATGGAACAGAACAGAGCCCTCAGAAATAATGCCGCATATCTACAACCATCTGATCGTTGACAAACCTGACAAAAACAAGAAATGGGGAAAGGATTCCCTATTTAATAAATGGTGCTGGGAAAACTGGCTAGCCACATGTAGAAAGCTGAAACTGGATCCCTTCCTTACACCTTATACAAAAATTAATTCAAGATGGATTAAAGACTTAAATGTTAGACCTAAAACCATAAAAACCCTAGAAGAAAACCTAGGCAATACCATTCAGGACATAGGCATGGGCAAGGACTTCATGTTAAAACACCAAAAGCAATGGCAACAAAAGCCAAAATTGACAAATGGGATCTAATTAAACTAAGGAGCTTCTGCACAGCAAAAGAAACTACCATCAGAGTGAACAGGCAACCTACAGAATGGGAGAAAATTTTTGCAATCTACTCATCTGACAAAGGGCTAATATCCAGAATCTACAATGAACTCAAATTTACAAGAAAAAAACAAACAACCCCATCAAAAAGTGGGTGAAGGATATGAACAGACACTTCTCAAAAGACATTTATGCAGCCAAAAGACACATGAAAAAATGCTCACCATCACTGGCCATCAGAGAAATGCAAATCAAAACCAGAATACCATCTCTCACCAGTTAGAATGGCAATCATTAAAAAGTCAGGAAACAACAGGTGCTGGAGAAGATGTGGAGAAATAGGAACACTTTTACACTGTTGGTGGGACTGTAAACTAGTTCAAAAATTATGAAGTCAGTGTGGTGATTCCTCAGGGATCTAGAACTAGAAATACCATTTGACCCAGCAATCCCATTACTGGGTATATACCCAAAGGATTATAAATCATGCTGCTATAAAGACACATGCACACATATGTTTATTGCGGCACTATTCACAATAGCAAAGACTTGGAACCAACCCAAATGTCCCACAAAGATAGACTGGATTAAGAAAATGTGGCACATATACACCATAGAATACTATGCAGCCATAAAAAATGATGAGTTCATGTCCTTTGTAGGGACATGGATGAAGGTGGAAACCATCATTCTCAGCAAACTATCGCAAGGACAAAAAACCAAATACCGCATGTTCTCATTCATAGGTGGGAATTGAACAATGAGAACACATGGACACAGGAAGGGGAACATCACACACCGGGGCCTGTTGTGGGGTGGGGGGAGGGGGGAGGGGGGGAGGGGGGAGGGATAGCATTAGAAGATATACCTAATGTTAAATGACGAGTTAATGGGTGCAGCACACCAACATGGCACATGTATACATATGTAACTAACCTGCACATTGTGTACATGTACCCTAAAACTTAAAGTATATTAAAAAAATAAAAATAAAACAATAAAAAAAAGACTGTGATATTGTGGCCACCAATAGGAGTCCACTCTCAGCTGAGGAATTCCTTAAGTCATTTGTGATGCTGGTGATGATAGCATGTAGCCATGCAAAATTTCACACTAGTATATTGATTTATAGTGTTCACTTTCCTCCAATATGAAACAACTTATTTCTTATACATCTAGCTCAGCAAGGCATTCTGTGGATTATCTTATTAGTAATTATAACATGCTTTCTGGCTATAGTGTACTTTAAAAATGCTGAGCAGTATTAGAACAGTTATAAATCAATATTTCTTTTTGGTTGTCTTATGCCTTCCTATCTTAGAGAAGCTTTAGAATCAATTCATTAAGAAAATAATCATGAATTAATGTGTGTCACATCAATTAATTTGTGCACAGGTTTAAGAAAAAATATTGTTTTCATCCTACTGATGCTTCTAAGTAATGCAGAAAATGAAATAAAATTATATTAAAAAAATTTGTTCCTATAATTGTCCTGTTGATGCACAAAATACTTAAATGCTTCTACATAGGTCTGCTCTTTTGCAGCACAGAGCACTAAGGGAAAGTCCCCACAATAAAAGTGCCTTTCACCTGAGCTGCTACATGTGACAGTTAAGCAGCTAAAGGTTTTAAAAAAAATCAAAGCTCCCCAAATGTTGTGGGTATGACAGCTGGTCCAACTTCACAGTCTGTACTTTCCCTCTCTAACAGCATGGAAAAATACAGAGATAACTAGCAAGTGATACCCTAGTGCGCCAAGCCATCGATGAATCTGTGTGATTAAAAACCAGCACTTAACCATAACCCAGATACATTAAAAATCAACCCCACACTCATAGACTGTAATTCCAATTCGCTTCCAGATGGCAGTTACAATTGGAAAGGAAATAGCTAGTTCACAGGAGGCATTAATACTTACGTTGCTGCAGAAACTGAACCCTTAAGAGAATGTATTCTGGACTTTCTGACCTGGACACTAACAAATAGTGAAAAACATGTATCTAAGAATACACTTGGAACAGAAATGTAAAAATCCAAAAGTAAGAGATATTACGAAGGATCAAATATAAAATGGCACACTGCTAGACAGGCAACAAAGAAAATTCTAGAAGAAAATGACAAGAGGCACTATGCCTTAGTGCGTTTGTGCTACTGTAAAACAAAATACACTAGACTGTGTAATTTATGAAGAACAGAAATGTATTTCTCAAAGTTCCATAGGCTGGAAGTCCAAGATCAAGGTGCCATTAGGATTGGTGTCTGGTGAGGTCTCTGCATCTAAGATAATGCCTTGCGCACTGTGTCTTCAGGAGGGGATGCACTGTGTCCTCACATGGCAGAAGGAGGAAGGGCAAAACAGGGGAAGCCCACTCCCTCCAGTCTTTGTGTAAGAACCCTAACCCCATTGATGAAGACTCTCCCTTCATGACTGAATCACTTCCTAAAGGCCCTACTTCCTAATACTATGACATTGGTGATGAGTTTTAGGGAGACACATTCAGACCATAGCACCCTATATTCAATTTCTTAAAAATTATTTTTTTGTTTTGCTTTTCTGTTTTTCAAATGGCTTAAAGTTCACAAAATTGGATAAATCATAATCCTTGGCTCATAGCATACCTTGGCTCCTATTTCATCCTTGCCTATATTCAATTTCTTAAAAATTATTTTTTTGTTTTGCTTTTCTGTTTTTCAAATGGCTTAAAGTGCACAAAATTGGATAAATCATAATCCTTGGCTCATAGCATACCTTGGCTCCTATTTCATCCTTGCCTGTGCCTTGGCCTGTATGTAAATGTATTTGAATGTATTTGAACAACATGGTAATCACTTGTGAACCCACCACACAACCCAAGAACTAGGTTCTGATCCTAACATCTGCTCTTCCTCTGTCTTTTTTCCTGATTCACACCTTTCAGCCCCAGGGCTAACTACTACCCTGAATTTATATTTAGGATTCCATTCCTTTAAAAAAATTGTTTTATTGCATATATATGATAGCCATAAATAACATATTATTCAGTTTTTAAGGGTATAATTTATTTACCCATTCTCCTATTAATGTACCCATTCTCGTATTAATGAACTTTTGGCTTATTTCCAGATTTTTGCTATTATGAATGCATTACATGAGCATTTATTTTCTTTTTTTACTATTTCGGGTACACATGGGCAAGAGATTCTCCAGGGCCTTTGGTAGAGGAATTACTGTGCCATAACATATGAGAATGCTCAACTTTATAAGATAATCCTATTGTTTTCCAAAGTGGTTGTTCTAATTTAAACTCTCACCTCCTGTATTAGTTTGAGATGATCTTGTTGATCCACAGTCTCTCCATATTTGGTGATATGGTTTGGCTGTGTCCCCACCCAAATCTCAGCTTGAATTCTATCTCCCAGAATTCCCATATGTTATGGGAGGGACCAAGGGTGAGGTAATTGAATCATGGGGGCCAGTCTTTCCTGTGCTATTCTCATGATAGTGAATAAGTCTCATGAGATCTGATGGGTTTATCAGAGGTTTCTGCTTTGGCTTCCTCCTCATTTTCTCTTGCCGCTGCCATGTAAGAAGTGCCTTTCACCTACAGTTATGCATCGACATCTTTTATGTACAAATGCTGGAAAATTTTAATCTCCAGAGACAAGGCCATGGAAAAGGTTTTAGATATGCTACATATTAGCCAGCAAACATTTATTAAACTGTCCATGGGCCAACCACTGTTTTAGGCCTGTGGGACAGAAAGATCAATAAATACAAGGCCTTTGGCTGGAGAAACTCACAGTTCTTGGCCTGGAATGAACAATCAACAAATCATTGCAATTCTATGTGATGTGCATTATAGTAGCATGATAATGATCTTTTCTTTTTCATGTTTTTCCCCAAATGACAATGGCTCAACAAAATGTAAATGGAGGTTACAGAGATCCAACATCTAAAACAATCCTTCTATACTGCCTCTCCAGGCTCCTCTACAAAGATGCACATAGTCCAAGAAAGACAATGACTTTATCAAATCCACTCTTACTTGAAGTCAGCCTGAGGTCATAGGATGCAACTTTCCTTAGATAATTTTGCCCCATCCTTCATAAACCTTCAAATCTAGTCTGTGAAATACTTCAAAGACAAAACAAAACAAATAACAAAACGTTTACCTGTTATTCACATCTTTAATAACACCTGTTGACTTCATCACTTTATTCTTTTCCCAATATCAGTGTAGAAATAACAAATTGGCTTTGAAAATAGCATATTGTTAACATCATCAAACATCAAAGGCATCAGGCTTTGAAAATATATAACTTTGAAACTATAGAGTTTGTCTAAATAAGACATTGAAAAGGCAAACTTTTAAAATATCCTAATTTAATAAAAAATTGTTCAAAATATGGTGAAGCAAACAGAAAAAACTTGGCAAGCAGTATCATGAAAAGAAACCTACAAGGTTATTGTAGCATTGATTGTAATGCATGGTAGCAGTCTATTCTCAGACTTTTAGATGCCTATTTACCTGATGCACTGGCACCAATGCCCCCATTTTGGTGTGCCATCTTCCCTTCACCACTTGGGACAACACAGATAATAAAATCAGCTCCAAAAGCTTACACATAGTGGATCCCTTCACACCAGTTCACAATACAAAGTAATCCCTTGCTTGTAGAAAACATTATTATTATCATTATTATTTTTTGAGACGGAGTTTTGCTCTTGTAGCCTAGGCTGGAGTGCAATGGCGCAATCTCGGCTCATTCCAAACTCTGCCTCACTGCCTCAGCCTTCCAAGCAGCACCATGCCCAGCTAATCTTTTGTATTTTTAGTAGAGATGGGTTTTCACCATCCTGGCCAGGCTGGTCTTGAACTCCTGAACTCAGGTGATCTGCTCACCTCAGCCTCCCAAAGTCCTAGGATTACAGGCATGAGCCACCGCACCCGGCCTAGAAAACATTATTAAATAGCACACAGTAGCAGTATGCTTGGGGGGTTTTAGGATTGATTATTTTCAAATCTCTAGAAAAGCTCAGGGCATTACCTTAGGCTATAATCCCAGGGCAGAGTCTCATCTGTTACTGGGGGGCTGGTCTAAGGGTCATTCCAGCTCTCAGATTAATGGTTGCCCAGGTTGATCTGCTCCCTGCCACCCACCCATCCTCGGTTTTGTTTGTTTTTACAGAGATAATGTCTCACTATGTTGCCCAGGCTGGTCTTGAACTCCTGGCCTCAAGTGATCCTCCTGCCTTGGCCTCCCAAATTGCTGGAGTTCCTGATGTGACCCACTGTGCTCAGCCAATCCTTGGCTGTTAAAATGTGGAGGTAAATAGTAGATGCCAAGTTTATCTCCAGGTCAGAAGTGGCAGATGCCCCAGGGAAGAATCATGACCCTAACCAGGCCTCCCACTGCATGAAGACCTTATTTTCTGAAGCTTAAACCTGGACAAAGGTCTGACCAGTAGCACTATGTTCATGAATATCAGGTCAAAAATTTAAAACTGGGATTATCCAGAAGAACCTGGTAGCTGCAGGTGCAGTCTGCAGTCCAATGGTCAGCTACAAAAACAGGCTACTTGTACTTTCTCTTTGTCATGGAGTCTTTGATGCAAAAATTGATGACACTTTCTAGCTTCTGATGTGCTTCCCTTCCTTGTTCATTTTCCGTAAGTAGCTTCCTCCATCCTGCCTCCCAACAGGCCACAGTCAATTCAGGACATTTTAACCATGATAATGAGTCTCCATAAGAGCAATTTAGAGGCCAGGCATGGTGGCTCATGCCTGTAATCCCAGCACTTCAGGAGGTTGAGGCCAGCGGATCACCTGAGGTCAGGAGTTCTAGACCAGACTGACCAACATGGTAAAACCCTGTCTCTACTAAACATACAAAATTAGCCGGGCATGGTGGCAGGGCCTGTAGTCTCAGCTACTTGGAAGGCTGAGGAAATGAGCTGAGATTATGCCTGGGCAAGAAGAGCAAAACTCCATCTCAAAAAAATAATAATAATAAGGAATTTAAAAATTAACATGGAGGAAATAATAAAGGGGCCAGCCCCTTAAAAATCCCCCAAACCTGTTTAACAGGAGTTTAGGTTATAACATAAATGTGTTGAGGATACTTTTTGCCTTTGTTGATGAAGGACTCCAGCGAGATTGTGCTGATGATATTGCTGTACTTGGAATGGACTGGTCCTTTCATTTCCTCAATTTGTCCCTTTATTCTTTTGAGTGCAGGCATAACTCATGTTGTTACACTTTGCAGATACTGCGTTTTTCACACATTGAAGGTTTTGGCAACAACGCGTGGAACGTCTATCTGTTCCATGTTTCTATCATCATGTGCTCAGTCTGTGACTCTGTCACATTTTGGTAATTCTTACAATACTTCAAACTTTTCCATTACTATTACTCTGTTATGGTGATCTGTGATAGATGGTCTTTGAGGTAACTGTTGTAACTATTTTGGCAGGCCATGAATCAGGCCCCTATACGATGGCACAGTTAATTGATAAAAATTGTGTGTGTTCTGACTGCTCCCCTGGCCAGCCGTTTCTCCATCTCTCTCCTTGGCCCTCCCTATTACTTGAGACTCAAAAATATTAAAATTATGTCAATGAATAATCCTCCAATGCCCTCTTAGTGTGCAAATTAAAGGAAGACACATGTCTTTCACTTTCACTCAAAACCAAGAAACGATTAGGCTTAATGAGGAAGGCCATGTTGAAAACTCAGACAGGCTGAAAGCTATACTTCTTGTGCCAAAGTTAGCCAAGTTGTAAGTTCAAAGAAAAAGTTCTCAAAGGAAATTAAAAGTGCTACTCCAGCAAAAACATGCATAATAAAAAATAAAGCCCTAATTACTATGGATAGTGCCTAGGGGAATACTCCATGCCCTCTGGGCACACGATAGATATTATCCGATGAATTGGAAAGGAGCAAACCAGAAGTGGCTTTATTTTCCCTCTTGGACTCCCTTGGACTAATTTAAGTCTTGTTTGGAAATTACTGAGTAGGTTCATAAGGTGCATGACAGAAATAAGCTTTATTGTGGTTTGCTTTCATTTAGTTCTGGAAGTTTACCTTTGCCTTAGTTTTGGAAATAAATTCTAGTTTGTAGTTCTCAAGTTCTTATTTGTGATGAATACATTAAAGACTATATGAAAAAATTGCCTTCAAGATGGTTCTTACTTGTAAGTCTTACTCCTACTTCTGTATGCTGAAAATTGGCCCTGGAGGGCCAGGCTCGGTGGCTCATGCCTGTAATCCCAGCACTTTGGGAGGCTGAAGCAGGTGGATCACGAGGTCAGGAGTTCAAGACCAGCCTGGCCAAGATGGTGAAACCCCGTCTCTATTAAAAATACAAAAATTAGCCAGGCATGGTGGTGGGCGCCTGTAGTCCCAGTTACTCTGGAGGCTGAGGCAGAGAATTGCTTGAACTGGGGAGGCAGAAGTTGCAGTGAGCCAAGATCATGCCACGGCACTCCAGCCTGGGCAACAGAGCGAGACTTTGTCTCCATTAAAAACAAAAACAGAAAATAAAAGAAAAAAGAAAATTGACCCTGGAGAGAATACTATAAAGTCTTGAGTTACCTGGAAAAGTGATCAGGTTAATAAATGTATATTGATAGTTGAATTTAGCAAAGAAATAGAGATAATCATGATTATACCTTTATTTTTACAGAAAGGAATGCTGTAACAAGTGTATGTGTCTACAGGAGTAATAATGGGTTCCAAAGAGTATTTTTTATATTTTTTAAAGGAAAATAATGAGCATGAATGAACTCTTCAATATAAGCTATAAAGTAATAGCTGGTTGTGAATTTAAATGGTACCAGCTAGCACCTCTATGTTTTAAGGATCTTCCAATGTTTCTAGAATAAGTGCTTATTTTCAAGGATTTATTACAGATATAAAATCGCTTCTCCTGGCAAAAGCTGCTATGAAAAGCATCATCTTGGGAAGATAGATTGCTTTTCCCCCCAATTACAAAATCTAAGTATTTTGGCCCTTCATTTTGGAGGAGTGCAAAAGTTGGAAGTAACAAGTTTTAAGTACTTCCAGTGCTCAAAAAATGCAATCACTGTATTATATATAATAGTTTATAGGGTGATTACTCATAATAATTGACTGTACAGCTTTTATTAAGAAAACAGCAGAAAGATTAAAGCAAAATTGGGTATATAAATTATGTAACATGTTGTTGGGATTTTTTTTTTTTTTTTTTTGAGACAGTGTTTCACTCTGTCGCCCAGGCTGGAGTGCAGTGGCATGATCTCAGCTCACTGCAACCTCCGCCTCCCGGGTTCAAGCAATTCTCCTGCCTCAGGAGAATTTACAGGTAACTGGGATTACAGGTGTGCGCCACTATGCCTAGCTAATTTTTTATTTTTAGTAGAGAGGGGGTTTCGCCATGTTGGCCAGGCTGGTCTTGAACTCCTGACCTCAGATGACCCTCCCACCTCGGCCTCCCAAAGTACTGGGATTACAGGTGTGAACCACCATGCCCGGCTGGGATTTTTTTTTAATGTGCAGAAGATCAAAGCTACTTGGAAGGAGTGCCTATAATTTTCCAGTAAGCCACAAATTAAGTTTGCATCTTACAGCTGAGTAGTTTTAGCTTAGGAGGAGGGTGGGAAGTTTGGGGGGCTGTGAAGATTTGGGGGACATTGAGAGAGAACTTTATAAGCTTCTTTCTCTTTAATAAACACTTGTCTTACATCTTGCTGTCATTAAAGGCAGCTGTTCCTAGAATTTCAATCACTTAAGTACACCCACAAAACAATAGTATGGAGATCTTCATTTCCTGTGACTTTAATTTGCCCAGTTATACCTCAGTGTTGTAACAGTACAGTGATACCTGGCACAGTGCTTTGATCTTATGATAACCTCTGTATTGACCTGAAGGAGGCCCAAGAGTCCTTTCTCTTTTTGAGTTTGAATCATAGCCTTGATGTGGTATCTTGTTTTATGTCCTTGTTCCTAATGTAAAGGTGCTTAACTGCTTCTTGGTTCTATTGCGTAGCATTGGGATAAGATTTTAACTGGGTATTCTAGAATTGCTTTTATAATAAACCAATTCTATAATATTAAAAAAACAAAACAAAGCTTTATTGCTGGTATGGAGAAAGTTTAAGTGGTCTGGATAGAAGACCAAGTCAACCACAACATTCCCTTAAGCCAAAGCCTAATCCATAGCAAGGCCCTAATTCTCTTCCATTTTATGAAGGCCGAGAGAGATGAGGACACTACAGAAGAAAAGTCTGAAGTTAGCATAGGTTGGTTCACGATGTTTAAGGAAGGAAGCCATCTCTATGATATAATAGTGCAAGATGAAGCTGAAAGTTCTATTGCAGAAGCTGCAGCAAGTTATCCAGAAGATCTGGCTAAGATCATTGATGAAGGTGGCTATACTGAACAATGGATTGTCAATGTAGATGAAACAGCCTTCTATTGGAAGAAAATGCCATCCAGGACTTTGGATAGAGAGGATAAGTCCATGTCTGGCTTCAGAGCTTCAAAGGGGCCAGCCACGGTGGCTCATGCCTGTAATTCCAGCACTCTGGCGGGCTGAGGTGGGAAAATTGCTTGAGCTTAGAAGTTTCAGACCAGCCTGGGCAACACGGTGAAACCCTGTCTCTACAAAAAAAAAAAAAAAAAAAAAACGAAAAAGTAGCCATGTATGGTGGTGCATGCCTCTGGTCCCAGCTACTCAGGAGGCTGAGGTGGGAGGGTTGCTTGAGCCAAGGAGGTCAAGTCTGCAGTTGGCCAAGATCACGCCACTGCAATCCAGTCTGGGCAACAGAGTGAGACCGTATCTCAAAAAAAAAAAAAAAAAAAAAAGAAAGAAACATTCAAAGGACAGGCTGACTCTCTTGTTAAAAGCCAATGTTGATTTGTGATTCCATAAACCCTAGGGCACCTCTTAAGAATTATACTAAATCTACAATGCCCATGCTCTATAAATGGAACAACACTTGGATGATATCACAGCTGTTTACTGCATGCACTGCTGAGTATTTTAATCCCACTGTTGAGACCTACTGCTCAGAAAAAAACATTCCTTTCAAATACGTCAGCTTATTGACAACATACCTGGTCACCCAAGAGCTCTAACGGAGATGTACAGGGAAATGAATGCTGTTTTCATGCCTGCCAACACAACATCTATTCTGTATCCCACGGATTGAGGTGTCATTTTGATTTTCAAGTCTTATTATTTGAGAAATATATTTTATAAGTCTGTTGCTGCCATAGATCATGATTTCTTTGATGGATCTCAGCAAAGTAAATTGGAAACCTTCTGGAAATGATTCAGTATTGTAGATGCCATTAAGAACATTCATGATTCACGAGACGAGGTAAAAGTAGCAGCATTAATAGGAGTTTGGAAGAAGTTGATTCCAACCCTCATAAATGACTTTGAGGGGTTCAAGACCTTAGCAGAAGTAACCACAGTTGTGGTGGAGATAGCAAGAGAAAGAGAATTACAAGTGGAGCCTGAAGATGTGAGTGAATTGCTGCAATCTTTTTTCTTTTCTTTTTTTGAGACAGAGTTTCACTGTTATTGTCCAGGCTGGAGTGCAATGGTGCGTTCTTGACTCACTGCAACCTCTGCCTCTTGGGTTCAAGCGATTCTCCTGCCTCAGCCTCCCGAGGAGCTGGTATTATAGGCATGCACTGCCATTCCGGCTAATGTTGTATTTTTAGTAGAGACGGGGCTTCTCCATATAGGTCAGGCTGGTCTTGAACTCCCAAGCTCAGATCATCCTCCTGCCTCAGCCTCCCAAAGTGCTGGGATTACAGGCCTGAGCCACCGTGCCCTGCCAAATAGCTGCAATCTTAATGGATGAGGAGTTGCTTATTATGAATGAGCAAAGAAAGTGGTTTCTTGAGATGGAATCTACTCCTGGTGAAGATGCTGTCAACATTGTTGAAAGAACAACAAAGGACTTACAATGTTCCATAAACTTAGTTGATAGAGCAGGGTTTGAGAGGACTGATTCCAATTTTGATAAAAATTCTACCGTGGGTAAGATGCTACCAAACTGCACAGCATGCTACAGTGAAATCTTTGGTGAAAGGAAGAGTCATTCAATGCGGCAAACTACATTGTCATCTTGTTTTAAGAAATTGCCACACCCACTCCAGCCTTCAGCAACCACCACCCCAATAAGTCAGTAGCCATCAACATTGAAGCAAGACCATGCACCAACAAAATGATTATGACTTGATGAAGGACCAGATGATGGTTAGCATTTTTTGGAAATCAAGTATTTTCAAAGTAAGGTATGTACATTATATTTTAAACATAACGCTATTGCATACTTAATTGACTACAATAGTGTAAACAACTTTTTTTTTTTTTTGAGACGGAATCTCGCTCTGTCACCCAGATTGGAGTGCAGTGGCATGATCTCGGCTCACTGAAACCTCTGCCTCTGGGGTTCAAACAATTCTCCTGCCTCAGCCTCCCGAGAAGCTGGGACTACAGGCACACACCACCATTTTTGTATTTCTGGTAGAGACACAGTTTCACCATGTTGGCCAGACTGGTCTCGAACTTCCAACCTCAGGTGATCCATCCACCTCGGCCTCCCAAAGTGCTGGGATTACAGACGTGAGCCATCATGCCCAGCAACATAACTTTTATATGCACAGGAAAGCAAAAAATGTCGTGTGACTAGCTCTATTGCGACATTCGCCTTATTGTGGTGACCTAGAACCAAACCTATAATATCTCCAAGGTATGCCTGTACCCCTAAAAGAAGAGCTGGAGTAAGGACCTGGGTGTGGGTGGTTTATTTGGGAAGTGATCCCAAGAAGCAAGAGTGAGAAGTGGGGAGAGTGAGCCAGGTGAGAAAGAAAAGCCAAAATGATGGCATGCTATTGAGGCTGCTGCCATGGACTTCTTTTCTGCCAGGACCTTCTGAGAGTCTCCGGAAAGTCTTCCCGAACTGTCCACCTGAAACAGGAGCTTGGAGCATTTGCCCATCTGTCCCACACTGGTTGAGATCTTCCCCTGAGGCTGTTAACCTGCAAGTGTTTCTGGGCTGTGTTTATGCTCAGGCAAAATCCTACAATAATGGAGATGCCCTGGGGCAGAAAGTGTAGCTTGAGTTTGCTGGCAGCACAAGGGAAGCCTGAGCTTCCGTGGAACTCCCCACGGTGGCTGAGACTGAGTGAAAGATGCGCTGAGAAGACATGACGCAGGCGCCATTGCACTGAGCAATCGTAGCCATCGATCTCAGCAAGAGGACCCCTGCCCTGAATCCTGCGCTTGAGAAGGTGCCTCTCTGGCCCTCCACTGACTGTACCCCGGCCCAACCAGAGCTCTCACGTTCTCTTCTAGGCCACACTCTGGGCACTCAGGCCCCTGGCCAAATGTGCCTGAGCCTGCATGGCCTCTCCCCTGGGTTTATTTCAAAGCGCAAACTGTGCTTGTCCAAATGAGGTCCAAGGCTCTGCTGTCTGAAGGGGTGAGAAATGTGGATGGAGCTTGCATGGGGCCTAGGGAGTCCCCCACACAGGGGTACGCAAGGCTTCTCAAGTGAGGACAGGGCTACCTATGATGAAAAGGAAAAGTTTGGCCTGGGGCTGAGGATTGGCTCTCCCTCTACTACCACATTCTCGTGCAGAGCACCAAAGAATCTGAGAATTCTACACTCAACTTTGACCTTCTGGGTTATTATGGCAGTATATTTATCGAAGTAGATGAATAGAACATATTTAGCCATTTGTAAGCTTCATTTGTAACTCATAATTATTTAGACATAATGCAAATGTGGGCTGGAATTCATGTTCTGATTTTGTGTGGCCTTGAGCTAAGGAAAAGGGACCCAGGGAAATGGGCTCTATATGCTTGGATGGCTTCATGGAATCCCCGACTTCATTAGCTTCCGTGAAGACTCAAGATTGTTACTGAAATCCACTTTGTATTATCCTTAAAAACCAAGGGATATTATTTAGGTCAGCAATTAGAAGGCACTAGACTCAAAATATCTATGAACCAAAGGATACGAATGACCAAAAGCAGGAGGATTATTACCTGAAGGGGTGGAGGGTTGGATCTCAAGATATGACCTGTGAGATCCTTCCTGCTGGCTCAGTGCTGAATGAACGGGGGGTAGGAGAGCACCAGGAACAACACATATCTGGGACAGGAGGGAATTCTGGGAGGAAGGCAAAGAGAAATAGGCCCTTTTTGTTTTTATTGATACATGACAATTATACATATTTCTAGGGTACATGTGATATTTTGATACATGCATACAATGTGTAGTGATCAAATCAGGATAATTTGCATATCCATCACCTCAAAAATTTATCATTTATTTCTGTTGGGAACATTCCAAATCTTTCTTCTAACCATTTTGAAATATATGATGTTATTGTTAACGATCGTCATGCTACTGTGCTATTGAACACTAGAAGTTCTTCTTTTCTTTCCATCTAACTGTATTGTTGTGCCCATTAACCAACTTCTGGGAAGGGTAAGGGAGTGGGTGGATGAAAAGGGCCCTTTTTAAGGCAAAGATAATCTTACCAGAAGGGAAGAAATTTTAGGAGGAAAAATAAAATGGTGAACCATGGGCTTAGAGTGGGGACTGCAGAAATTAAATGGCAAAGAGAAAAAGCCAACTTAGCAATGTGAAAATACATCTCAATGTCATTCCTTTCACAGGTCCAATTTCTGATATTCTTTTGAGAAGCCGGATATGAAGTAGGAATATTTCTTTGAGTCATATATTTTTATGATTATGATTATTATTGAATGATAGCTAACAATTATTGAGGGCAATTATTGAGCTTTGACAAGCTCTTTTCAAAGCCCCTTACATATGTTTCCTCCACTTCTAATTGTTAGATATTCTTAATATTTTCCCATTTTGTAGATGAAGGATGCACAGGCTTAAACCCTATGTGGAGGAAGTAACCTGACCATGGCCCAACAGCAAACAAATGATGGGGCCCACATGCAAATCCAGGCAGAACCCTTCTATTATATGAAGTTCAATGTTTTCTTGTTTTCATATTGTTATGAAAACACCTATTTACAAATGGGTTTTGAAGCTACTATACACGCAAACTTTTTGTGGCCAGGCATGGTTGCTGACGCCTGTAATCCCAGCATTTTGGGAGGCCAAGATGGGCAGACTGCCTGAGCTCAGGAGTTCAAGACCAGCCTGGGCAACATAGGAAGATCCCATCTCAATTCTTAAGATGGAAAAAAAATATATAAACTTGAGCATATTAAAATTTTAAAGAGTTTATTTGAGCAAACAAAGATTCATGGATCAGGCAGCTCCAAAATGAAAGTGGTTGGAGGATCCACTGGAGGCATTTGCAGGGAAGGCTTTTATGGGGTGGATGTAGAAGTAGAGTAGAGAAATTATTTGATTGGCGAAAATTTGGGCAGTTGCATTATTTGAACTATCCTGGTGGAAGGTCACTCATTACACAGCTAATATGCAGCTGGCTGCTTGTGACGGGTGAAGCTTGTTTCATTTTGTCCATGTAGGAACCTAGGCCATGGGAACTATCTCAGCCTAATGGTCTCCCATGAAGTTATTTTATACCTTCTCTCTGTATCAGGGTAAGCGAGGGTCTTCCCCACCAGGGTTCTTACCACCCTATTTCCCTCAGCAAAGTGAAACTGTCCCTTTTGCCTCTGTAGGCAATCTTCTGAACAAGGCTTTCCTAATATTCTTATCTCATCTTATCTTATCCTCTTCTCTGTACCTTGTTTACATGCTTCTGGAACACTTGTGTGTCTTGCACCCATCCCCTGCATTATTTAGGCAATCCTAAAAGAAGGCTTCTAGGATGGATTGGTAGAGAACTGCTGGCATATTGAGCCTGCTCTCTTTGTATCTGGAACTTTCATAATTGCTTTAGTTCTCCATTCCAATTTTGCAATTATCTTTGTTCTCCACTTCAAAATACATTTACCTCTAACAGAAAATGAGCACATAAAAGGGACCTTGTCCAGTGGTACATATGAGGCAGGAGACATGGTATATTTAAAATTGTAAACTAAAAGCTGTCTGACACCAAAAGTGTGGGCAACAAAAGAAAAAAATAAGTAAATTGGACTTCATCAAAATTTAAAACTTTTGTGCAATCAAAGGACAACCTGCAGAATGGAAGAAAATATTTCAAATAATATATTTGATAAGTGATCGATATCCAGAATATATAAAGAATTCCTACAACTCAACAATAAATAAACAACCCAACTAAAAAATAGGCAAAGGACTTACATAGACATTTTTCCAAAGAAGATATACAACTGGCCATCAAGCACATGAAACATGCTCAACATCACTGATTACTAAGGAAATGCAAATCAAAACCACAATAAGATACCACTTCATACCCATTAGGATGTCAATCATCAAAAAAACAGGAAAAAATAAGTGTTGGTGAGGATGTAGCCAAATCAGAACTCTTGTGCCTTTCCAGTGGATTCTGCAATGGTATAGTCATGGTGGAAAAGAGTGCAGTGGTTCCTAAATAAAAAAAAAAAAAAAAAAGGAACATAGGCTGGGCGTGTGGCTCATGCCTGCAATCCCAGCACTTTAGGATGCTGAGGCAGGCAGATCACAAGGTCAGGAGTTCAAGATCAGCTTGACCAACATGGTGAAACACCATCTCTACCAAAAATACAAAAATTAGCCAGGCGTGGTGCTGTGTGCCTGTAATCCCAGCTACTCAGGAGGCTGAGGCAGCAGAATCACTTGAACCTGGGAGGCGGAGGTGTCAGTGAGCTGAGATCATGCCACTGAACTCCAGTCTGGGGGATAGAGGGAGACTCCATCTCAAAAATAAATAAATAAATGAAAATGGAACATAGAATTACTCTATGAGTCAGCAAGCCCAATTCTGGGTTTAAACCCATAAGAATTGAAAGCAGGGACTTCAACAGATATTTGCAAATTCATGTGTATAGCAACATTATTCACGATAGCCAAAAGGTGGAAGCATTCATTGACAGAGGAATGGATAAACAAAATGTGGTACAGACATGCAGTGGAATATTACTTGGCCTTAAAAAGGGACATTCTGACACTTGCTACAACATGGATGAACCTTGACATAAGACTAAGTGAAAGAAGCTGGATACAAAAAACTAATACTGCATGATTCCACTTATATGAGGTATCTAGCATGTCATATTCACAGAAACCAAAAGTAGAATGATGGTTCCCAGGTACTGGGAGGAGAGAGTAATGAAGGGCTATTGTTTAAAGGGTACAGAGTTTCAGTCTGGGAAATTGAAAAGGAAAAAGCTCTACAGATGATGGAATGTGTGACGGTTGTACAATCGTGTGATTGTATTTAGTGACACTGAACTATGCACTTAAAATGATTAAAATGGCAAATTTTATGCTATGTATATTTTGCCACAATAAAAATTAAAGATTTTTTAAAATTAAAAGCTTTAGAAAGATTAATTAAAATAAAAGTAACCAAATCTATTTTAAAATTAAAGCTAAAATGAATTCTCCCTCAATCCCAATAACTATGTGCCAAAAGTGCTACTTCTGCTCTGATCATTCCACCTACTGTGAATATCCATATGTGACTTTTTGGCTAATTCATAAAATAAACTTGAATGAGCATTAATTTTTTTCTAATTCTCTTCCTATATCCACCAGCTACATTCTACATCCTACAACTTGCAGACCACACCTGATACTGATGAATCATTTTTCTGCTTCCTCTCTCAATTTCCTCTAGTATCTGTGATTTACATACCACCTCCTGCTGCTCTAGGTCCCATCTCTGTGCAGTTTGATGTCTTGGTATTGGTAACTCTTGGCCTGGGCAAGCAGTGGTGCTATCTCCACTCACTGCAAACTCTGCCTCCTGGGTTCAAGCAATTCTCCTGCCTCAGCCTCCCGAGTAGCTGGGATTACAGGCACGTGCCACCACTCCTGGGAAATTTTTGTATTTTTAGTAGAGACGGGGTTTAACCTTGTTGGTAAGGCTTGTCTCGAACTCCTGACCTCTGATGATCCACCAGCCTCGGCCTCCCAAACTGTGGGATTACTGGCGTTAGCCACCGCGCCCAGCCTTTTTTTCTTTTTCTTTTTCTTTTTTTAAAGACCGAGTCTCACTCTGCTGCCCAGGCTGGAGTGCAGAGCACGATCTTGGCTCACTGCAACCTCCACTCCCAGGTTCAAGTGATTCTCATGCCTCAGCCTCTGAAGTACCTGGGATTACAGGTGCGCACGACCACACCTGGCTAATTTTAGTTTTTTGGGTTTTTTTTTAACAGAGTCTTGCTCTGTCACCAGATTGGAATACAGTGGCGCAATCTCGGCTCACTGCAACCTCCACCTTCAAGTGGTTTTCCTGCCTCAGCCTCCCAGTAGCTGGGACTACAGGCACGTGCCACCACGCCAGGATAATTGTATTTTTAGTAAAGATAGGGTTTCACCGTGTTTGACAGGATGGTCTCGATCTTCTGACCCAGTGATCTGCCTGCGTTGGCCTCCCAAAATGTTGGGATTACAGGCGTTATCCACCGCACAGCCTAATTTTTGTATTTTTAATACAGACGGGGTTTCACCATGTTGGCCAGGCTGGTCTGGAACTCCTGAGGCTGACCTCAAGTGATCTGCCTGCCTCTGCCTTCCAAAGTGCTGGGATCATAGGTGTGAGCCACCACAACTGGCTGGTTTACTGTTTTAATAGAATGCAGAAACAAAGCTAAGTGTGAATCTTAAATACTTAATATTGAGTAAAAGAAGCCAGAGGCAGTAGGATACAGACTATTACTCCAATTATGTAAGAGAAAAACCAGGCAAAATCAGAGCTTAGGCACATAAAAAATACATAATAAGGCCAGGTTTTGAGGTCAGCAGTTTGAGGCTAGCCTGGCCAACATGCAAAACCCTGTCTCTACTAAAAATACAAAAATTATCCAGGTGTGGTGGCACGTGGCCTGTGCCTGTAATCCCAGCTACTCGGGAGGCTGAGGCAAGAGAATCACTTGAACCCAGGAGGCAGAGGTAGCAGTGAGCCGAGATCATGCCACTAACTCCAGCCTGGGCGACAGAGTGAGACTCCGTGTCCAAAAAAATAAAGAAAAGAAAATACATAATAAAATTATAAAGAGAAGCAAGGAGAGGATGGCAGATATCCACAGGTAATGTGGATATCTGCTATATCTGTTACTAATAAGGGGAAGGAAGACTTTAGGATCAGTTAGGGGCATACAGAGGACTTCTTGGTGTTAGTTGTGCTCTATTTCTTCAGCTGGATAGGTATCACACAGATGTTATATTTAATAACCGATGTATCCATATCTTTGTTTGCATATTTCACATAAGAATGAAATAGAGCAAAGGAGGGTGAATGGAAAGAGATTTCTCCATTCATCAAAATTATAAAGTCATGTTTTTCCTCAGGTTCTTCTCTAAGCTTAGTCTGAAATGGTGAAAGCAGCCAAGTGTGGTGCTCACGCCTGTAATCTCAGCACTTTGGGAGGCCAAGGTGGGCGGATCACCTGAGGTCAGGAGTTGAGACCAGCCTGGCCAACATGGCAAAACCCCGTTTCTACTAAAAATACAAAAATTAGCCAGGCGTGGTGGGGGTCACCTATAATCCCAGCTACTTGGGAGGCTACAGTGAGCCAAGATCGTGCCACTTCACTCAGAAGAGTGAAACTCGGTCTCAAAACACAACAAAATAAAACAACAACAACAATGAAAGAAAACAGGAAAAATCCTCAATATGACTTAGAGGACTTATTAAACTAGTGTGCAGCCACTCATACTGTGTCTTGCTTTGTAGCTCAAGAAAACGATGACCCTCCCTAGGTACTGATTTAGAGTGACATTTCTGTGAAAATACAGAAATACTTATATATGCATGTAACACATATATGTATTTGAAATTGTATGTGAGTATGATATATACATACATATTTGTGTGTGTATGGCACCTGCATACTTATATATGAAAATAACTTCTGTGTTCAGCCTTAAAAAAGAACAAGATCTTTCCATTTGCCGCAACATGGATGAGCCTGGAGGGCATTATACCAAGTGAAGTTAGCCAACCACAGAAAGAAAAATATTGCATGACCTTGCTTACTTGTGGAATCTGAAAATAATTTTCACATATAAAGAAATAGAAGGCCAGATGCAGGGGCTCACGCCTGTAATCCCAGCATTTTGGGAGACCAAGGCGGGAGGATCAGGAGGTCAGGAGTTCAAAACCAGCCTGGCTAACACAGTGAAACCCCGTCTCTGCTAAAAATACAAAAAATTAGCCTGGTGTGGTGGCACACGCCTGTAATCACAGCTACTCGGGAGGCTGAGGTAGGAGAATTGCTTGAACCCGGGAGGCGGAGGTTGCAGTGAGCCGAGATCACGCCACTGCACTCCAGCTTGGGCGACAGAGCGAGATTCCCTCTCAAAAAACAACAACAACAACAACAACAAAAACAGAGAACCACAGTGGTTACCAGTGAGAAAGGAAGGGAGGAAATGAGGACATGTGGGTCAGAGATACAAAGTAGCAGATATGTAGGATGAACAATCCCATACATCTAATATACAACATGAGGACTATAGGTAATAAAATTGTACTGTATATGGGATTCATGCTAAATGAGTAGATTTTAGCTTCCCTTGCCACACCAAAAAAATGTGGGTACCTGTGAGATGATAGATATTTTAATTGGCTTCACTATAGTAACTCTTTGACTATGTATATACATCCTATAACATTATATTGTGTAACTTAAATATACACAATAAACTTCATTTAAAAAAATTGGCCAGGCGCGTGGCTCACGCCGGTAATCCCAGCACTTTGGGAGGCCAAGGTGGGTGGATCACGACATCAGGCCTGGCCAACATGGTGAAACCCCGTCTCTACTAAAGATACAAAAAATTAGCCAGGTGTGGTGGCACATGCCTATAATCCCAGCTACTTGAACCTGGGAGGCTGAGGTTGCAGTGAGCTGAGATCGTGCCATTGCTCTCCAGCCTGGATGACAGACCGAGACTTTGTCTCAAAAAAAAAAAAAAAAAAAAGTAAAAGAGAAAAAGAAAAAAGAAAAGAAAGAAAGAAAAAGAAAAAAAAATTAAAGGATTCACAACAAAATTAAAATGTTGACTCTCAAGTGAGCTACTGAATGACTGGAGTGCATAAGAGAAAAGGTTACTTAACATTTTTATACCTATTGAATTGAATCTTATGTATGCATTATAAATGTAAATGTACAATAATGCAGATAACTGAAATGTGGGAATGCTTTGATTAGGACTTTGCATTTCCCATTTCCTCAACTTCCTCATGATTCTAGATGCATTTAAATAGAAATACAAAATTTAAGGAGACATAGGACTTCTGATAGCCCTTTCTTCTTATTTTGTGTCTCTGGCTGTAGTTTACCATATGTGTCCATATGGCTAATGAGCAAAATATTTTTCAGTTGGATACCTGTGAACAAGCATTGCAAGTTAAAGATATTTCTGAATCTTGGACCTCTTAGTTACAGTGAAGCCCGGCCATGCATAATAAAGCAGAAAGGAATGTAAACAGTTGCTGCATCGATAATCAATTTCTGGTGAGCAATAATTACAGGTAATGTAAAATGAGACAATTATTGCTTTTCATCATATCTTGAAAGAACTCCTACAGTCGATGATTTTGAAAAAAACACCTAAGTTCACTCTCCTCTTTTCTATAATGAAAAGACATTATCCAGTAGAAGTTCAAGAGCAAAATCTGAAGGCAGCTTATCTGACCCGGCCACATGGCCTTGCCACTTATTCAACATAACTTTCTACACACTAACCTCTCCAGACCTCAGATCTTCAACTTTCTGAAATACAAACATAGTAGTATCTACCTCTAGAACTGCAGCTGAACTGAGCATTTTAGGGAAGGAACAAACACACACATGATATATATAGTCAGATTATGAACTCAGTGTGGCCCAGAATACAGAAATTTCTCAGTAATAGAGATCCTCAAGAGAAAAATCAGATGTAGCCTATCTCAGTGGCCTTTCAAGTGGCAAATAAACACTGAAAGTCCATAATGAGAAAGACATGGGCAGGCAGTGACATCATCCATTCAGTGTAGACTCTCAACATCTCTGACAGTCATTTCCTGTTGTACCCCAACCTGTTTATATATTGGGCTTATATGACCTTTCAGTCAAAACATACATAAATCTCAAGCCTCAGTCAGAAATATTTATGGACAACCAGGTATTATTCTGTTTCCAATCAAAACTCAGGTAGACCACATTTTATGTGACAGGAGAAGGCACAGTTGATGCCCAGTTAACCCTGAGATCATCCCTGCCTGCAGCTTCCTATCATCACAGCAAGCTCTTTCCCTGCAGTCCATCATCTGTATCTGCCCTTTGCTATATAGGTAGCAAAAAGAAGCATCTGAAAAGATGCTCAACACCATATGTCACTAGGGAATTCAAATTAAAACAACGATGAGATACCACTACACATCTGTTAGACTGGCTCAAATCCAAACGCTGACACCACCAAATGCTGGTGAGGATATGGAGCAACAGGAACTCTCATTGATTGCTGCTGGGAATGCAAAATGGTACAGTCACTGTGGAAGGCAGTTTTGCAAATTCCTGAAAAACTAAACATACGCTTACCCTGCGATCTGGCAATTGCATTCTTTGGTACATACCCAAATGAGTTGAAAACTTAGATCCACTCAAATCCTGCACATGAATGATTATAGCAGCTTATACATAACCGACAAAGATTAGAAGTAACCAAGATATCCTACAATAGGGAAATGCATAAACTAACTCTGAAACAATCATACAATGGAATATTCTTCAGGAATAAAAAGAAATGAACCACCAAGGCATGGAAAGACATGGAGGAATCTTAAACACGTATTTCTATGTGAAAGAAGCCAATGTGAAAAGGCCACATAGTGTATAGCTCCAATTATATAAAATACTAGAAAAGGCAAAACTAGGCAGATGGTATTATAAAAAGTTCAGTGGTTGCCAGAGGCTTGAGCAGAGGGAAGGATGAATAGGTGGAGCACAGAGGATTTTTAGGGCAATGAAACCTTTCTCTGTGACCCTATAATGGTGGATATATGTCCTTATGCATTTGTCAAAGCCCATAAATGGTAGAACACAAAGAGTGAATCTTAATATAAGCCATGAACTTAATAATATTAATATTGGCTCATCAAGCATACAAATGTACCACACTAACAAGAAGATAATAGAGGAAGTGTGTGTACTATGGTGTGAGGGGGATATTAGAGCTCAATTTGCCTTCTGCTCTATTTTTCTGTACACCTACAACTGTTCTAAAAATTAAGTCAATTATTTATCTTTCGGAGACAGGGTCTCATTCTGTCACTCAGGCTGGAGTGCAGTGGTGCAATCACAGCTCACTGCAATCCCAACCTCCGGGGCTCAAGCAATCCTCCTGCCTCAGCCTCCTGAGTAGCTGGGACCACAGGCATGTGCCACCATGCCCAGCACATTTCGTAGGCATCTGAAAAGATGTTCAACACCATATGTGACTAGGGAATTCAAATTGAAACAACGATGAGACACCATTACACATCTATTAGACTGGCTTGAATCCAGACAATGACAATACCAAATGCTGGTGAAGATATGGAGCAACAGGAACTCTCATCTATTGCTGCTGGGAATGCAAAATGGTACAGCCACTGTGGAAGGCAGTTTTGCAAGTTCTTGCCAGACTAAACATACGCTTACCCTATGATCCAGCAAAAAAATAAAAAAAAATTAAAATATATTTTATATACTTAAAATATATGTTTAAAGAAATATATATTTTATATATTTAAATTTTTTTTATTTCTTGTAGAGAAAGAGTCTCCCTATGTTGCCCAGCTTGCAGAATCTATTAATTTTAAAAATGTTTTAAACTCTTGAAAAAGGAATTATTCAAAGAGTGAAAAATAAAATGAAAAAGGATTGATTGGTAAATTCCAAATGTTGAATATTAAATAATTTGGATTAATTTTAAATTCCAAAAAGTGAAACTTTAAAAAAATTTTTTAAATTTCCTAATCTGAAGTCAATGCATGTTCAATAAATTCAAGAGCCAATTTCAGAGAAGAAATAAATGCTCAACAAATTCTTAGGTTTTGACTTTGTTGACTATTTGTATTTGTGAATGGCTAATTTTTATTTTGTTCCTTTCTTCTTAGGGTATTGACTAATATTTTATTAAGCCAGAGAGACAGTAAATTAGAATTATTATCTGTTTGTCCATTTTATCTGTTATAAGTATTTCCTCCAAATTCACTTATCTAAAGTTTTTGGTTTTTTTAGCCAGGCGTGGTGGCTTACGCCTGTAATCCCAGCACTTTGGGAGGCTGAGGCAGGAGGATCACTTGAAGTCAGGAGTTCGAGACAAGCTTGGCCAACACGGCAAAACCCCATACCTACTAAACATACAAAAATTAGCTGGGCTACCAGGCCCGGTGGCTCACAACTGTAATCCCAGCACTTTGGGAGGCCAAGGTGGGCAGATCACCTGAAGTCGGGAGTTTGAGACCAGCCTGACCAAGATGGAGAAACCCCATCTCTACTAAAAATACAAAACTAGTAGGGTGTGGTGGCACATGCCTGTAATCGCAGCTACTTAGGAGGCTAAGGCAGGAGAATCGCTTGAACCCGGGAGGCGGAGGTTGCAGTGAGCCCAGATCACCCCATTGCACTCCAGCCTGGGCAACAAGAGTGAAACTCCCTCTCAAAAAAAAAAAAAAGAGCCAGGCATGGTGGCACATGCCTGTAGTCCCAGCTACTCGGGAGGCTGAGGCAGAATCACTTGAGCCCAGGAGGCGGAGGTTGCAGTGAGCTGAGATGGTGCCACTGCGCTCCAGCCTGGGATGTGTCACCCCCCAGCCCCCCGGCTAATTTTGTATTTTAGTAGAGATGGGGTTTCTCCATGTTGATCAGGCTGCTCTTGAACTCCCGACCTCAGGTCATCTGCCCGCCTCGGCCTCCCAAAGTGCTGGGATTACAGGCATGAGCCACTGCACCGGGCCTTATGCCATTATTAATAAGATTGATGTTAAATTATATAATCAATGGGTAAATAGTATCAAGGATGAATTACTCAGTAAAGAAGACAGGCTTAGGCCAGGTGTGGTGGTTCAGGTTTGTAATCCCAACACTTTGGAAGGCTGAGGCAGGAGGATTGCTGAGCCCAGGAGGTCAAGGCTGCAGTGAGCAGTGTTCACACCACTGTACTCCAGCCTAGGCAACAGAGCAAGACCTTGTCTCTTAAAAAAAAAAAAAAAAAAAAAAGACAGGTTTAAAAATCTATGCATAAATTAAGTGGTATCCTGGTAAAATTAAGGAGACAGGCTGTCTTCTTGGCCTCTAAGAAAGTGATACTGAGCACTACACTGTGAGATGTCAACATCTTGGTGCCTCTGTTTCCCCATCTCACTACACATGACAGGTCTGAAGATGAATCAAGATAATCCATAGAAACAAGTACATGATAGCTAGTGTAATAATGTATCATCACAGAAGATAAAAAAGACCACCTGTCCATTAGTCTACTATTATAAAAGGAACTTAATTCTGTTGCTTCCTGGTTTTCTTAATGTTTGTGCTTTGTAGGTTTCTCTTTAATTCCAATTTTACAAATTTCAAGGCTCACCTTTGAGAAAACATCAATCTTACTTAAAAACAAAACAAAACAAAACAAAACAAAAAACAGTTAGCTTTTAAAAAACAAGATTTTCAGACAGGTAAGAAGAAAATGCCCCTTTCCTTACTCCTCAGATGTTACAGAAAACAAGGAAAACACCCTTCAGCCTCATATACATGTTCAATGAACAGGCGATGATGCTGAGAAAACCTATGAATGTAAAGAGTGTGGGGAAGCTTTTAGGACTAGCCGCCAACTTTCTGTACATCATAGATTTCATTCTGGTGAGAAACCATATAAATGTTTGGAATGTGACAAGGCCTTTAGTGTGTATGGATGACTTAGTCAACATCAATATTCACACTGGTGAGAAACCCTTTTAATGTAACAAATGTGAGATGTCCTTTAGGCTCAACTCAGGCCTTATAGCACATTAGAGTATTCATACTGGAGAGAAGCCCTATGAATGTGAGAAGTGTGGGAAGGCCTTTAGTGTGTTTGGGCAATTTGCTCAATATCGGAGTACTCATAGTGGTAAGAAGCCCTTTATGGCAGGGTGTGGTGGCTCATGCCTGTCATCCCAGCACTTTGCAAGGCCAAAGCCAGAGGATAGATAGCTTGAACTCAGGAGTTCGAGAACAGCCTGGGCAACATAGTGAGACCCCATCTCTATTAAAAAAGTTAAGGCCAGGCGTGGTGGCTCACGCCTGTCATTCCAGCACTTTGGGAGGCCAAGGTGGGCGGATCACCTGAGGTCAGGAGTTCGAAACCAGCCTAGCCAACATAGTGAAACACTGTCTCTACTAAACATACAAAAAATTATCCAGGTGTGGTGACAGCACCTTTAATCCCAGCTACTCGAGAGGCTGAGGCAGGAGAATCGCTTGAACCTGGGAGGTGGAAGTTGCAGTGAGCTGAGATTGCACCACTGCACCCCAGCCTGGGTGACAGAATGAGACTCTGTCTGTCTCAAAAAAAAAAAAAAAACCAAAACCAAAACCAAACAAAAAAAACACAACCCTTTGTGAACCCAAAATATCTGAGATGGGTCTCAGTCAATTTAGAAAGTTGATTTTGCCAAGGTTAAGCATGCCCTGTGACCTAGCCTCAGGAGGTCCTGACAACATGTGCCCAACCAAAGTGGCTCGGGTACAGCTTGCTTTACACATTTTAGAGAGGCATGAGATCAATCAATACATGTCAGAGTTACATTAGTTCAATCTGGAAGGGTGGGACAAAAAGAAGGAGGTGCCTCCAGGTCATAGGTAGATTTAAAAATTTTCCGATGGGCATTCGGTTGAAAGAGTTATCAGTAGGTTATGTCTGGGTTATAAAAGGGGTTGTGGAGACCTAGGTTTTATTCTGCAGATGAAGCCTCCAAGTAGCAGGCTTGAGAGGGATACAAATGTTTCTTATCAGACTTAAGGTCTGTGTTGATGTTCATGCTGGAGGGGTATCATGAGGCATATGCAAACCCCTCTTCCATCATGGCCTGAACTAGATTTTCAGGTAACTCTGGAATGCCCTTGGCCAAGAGGAGGGACCCATATATATGTATATATGTACAGTGTGTCAATGTATTTATATCACTGAGAAACAATTTGGATAAAGACTACATGGGAAGGCTTTTAGATATGGTTAAGCTCTTATTAGGTATCAATTTGTTTGTACTGGTGTGAACTTTTCAAAATGTCAGTAATGTGTCATTTTTTAGCTCTGAACCCAAATGTTACTCAGATTCAGATAGTTTATAATGTATTTGTATAACAACACAAGAAAACCTCTTTTGGGCTGGGCATAGTGGCTCACGCCTGTAATCCCAGCACTTTGGGAGGCCAAGGGGGGCGGATCGCCTGAGGTCAGTAGTTGGAGACCAGCCTGGCCAACATGGCGAAACCCTGTCCCTACTAAAAATACAAATATTAGCTGGGCATGGTGACGTGCACCTGTAATCCCAGCTACCCAGGAGGCTGAGGCAAGAGAATCGCTGGAACCCAGGAGGCAGAGGCTGCAGTGAGCCAAGATTGCGCCACTGCACTCCAGCGTGGGTGACAGAGCAAGACTCCATCTCAAAAAGAAAAAAAAAGAAAGAAAAGAAAACCTTTTCTGGCATTCTTCTATTTTTGCATTATCAAACCATTCGTAATAGAGGAAAATTGAGAGGATATAGGAAAGCATTGCTCTTTATACTTTGTATGTAAAAGTCTTCCAGCACCGATTACTGTTAAATTGATGAAAAGTCATCAAACAGAGCTGTGTGATGTGGGAAAGGCTTTAGGCATTCTACATATCTTTTTTTTTTTCTTTTTCTTTGAGACGGAGTCTCACTCTGTCGCCCAGGCTGGAGTGCTGTGGTGCAATCTCGGCTCACTTTAACCTCTGCCTCCTGGGTTTAAGTGATTCTCCTGCCTTAGTCTCCTAGGTAGTTGAGATTACAGGTGTGCACCACCATGCCTGGCTAATTTTTGTATTTTTTTAGTAGAGATTGGGTTTCGCCATGTTGGTCAGGCTTGTCTCGAACGCCTGACCTTGTGATCCGCTTGCTTCAGCCTCCCAAAGTGCTGGGATTACAGGAGTGAGCCACCGCGCCCACCCCCATGCTACATATCTTAATGATCATCATCAGCGTTCAACTCCTTACAGCCAATATGATATTGGGGATAATACTTATCCCCTCTGGGCATCACATGTAAATGGCGATAGTAGTACCTACAGTATATTGCTGTATTACATGAGTTAGTACATGAAAAAAACATGGAACACTATCTAGAATGTACTGTTATGTTCAATAAATATTAGCTTCTGTTTGTGATATCATTATGGGTGCTATTTTTTGTTAATTTTTTTCATTTCTGTGGAATTGTTAGTGGATTTTGATGAGATAAAGAATTCAGAAGAATGACAGAATTCAAAAGCATTTCATGTAATTACTCATTCCTTTTTGAATTTGAATTCATTCTGGATAAACTCAAGCACGTAAAAACCATGAAAGGGTCTCATTCAAATTTCAAGGTAAATCACACACTTAATCCTGGAATGAAATTCAGATGTACAAATTTTTAAAATGTCAAAAGTGTGAAAATAATAATTTATATTCCTTTTGCACAATTCAAAATGCATTAGAAATTAACCAAATATTATCTAGTTTGCAATTTTTACACTTTTATTATACATTTAATTATATATTTAAGTTTAAATATATAGAAAAGTTTTTAGAATTGCAGCAAATAAAATATATATTAATATATTGCCACATTAGATTTTTTGCCCCTATACATTTGATATATAATTTGACAGTGTTATGGACAATATAATTTTCTACTTCTAAATACATGAATCCATCTCCCCAAAAACAATTTCCTGTTTACTCAAAAGTGTCATATAATCACACATAAGAAAATTAGTAATAATTTCCTATTCTAAAATTGAATCCAAATTCAGATTTTTTTCAATTTTCTCAGTAATGTACAACTATTCGTTTTCTTTTCTTTTCTTTCTTTCTTTTTTTTTTTTTGAGACACACTGTCGCTCTGTTGCCCAGACTGGAGTGCAGTGGCACGATCTTGGCTCACCACAACCTTCACCTCCTGGGTTCAAGTGATTCTCCTTCCTCAGCCTCCTGAGTAGCTGGGACTACAGGTGTACACCACCATGCCAGGCTAATTTTTGTATTTTTAGTAAAGATGGGGTTTCACCATGTTGGTCAGGCTGGTCTCCAACTCCTGACCTCGTGATCCCCATGCCTTGGCCTCCCAAAGTGCTGAGATTACAGGTGTGAGCCACTGCTCCTGGCCTACAACTACTCATTTTCAAAGTGGTAACCAGCTTATGCATTTGACTGGGAAACTCTGACCAGTAACCCAATGCAACTCACCACTTTTTAAATGTTTCAGCCCGGTGTGGTGGCTCATGCCTATAATCAAAGCACTTTGGGATGCTGAGGCAGGCGGATCACCTGAGGTCAAGAGTTAGAGACCAGCCTGACCAACATGGAGACACCCCATCTCTACTAAAAATACAAAATTAGCTGGGCGTGGTGGCATATGCCTGTAATCCTAGCTATTTGGAAGGCTGAGGCAGAAGAATCACTTGAGCCCAGGAGGCAGAGATTGTGGTGAGCAGAGATAGCGCCATTGCACTCCAGCCTGGGCAACAAGAGTGAAACTCCGTTTCAAAAAAAATAAAAAATAAAAAAAGTTTCATTGCAAGATTAGCACACTCATTGTCTACTTTTTGTCTATGGCTGCTTTCTTCCTATTATAATAGAGTTGAATAGTCAGTACAGAGACTCTGTAGAACAGGAAAGCACTCTTGACCTTTTCAGAAAGAGTTTCTCAACTCCTGGTTTACATGTCTTTTGTTCATGATTTTGGCTGGGTTATTTTCCTCCTAATTTTTAAAAATTGTGAAATACACATAAAATTTGGTGTCATAACCATTTAAAGCATACACTTCTGTTCAGAGTTATTAAGGACATTCATATTGTTGAGCAAACACCACCACCATTTATTTCCAGAACTCTTCATTTTGCAAAACTGAAACTCTATACCTATTAAACAATGACTCCCCATTCCCCCAACCCCTGCCAACCACCACTCTATCTGTTTCTATAATGTTGACTGTTGTAAGTACCTCATATAAGTGGAATAATACAGTATTTATTTTATAACAGGCTTATTTCCTTAGTATAATATTCTTAACATCCATGTTGCAGCATATGTCAGAATTTCGTTCTATTTAAAGGCTGAATCATGTGCACTGTATTTACCGCATTTTGCTTATGTATCTATTGACTAAGGGACACTTAGGGTGCCTCTACTTTAGCTATTGTGCATAATGCTGCTATGAACATGGTGTAAGGGCTAAAGAAAGAAGAAACAAACATGAAAAACAGCTTGACCGTCAAAGACAGGTTTATTTGGGAAAATAAACCTGAGAGGGGCTTCCGGCTGATTTAGGCCAGGCATGTTCTCTCTTACAGAATAAGGATATTTAAGGGTTTAGGGAGTGAGAGCTTATTGCACGTTCGGAATATTTTTGGGTAGAGGAGAGTTTTGTTGCGGGGTTGCAATATTTCTGTTCAGAGGGGGGTTCATCTCAGGGTTGGAATGTTTCTGGTCAGAAGTGTCATTTGTCGTTTATGGTCATGCTGACATTAGCCATTATGTTGTGTTTTTTGGGCTGGATTTAGGTAGTTTTTAATCAAGGGAAACTTTTTTTTTTTTTTTTGAGACGGAGTCTCACTCTGTCGCCCAGGCTGGAGTGCAGTGGCGCCATCTCGGCTCACTGCAAGCTCCGCCTCCCAGGTTCAAGCCATTCTCCTGCCTCAGCCCCCCTAGTAGCTGGGACTACAGGCGCCCGCCAATGAGCCCGGCTAATTTTTTGTATTTTTAGTAGAGACGTGGTTTCACTGTGTTAGCCAGGATGTTCTCGATCTCCTGACCTCATGATCCGCCCTCCTCAGCCTCCCAAAGTGCCGGGATTACAGGCGTGAGCCACCACGCTCAGCCAAGGGGAATTTAAAATGGCGGTGTTTGTCCAAGATGGCGATGCTCCTGCTCTGTCACATGGGTGTACAAATATGTCTTTGAAACTGCTTTCAGTTTCCCAGAGTGTCTACCTAGATGTGGAATTCCTGGATCATATGGTAATTCTATTTTTAATTTTTTTTTATTTTTATTTTTTGTGACAGATGAGTCTTTCTCTGTTGCCCAGTTGGGAGTGCAGTGGTCAAATCTTGGCTCACTGCAACCTCTGCCTTCTGGGTTCAAGCGATTTTCCTGTCTCAGCCCTCTGGGATTACAGGCACATGCCACCACACCTGGCTAGTTTTTGTATTTTTAGTAGAGATGGGGTTTCACCATGTTGGCCAGGCTGGTCTCGAACTCCTGACTTCAAGTGATCCGCCCATCTCAGCCTCCCCAAGTGTTGGGATTACAGGCTTGAGCCACCACGCCTGGCCTCCATTTTCAATTTTTTAAGGAATTGCCATGCTGTTTTTCACAGTGGCTGTACCTTTTTCTATTCCTGCAACAGTGCCTCAGGGTTCCCATTTCTCTATATCATTACCAACAGCTCTTATTTTCTATTTTTTAATGGCAGCCTTTCTAATGGAGGTAAAGTAGAATCTCCTTATAGATTTTATTAGCATTTCCCTAATAATTAGTGTGGTGAGCATCTTTTTACATGCTTATTGGCCATCTGTATGTCTTTGGAGAAATAATTTTTGTATTTTTAGTAGAGACCTGAAGTCTCTAAAGTCTCTAAAGCTCAGAGATGTGAAGTCTCTGAAGTCTGTGGCAGATTTTTGGACCCTTTTAATTGTTGGATTTTACAGATTATATATTTAGCATCTTAATCCCTTATCAGGTTTATGATTGCAAATATTTTCTTTCATTCTGTGGGTTTCCCTTTAAATCTATTGATGTCCTTCGATTCACACTTCTTTTTTACTTTTCATGAATTTCAACTTGTCTGTTTTTTCTTTTGATGCCTGTACATTTGGTATCCTCCAAAAAAAATTACCAAATGCAGTGCTATGAAAACATTTGATCTCACAATTAGTTTATGGATCGATTTTAAGTTAATTTTGTATATGGCATTAAGAGTTCAACTTTGGCTGGGTACAGTGACTTGTGCCTGTAATCCCAGCATTTTGGGAGGCTGAGGTGGGTGGGTCACTTGAGGCCAGGAGTTCGAGACCAGCCTGGCCAACATGGTGAAACCCCGCCTCTACTAAAAATATTTAAAAATTCACTGGGCATGGTGGTGCACACCTGTAATCCCAGCTACTCAGGAGGCTGAGGCAGGAGAATTACTTAAACCCAGGAGGCAGAAGTTGCAGTGAGCTAAGATCGTGCCACTGCACTCTAGCCTGAGCGACACAGATTCTGTCTCAAAAAAACAAACAAGCAAAAAATAAAAATAAAAAAAGTTCAACTTTATTCTTTTTTATGTAGATACCCAGTTTTCCCAGCACAGTTCAGAACCCTGTCATATCCCCATTGACTGATCTTGGCACCCTTATTGATAAGCATCTGGCTATATATGCATTGATTAATATTGGACTCTTTGATTACTTTCATTTTGCAGTAAGTTCCGAAATCAGAAAGTGTGATTTTCCCAGCTTTATTCCTAGTTTTTAGGGTTGTTTTGCCTACTTGAAATCCCATGAGGTTTCATATGAATTTTAGGATAGATTTTTCTGTTTATACAAAAATGTCATTAGAATTTCAGAAGGATTACATGAAATCTGTAGATGGCTTTAGATAGTGTTGACATATTAACATTAAATTTTCCAATCCATGAACATGGGGATGCCTTTCAGTTTATGTCTTTAATTTTTTTTCAGGAATGATATGTAGTTTTCATTGGACAAGTCTTTCAATTTGTTGGTTAACTTTGAAGAAGTTTATTCTTTTTGATGCTATTGTGAATGGCATGGTTTTCTCTTTTTTTGTGTTCTTCAGTGTAATTCTATAGAAATGAAACTTTTTTTATCTGTGTGTTGACCATCCTGGCACTCTGCTGAATTCATTTTATTAGTTGTTTTTTGTTTGTGGAATCTTTTGGGTTTTTTACACATTAGATCATATCATTTGCAAACACAGAAAATTCATTTCATTGTCTTCAATTTGGATGCCGGTTGTTGTTGTTGTTTGCCACATTTCTGTGGCTAGTACTTTTAGTACTCTGCTGAATGAAAATGGTGACAGCAGGCCTTCTTCCTTTGTTCCTGATCTTGGAGAAAAAGCTTTCAGTTTTTCACTGAGTGTGCTGTCCACTGTGGGTTTTTCACATAAAACTTTTATTATGTTGAGGTAGTTTCCTTCAATTCCTAATTTGTTGCATGACTTTTTAAAAAATCATGAATGGTTTTTGAAATTGGTTGAAACTTTTTGCGTGAATTGAGATAATCAAGTGGGGTTTTTCCTTCATCCTTAATGTGATATATTACACTGTTAGGATTTCAAATATTTAACCATTGTTTCATTCCAAGAATAAATTCTACTTGGTCATGGTGTATAACCCTGGTTATATAAAAGGATTGTATGTATGCCACTGTATCTGGAAAAGCAGGTTTTCCTTCTATACTCATGCCACTCTCACTACTTCTCATACCACTTGTGTGGGGTTTTTCCTTGTGGACACCAATTGGGCATCCTGCACTTCAATTCTGACACTAATCAGATTTAGGGTCAGATCCCACAGGGCAGGGGCCCAGTCCCACAAGACTCCTCTCACTTCAGACACCAATCACAAGTCCAGATGTCACCTGTACGTCTTACTGAATGACTGAATCAGAAGTTCCCATGATCCTCTCCATTAGTTGCATCATTTGCTAGAATGGCTACAGATCTGTGGAAAACACTTAGGTTTACTAGTTTATTATACAATAAAGGAAACAGATGGTGATGATATTAGCAAGATGGTGAAGTATGTGGTTGCCTGCTGAAATCCCCCCACAACAGTAAGAATTCTGCACTTATCCATTGGCAAAAGTCTGTCTCTGGGAGCCTTGGGATTCATGTAGGAGGTTATGAAACCCTCATGGATCCCAAGACCTAAGAGGGTTGTTTTGAAAGCAGTGACCCACATCTAGGTTGTAGACCCAGCAGTCATCTTGCTTCAGACTTAGAAACAACCCAAGTCCCATAGAGCTTGGCTACTAACCTGTTTGGCCTTGGCCCTACTACCAAAATCATCCTCCGAGGGGTCCCAGTAGCATCATGCAAACTAGTGCCTCAGCAAACATGCCTGTCTGGCTGCCAGAAGCTCCTGCTTCTCCTCAGCACTGCTGTCCAGTAGCGACAGGAACGAGGACAAAGGCAAGCTGAAAGTGGAGCCAAGGTGGCCACACCTGGAACTGGCAATCCATGGGGACAGATAAGGTTGAGAGTGTGTCTCAAAGGCCGTCTGGGGCGAATCCAAGCCTCAGAAGGATGTCCAGTCATGCTCCCAATGGGCACTGAGGATCCCCAAGAAAGGGAAGGACAAGCAAAGCACAACTGGGACCACAGGAGGGGCCTGTGCTGGAGTCCAAGCCCCATTCAGGGATTCCAGCCAGAGGAGCCAAGAGGCGCGAAGTGCAAAACACCCCAAACCCCACACCGGATCACTACCCACCACCTGGCCTGCACCCAGCCAACTGCCAGTCCCTTTTGCTCTGTGAAATTCCTAACAGCCAATGGTTCAGTGCTGAGAGGCAGTTCCAGTCAGGAATAGAGAAATGGGAGATCACTCCACAATGAGAAAGGATGTGCAGAGGAAATGAAACACAGCCTAGATTAGAAGGCAAAGGCCAGCCATGGCTGACTACCTCTCATCTTATGGGAATCATGCAGTCATCTGATGGAATAGGAGGACCAAGAGTTTCCCTGTTGGTGGGAGCTACAAGCACCCACGGTTCAAGAATTATCACAGCTACCCAGTCATTAGGAAATGTGAGTGTTGAGGAGGAAACATTCATGACATGGATCTTCAGAAAGGTCATCCTCGACTAACTGGGAAACGTTTGTTGTAGAGAATGTAGAGCCAGACCAAGGAAACCCTAGGCCCATGAGAAACATGGAAGGCAGGAAAACAGGGAGGACAGAGAAGAGGCCAGAGCCCGTGCAGGATCAATCCATCCCACTCGCATGTGGCTCTGGCAATGAGGGCCCAACCTGGAAGCTGGCCAGAAAGGCCACAGTTTGCAGTCCAAATATTCTCCTCACATTCATGTCTTCTTCCACCAGTACCAGGCCATGGTGTGGACAGGTTATGCAGTGAAGAGGAAGGGAGAATGAGTTGGAACCAGCTTCTTTGACATCTATCTGCACCTCTCCTGCTGGTGTAGTTGTGGGACCTCCTCCCCACCTCATCAGACTGTATCCTCACCCCTGTCTCACCTTATTTCTGCACACATCATTTGTTTTTGACCCGGAATGGAACTGAAAGAAGATTGAGTGCCCACCTGACATCCTTAAGCTCCTGCCCTGCCAGCAATGGAATCTGAAGTGGGCTCAAGGGGATCCTGAGGACAGGACAGCTAGGGTCCAGCCCTGGATGTGCAGCAGGACCACGGGCCCCTAGGAGGCGTCTGTTCTTGGGTGTGTTGTGCTCATCTTCTTTCTAGAAGAGTGGCTCCTCGGGGTGGGGAGATGATTTGGACCCCTGTGGGTTGGAGCCAGCCCCCCACTTCTCCGAGGCTTCAGGAACTATAAGCAAAACAAAGGACATGGGGCCCCGCAGCCCAATGGAGCCACAGAAGGAGGGGCATCAAAAGGTAGGTGGACTTGAGAGAAACCGCGCTCCAGTGCACGAGTCACATTTGTTTCACAAGAAACCACACACACACACAGAAAGAAACACACACAGAGACATCCAGCACTCGCACAGAAACGCACAGCCAGGCAGCTCCTGAGGCTGCGCGGTTCTGCTCTCTGCCAGGAAGCCCCTCCGGGGATAGAGCAGCCCTCGGGCACATAGGCAGGCCGTACCTCCAAATCCCGGGGGGACGACTTTCAAGGAGATTCACCCCTAAACTATCTAGGCAGGCCTGATACATCATAGGGATCCTTAGGGATCCTGTGGTGCATTCTTGGGGCCCTGCTTGACGTTTCTTCAGCCTAGTTCGGCCCTGCCAGTCTCCTAGGATTGTGGGATCACCGCGTTGATCCCCCAGAGAGGAGAGACATCAGCCCAACTCTACACACTGCCACAGAGGGCTCCTCATCTGCCAAGCCTCTGGGATCCGTCCCCAGGCAATGGTGGTGGTCCCTGGGAGGTCCCTGGGTGGCGAGCCCTGGCTCAGAGCTTGCCCTGGTGCCTCGTGTTTGGTGCATGCGCATTCTCGTGGTCGGCTCGCACGCGCTGCAATGTCAGGGCTGTCAGGCTGCAGCCCCAGGAAAATGCTAGAGATGGACCGGGCGGCGGCTTGGGGAAGGAGGCTGCTTGCGACAAACAGCGCAGGATCCTAAGAGTGCTGACCTCAGGGCCTCCTTCAGCCGACTTCGTGTTCGGATCCCGGTGGAGGAGGAGGCGCTTCAGACCGTGAGGTGGGCACTCGGGACTGCTCTTCTTCTCCGATTCTGGATTGGAAGGTATAGGCAGAAATCAGGTCCCATGGGGCTGGTTATTCAGTCTGGTGAGGTGTGAAGGGGGTCGCTGGGGCACAGAAACAGCTGAGACCCCCGGGGAGGGAGTCAGCTGAAAATTCCCTGTTTCATGAGCTCACTGCCTCCCTTCGACCTGGGCCTCCCAGGGCACTGTCCTGGTCTCAAAGCTCAGGGAATCCTGCTGCTCAGCACTGCTGTCCTAAAAAGGCAGGAACGATTTTCCGTTTTGGCTGGGTGAAGGAAAGACAGCTTGAGAAGTACCTACTCAATGGAGGGGTGGGGATGAGGGTACTTTGCAGAAACCTCTCGCCTCCTCCAGTAGGCTTCCCTGAATGGGCTTGTTCTCCAGCACTGGCCCTCTCCTGGTTCCCAGGTGTGATTTGCTTTTCCTTGGCTTTCTTCGGAAGGTCCCCATAGCCCCCTGAGCGCATGCCAGGACATCACTGTCAGTCTCCACATCACCCCAAACGACCTTGGAGATACACGCTTACTACATCTGCTCATAGGGGACGCCAGTGCCACGTATGGTCGCATTTGCTCCACCTCAAACTCACCCCTGGCCCTGTTGGCACTGGTCCCAGAAAGCAGTGTTGGAATACAGGAGCCCCTGGATTTTGGAAACCAGAGAAGGCCATTGCTCCGTCCAAGGAGAAGGGAGGCAGTGGGCTGATGAGTCAATGAACTTTAAGCTGACACCACGGCTTGAGGCCCGTGGGACCGTTCTGTGCCCCAGAGAGGCCCTCCCCGCCTCACCAGATTGTAACCCCATTCCTGCTCAACGGGTGGGATCCAAAATCAGATCCAAATGGGAGTCAGGAGATTCCATCTGTCCCCTGAAGCTGGGATCCCGCGCTGCTTCTCCGTGACTCCGCATGAGGTTTCTTCATCCTGGTCGGCAACCTCCTCAAATCCGGGCATCCGGAGACAATCATGTCGACCACGTTGAGAGGTCAGGCAAAAGCTTTGACACGGATGCACTGCCACGGAGTGATTGTGATCGGCAAGCCTCAGGGACCCATTCTCCAGACGATGGAGGGGGTCATTAAGACGTGAGAACCCGCTCACGCCACCAGCATGCACATTGGCAAGGCCGACAGGCGCTTGGCTCCTGTAATCCCGTCAGTGGTCCCTTTAAAAAATAGTGAGCGGGGGCTGCTGTGGACGAAGTGACAGGCAGTGAGAGGCGAGTACGGCGCATTAGCCAGGTCTACATGGGCCCGGCTCCTAAACGTCAGGCTGCGACCCCTTTAAAAAACGTGCTTAAGTGTGGTGTGGTCGTCTTGATCCTGGACAAGAGGCCTATCAGGATGGGGAGGAGAATTCAACTCCTGTGGGGCCCACCATGCTCCCCACGTTGCCGAGGCTTTCACAAAATGCAAAGTGGAACCGCAGGGAAAAGTGACAACGGGCCACAAGACCCAGGAAAAGACGCAAAAAGAGGCTCAACAAAGACAGGCCTACAAGAAAGAAACAGCACTTCGGTGCACAAGGTATTTTCATCCCAACACACACACGCAAACGGGCGCACAAAGAAAGTAAGAAAGAGACAGAAACAGAGAGAGACAGAGACGGAAGAGAGAATGGGAGACACACACACACACAGACATACAGCAGTGGCACAGAAGCACACACCCCCAGGCAACCCCTGAGGCTGCGGGGTTCTGCTCTCCAGGAGAACGACTGTCGGGTGAGAGAGCAGCCCACGGGCACACAAGCAGACCTGTCCTCGAGGTCACGGGGGGGGCGGCACGACTTTTTGGGAGACTCACTCGAACGCCGTCCCGGCAGGCCTGAAGCTGGGATGCCGCGCTGCTTCCCCCAGACTCCGCCTGTGGCTTCAACATACCGGTCGGACCTCCACCACTCCTGGCATCCGGAGACCATCCTGTTGACACCCTGGAGAGGTCAGGCCGGAGCCTCAGGGCCCCAACACCCAAGCACTGCAACGGAGGGCTTCTGCTTTGCCAAGCCTCAGGGACTGGTTTCTTAGGCAACCACCGGAATCACTGTGACGGGCGAATCAGCTCGCGCCTCGCGCATGCGCATTGGCTAGGCCGACTCGCGCTACGCTACTGGAAGTCAGGCTGCGGCCCCTTTAAATAATGGCGGCGGCGCGGCGGCAGGAGGGCAGCTGGATCCAAGGTCCAGGAGGGGGCTTCGTGAGACAGGCGGCTGCGGGCGCCCCAGGGCTGGACCCCCAGGAGTCTTGTCCTCAGGACCTCCTTGAGCGGACTTCTACCGGTGGAGGAGGAGCTTCAGGGCGCCTGCTGGGGTCTCAGGACTCCTCTTCAGATCCGATTTTGGATCTCACCAAGTAAGCAGGGATGGGCTCACCTCATCTGGTGAGGCGGGCAGGGCCTCGCTGGGGCACAGAAAGATCCATGAGCCTCAAGGCGTGGTGTCAGCTGAAAATTCACTGACACATGAGCCCTCTGCCTCCCTGGCCCCTGGGAGGAGCAGTGGCCTGTTCCGCTTGCCAAAGACCTGGGGCTCCTGCAAAAAGACACCCCTTTCTAGTACACGTGCAAACAGGAACAGGGGCGAGTCCGAGGTGGAGCCAATGCGACCACACGTGGCACTGGCGTCCCCCAGAGCAGATGGGGTGAGTGTGTGTCACCAAGGCCATATGGGGCAATGGCGAGACGAACAGTGGTGTCCAGGTATGTGCCCAGTGGAAGGGGGGCACAGGTGACCTCCCCAACAACGTCAAGGAAAAGCAAAGCACACCTGGGAACCAGGAGAGGGCCTGTGCGTGAATCCAAGCCACATTTTGCTATGCCTGCTGGAGGAGCGGAGAGGTTTCTGCAAAGTTCACTTCACCCCCACCCCGCCAATGCGTAGGTAGCCCCGACACAACCTCCCATGCACCCAGCCCCAGCCCAATCCCTTTGGCTCCCTGACATTCATGGCAGCTAAAATATTCAGTTCTGGGAGGCAGTCCACCCAGTAGCACAGGAGAGGATGTCCCTCAAGAATGAAACATGAAGTGCAGAGGAAATCCAACACCGCCTTTCCTAAAAGCCAAGGCCAGCCACGGTTGCCTACCACTCATTCTGGGCCAACCACGCAGCCATCCCATGAAACGTGGAGACCAAGGGAGCTTCCCTGTCTGAGACAGGTATGGAAGCCCAGAGCTCCAGGATCATCAAACCTGCCCAATCCACCAGAAACAGGTTTGGAGACAGAATAATGACACAGATCACCACTTTCTCCCTGTCGGACTGGGAAGTGATCTTTGTTGAAGACATTGAACCAGACCAAGAAGCATCTAGGCCTCCCAGAAACAGGGCAGACAGAGCAAGAGGGAGGACAGAGCAGAGGCCAGAGCCCAGGCAGGATACAGCACAGTGCCACTGCCATGGGCTAAGGGGAGGAGTGCCAAATGGGTGACTTGTCCAGAGAGGCCAGGGGTTTTTGCCATGTCCTGTTCCTAGCTTCTTGAAGATTGTGTCGTGGTGTGGCTTCGTTTTTCAGAGAAGAGCCGTGAGGAGATAGAGCCATCTTGTTTAATGTTTATCTGCTCCCCTCCTGCAGGACAGTGAGCTCCTGTGAGGCTTTTGTTCTTGGCTAGAGTGTGGTCGTCTTGATCCTAGAAAAGAGGCCGCTCAGGATGGGGATGAGATTTCAATTCCTCCAGGACCGACGCCTCTCCTCACGTCGTCGAGGCCTTTAGAAACCCGAAGTGGAACCACCGCGAAACCGATTGACAACTGGCAACATGTCCCAGGCAGAGACGCAGCAAGAGGCGCACCAAAGACAGGCCGACATGCAAGAAATTGCTTTTTGACACACAGGACACATTCATTCAACACACACATGCACACCGGCACACACACTCACAGACAGAGAGAGAGAAACAGTGAGAGAGAGAGAAGAGAGAATGGGAGACACACACACACACATAGAGCAGTGGCACAGAAACACATAGCCCCAGGCAACCCCTGAGGCTGTGGGGTTCTGCTCTTTGCGAGAACGATTCTCAAGTGAGAGAGCAGCCCACGGGCACACAAGCAGACATGTCGTCGCGATCACGGGGGGCACAACTTTTGGGGAGACTCACTTGAACATCGTCCGGGCAGGTTTGAGGCTGGGATGCCGCGCTGCTTTTCCCGGACTCTGCCTATGGTTTCGTCATCCTGGTAGGCCCTCCACGACTCCTGGCATCCAGAGACCGTCCTGTCAACCCCATGAAGAGGTCAGGCCGGAGTCTCGGAGCCCGTACACCCAAGCACTGCCGCGGAGGGCTCCTGCTTTGCCAAACCTCAGGGACTGGTTTCTCAGGCAACTGTGGGAATCACTGTGACGGGATAATCCGCTCGCGCCTCGGGCGTGCGCATTGCCTAGGCCGACTGGCGCTCAGCTCCTGGAACTCAGGCTGAGGCCCCTTAAACAATGGCGGCGGCAGTAGGGGCTCCTGCTGCAGCGCAGCGGTGGCTAGATCCGGGATCAAGTAGGGGGCGGCAAGGGAGTGGGGGCTGCGGGCGCCCTAGGGCCAGACTCGCAGGAGTCCTGTCCTCAGGGCCTCCTTGAGCCAACTTCTACCAGTGGAAAAGGAGGTTCAGGGCGCCTGCTGGGGTCTCAGTACTCCTCTTCAGATCCGATTTTGGATCCCACCAGGTGACCAGGGATGGGCTCACCTCATCTGGTGAGGCAGGCAGGGCCTCGCTGGGGCACAGAAAGATCCCATGGGCCTCAAGGCATGGTGTCAGCTGAAAATTCACATGACCCAGGCAGAGACGCAGAAAGAGGATCACCAAAGACAGGCCGACATGCAATAAATTGCCCTTTGGCGCACAGGGCACATTCGTCACAACACACTCACACGGGCACACACACAGAGAAAGAGAGAGAGAGAAACAGAGAGAAGAAAGTGAGACACACACACACACACACACACACACACACTACACACACACAGCAGTGGCACAGAAACACACCCCCCCCCCCAGGCAACTCCTGAGGCTGCGGGGTTCTGCTCTCCGCGACAACGACCCTCGGGTGAGAGAGTAGCCTACGGGCACACAGGCAGACCTGTCCTCGAGTTGACAGGGGCACGACTTTTGGGGAGACTCACCCGCACACCGTCTGGGCAGGCCTGAGGCAGGGATGCCGTACTGCTTCCCCCAGAACTCTGCCTGTGGTTTCTCCATCCTGCTCTGCCCTTTGCGACTCCTGGCATTCGGAGAACGTCCTGTCGTCCGGTCGACCTCCTGGAGAGGTGAGGCCGGAGTCTCGGAGCCTCGACACCGACGCGCTGCCGCGGAGGGCTCCTGCTTTCCCAAGCCTCAGGGACTGGTTTCTCAGGCAACCGTGGGGGTCATTGTGAATCTTGTGAATCGGGAAACAACTGGCGCCTCGCGCATGCGCATTGGCTTACCCGGCCGGTGCTCTGCTCCGGGAAGTCAGGCAGAGGCTTTAAACAATGGTGGCGGCGCGGCGGCCTCGGGGTTGGGGGAGGGGGTGCACTTGCTGCAGCCACGGCGGCTGCTACAGGGGGAGTCTAGTAGGAGGGCGCCGTGGAAGAGAGGGCTGCGGGGCGCCCCAGAGCCGGACCACCAGGAGTCCTGTCCTCACGACCTCCTTAAGTCGACTTGTACCGGTGGAGAAGGAGCTTCAAGGCGCAGGCTCGGGTCTCCGCCGGGGGTTAAAGCAACTCCATCTTGGATGCTAATCCACCATGTTGACTCTTGATTAGCCCCAGTTCCAGGAACACCTTAAATGTACTTTCATGTACTTACCTTAAATTCTTCCCCTTAGGTCAAACAACCTTGATGTTTGCTCACGAACCATACTTATTATAGTCCTGCCCTTAGGCAAATTCCCTGTGGTATATAAAGCCAGGAACTTTGGGGTAATTGTGCAGGGATCCACCATCTTGCAGCTGCATGGGACATGACTTCTGTTCCTAGTCTTTATTAAATGGTTCTGAGATGCTGGGTGTGGTGGCTCACGCCTGTCATCCCAGTACTTTGGGAGGCCGAGGCAGGCAGATCACCTGAGGACAGGAGTTGGAGACCAGCCTGGCCAACATGGTGAAAACCCATCTGTACTAAAAATTCAAAAATTAGCCAGGCATGGTGGCACATGCCTATAATCCCAGCGACTCCAGAGGCTGAATTCAGCAGGAGAATCGCTTACCCGAGATGGCACCACTGCACTCCAGCCAGGGCGATAGACCCAAACCAAACAAAAAAAAAACGTTTCCAAGAAACTAGATTTTTCAGCCTCTTTCTTTGGCCCCTCAGCTTCCTCGGCCTTTGGGGTTTGCTTAGAACTGCTCACTGTGGAAGTTTGCAGTATCCAGGCCCTCAAACACTAGGTGATGAGCAGTAGGTAGTAGTAGCCCTGACACTTTTCCTTGAACAGTACCGTGGTGGATCTAAGCCTCTCTGCTTACAACTTTTTTCTAGGTTGTAAAGCCCACAAACTTTCTTGACTCTATTGAACATTCTTCAAATTACAAAAATCCTTTATTAAATCCTGAGTGCTCAAAATATATAGTTTTTTTTTTTTTTACAACTGTTTTTCTCTAATAAAGGGACTTCAGTGAATAAATTGTATAAAAACGCAACACAGGCCAGGCGCGGTGTCTCATGCCTGTAATCCCAGCACTTTGAGAGGCCGAGGTGGGCGGATCACGAGGTCAGGAGATCGAGACCATCCTGACTAACACCATGAAACCCCGTCTCTACTAAAAATACAAAAAAATTAGCCGGGCGTGGTGGCGGACGCGTGTAGTCCCAGCTACTCGGGTGGCTGAGGCAGGAGAATGGCGTAAACCCGGGAGATGGAGCTTGCAGTAAGCCTAGATGGCGCCACTGCACTCAGCCTGGGTGACAGAGTGAGACTCCGTCTCAAAAAAAAAAAATAAATAAATAAATAAGAACGCAACACAGCAGATAAAAGAATTAGATCAGTATTTTTCAATAGTTTTGGATCCCACATATTGTTAACGAAATTGCAGAAAGATGTATCACCATTTGTGTTACTTAGAAACACATAATACTATGTATCGTGTCCTTGTACATTGGATACGTGCTGGTTTTACAGATATTAGTGCACTAAGTTGTTGCTGTGCAGACACAGGGCAAAGAGCAGGACTGGAAAGGGAAAAAGAAGACTACACTTTTTTTCTGAAATGATTTATTTCTTTTATAAATTTTTAATCAAAACAATAAAACAACATGCTTGATTATTAGGTGGTAGTTACACAAGGGCTATTGTTTCTGTGTATTATTTGTATTTAGTAAAGGTTTAAAGGCATAAAATAGAAGAAAATTTGGAAAAATATTTGGGGTGAATGAGACAATTCAGGAACAAATACAGAAAACTATATTATCATATAGCAAAAAGCTATTTAAAATAGAGATAAGCAAACTATAGCTCACAGGCCAAATGTGGCCTTCTGATTATTTTTTGTAAATAAAGTTTTATTGGAACACAACAATGTCCATTTGCTTATAGGTAGAATTTCTCAACCTCAGAACTACTGACATTCTGGATGAGACTTTTTTTGGGGGGTGGGGGCAGTTGCACTATGCATTGTAGGACGCTTAGCAGGATCCCTGGCCTCTGCTCACTAGATGCCAGCAGCACCCGCCCTTCCTACTGAAAACCAAAAATGACTCTGGACATTGCCAAATGCCTACTGGGGTGTAGGTATGGGAAACGAAATGGCCCCTGGTTAAGAACACCTGGTTCGTGTATTAAGCGCTTCCACACTACAAAGACAGAGTAGAGACTGTATGGCTTACAAAGCCTTGCACGTTTACTATCTGGCTCTTCACAGAAAAATATGTTAACTCTGTTTGCCATAAACGATGGCAAAAGATGCAGGCTAAACTGCAGAGCATATGACAATACAATCTCCTTAGCAAAGTTTCCACAGATTGCTTTAAAAACTACTCCAATGTAAACAAAAGGAAGAGATAAAAATAAGCAATCCACAGAAACAGAACTCAAATGACCCTTAGACATGGTAGATGCTCAATCTCACTGGCAGTTAAGAAAATGCAGGCCGGGCCCAGTGGCTCATGCTTGTAATCCCAGCACTTTGGGAGGCTGAGGTGGGTGGATCATGAGGTCAAGAGATTGAGACCATCCTGGCCAACATGGTGAAACCCCCATCTCTACTAAAAACACAAAAATTAACTGGGTGTGGTGGTGGGCACCTGTAGTCTCAGCTACTCAGGAGGCTGAGGCAGGAGAATCTCTCCAACTGGGGAGGCAGAGGTTGCAGTGAGCTGAGATTGCACCGCTGCACTCTGGCCTGCCGAGAGTGAGACTCTGTCTCAGAAAAGAAAAGAAAATTGAAGGCATTTTTTCCTTTCCTTCACCCAACATTAAAAAAAGTTCAGTCCTGGTTGAATTTGTCAGGAAATGGACATAAATTCCCATTAAGATTAATGATTTCAGAAAATAATAAGGCATTAATGAATATATTTTAAATACACTATGTTGTAAGGCAAGGAATTCAACTGGTAGGACTCCACCTACTTTATTGATATAAAAGCACAACATGCAACAATATATGTAAAACAAAATTGTTTGGTGTATAATTATTGGTAAAATAACTTGAATTTTTTGTTTTCTGAGACAGGTCTCACCCTGTCACCCAGGCTGGTGTGCAGTGGTGCAATCTTGGCTCACTGCAGCCTGAACCTCCTGGGCTCAAGCTATTCTCCACCCTGAACCTCCCAAGTAGCTGAGACTACAGGTGCTCACCACCACATTTGACTTTTTTTTTTCTTTTTTTTACTTTTTATAGAGACAAGATTTCACCATGTTGCCCAGGCCGATCTCAAATTCCTGGGCTCAAGCCATCCACCTGGCTCAGCCTCCCAAAGTGCTGGGATTGCAGGCATGAGCACCATGCCTGGCCCCAATCTGAACTTTCATTAGTGGAAAAATGGGCTGCATATGGTTTGTCTATAAAATAGTCCTCCTTTATCTGCAGGGCACATGTTCCACGATCCCCAGTGGATGCCTGAAACTGTATAGAGTACCGTACCCTACATATACTATGCTTTTTTCCTATTCATACATACCTATGATAAAATTTATAAGTTAACTAATAGCCAATAATAGAACAATTAAAACAATATACTGTAAAACCAGGGATAAGGGGGAACTACTCCATTATGTAAGAATTTCAAGCTAGTTGGATCTACAAGTATTAATTTGAAGGATGTCCCTGGTATGTTACCAAGTGAGGAGAGGACACCTCAATGTGTATGCACGATGTCATTCAAACTACTCTCCCCAACCTCAAACCTCCTATGGTACCAAAACAAATCTAGCTGTGGGTATGCTTCTTCACTATGGGCAAAGCATGGAAGCATACACATCAGGTTCTTTTTTTTTTCTGAGTCTTGCCCTGGCGCCCAGGCTGGAATGCAGTAGTGTGATCTCGGCTCACTACAACCTCTGTCTCTTGGGTTCAAGCTAGTCTCGTACCTCAGCCTCCTGACTAACTGGGATTACAGGCACGTGCTACCTCGCCTGGCTATTTTTTGTATTTTTAGTAGAGATGGGGTTTCACCATGTCGACCAAGCTGGTTTCGAACTCCCGACCTCAAGTGATCCTCCTGCCTCAGCCTCCCAAAGTGCTGGGATTACAGGCGTGAGCCACCACACCCGGCCAACTTTACTTTTTTTTATAGCTGACTTATTTTGAATGCTGTCCTTTTCCAACTTTGGTAAAAGGGTAATGATAGCCTCACAGCCATGACTTTTGCATCTTGAAGAGGTAGAAGACTGTAAGATAATCTAGTACTAGAGAAATTATGTGGTGTAGCTCTTTAATCAGTTTCTTCTTGGTTCTTATTCAGGAAAATAATACTTTTCTAGGATTTCACACATACTATAAAAAGCTGAATATAAACAGACACTATAAAACGCTGAATGTAAATTATGTTTTTTACATACTTTACTAAATCAAAGTTGAATATATATTTCAACTATATATAAGAAAATGCTTTTCTACAATGTCAGATGTACTATAAAAAGCTGAATATAAACTTTACTAAAGTTGAATGTATGTACATATAAAAATGTCTTTAAAAATAACTTTCTAGGCCTCAGATATATTGTAAAAAGTGGAGTATAAACTTACAACATATGCAGGTGGGCACGGTGGCTCACGCCTGTAATCCTAGCACTTTGGGAGTCTGAGGTGGGCTGATGACTTGAGGCCAGGAGCTCAAGATCTGCCTGGGCAACATGGTGAAACCCTGTCTCTACCAAAAATAGAAAAAAAAATAGCTGAGCGTGGTGGTAGGCGCCTGTTGTCTCAGCTACTCAGGAGGCTGAGGAACAAGAATCATTTGAACCTGGGAGGTGGAGGTTGCAGTGAGCCGAGATTGTGCCACTGCACTCCAGTCTGGGTGACAGGGCAAGACTCTGTCTCAAATAAATAAATAAATAAATAAATATAAAAATAAACTTACAACATACTCCTGCAGTTTCTTATTTCGCACCAAGTCCAGGGAAAGGGCAGTTCTTAATTGTTTCATCCTATCAACAATATTGGCTGGGAGTGGTGGCTCATGCTTGTAATCCCAGCATGAGGCTGAGGCGGGCAGATCATGAGGTCAGAAGTTAGAGACCAGCCTGGCCAACATAGTGAAACCTCATCTCTACTAAAAATATAAAAATTAGCTGGGCATGGTGGCGCACGCCTGTAGTCCCAGTTACTCGGGAGGCTGAGGCAGGAGAATCGCTTGAACCCAGGAGGTGGAGGTTGCAGTGAGCTGAGATCCCATCACTGCACTACAGCCTGGGTGACAGAGTAAGACTCCATCTAAAAAAGAAAAAAACAAAACAAAACAAAACAAAAAAACAACATCAAGGACACACATAATTCCAACCTATTCCGTGCCAGTCTCAGACTCTTGATTCTCTGCTTGTAAAACGGCCACAATTCCAGGTATCACGCTGACATACAGACATGCATCTTATATTTAAGAAGACCATTTTCTCCCATTTTGTTAGGAAACAAAATTTAACTGAAGCCCATTTGCAGACTTTTGCACAGATCTTCTGTATCCAGGGCTATTATATGTGTGACCAGATGCAGGGCAAGCTAGGAGATCAAATATCTGGCATTTACAGACTCAGGAGAGCAGCAGGCAATCCTGCCAAAAGGAGAATGGTTAACACCAATGAATAAGCAACTATGCTTGAGTTTCTTTCTCATAGGGTGCAATGCTTTTCATTTCAAAGTCTTGTGTTTTGTTTTTGCCTTCCATTAATTTTCCTAGAGCTTTTCTACATCCAAGGGTTGAATGCTTATTCATTCACTCTCTCACTCCTTAGATCATTCACACATTCCTATGATCAAATATTTACTGAGAACCTGCTAGGAACAGGGAGCACACAGGGTGAAGTCTGAATGAATTCTAGTCCTTAACTGGCCCTGTTTTCTATACATATTAAAATAATTTTCCTGAGAGTATAGCTTTGTTCACACCCTATAAGTTTCCATATGTAGTGTTCCCTTTGTCATTCATTCCTAATAAGGCCTGCCTTGACATCTTTTTTTTTTTTTTTTTTGAGACGCAGTCTTGCTCTGTCGCCCAGGCTGGAGTGCAGTGGTGCAATCTCGGCTCACTGCAACCTCCGCCTCCCCGGTTCAAGTGATTCTCCTGCCTCAGCCTCCCGAGTAGCTGGGATTACAGTCGCCCACCACAGACCTGGCTAATTTTTTTATTTTTAGTAGAGATGAGGTTTCACCTTGTTAGCCAGGATGGTCTCAATCTCCTGACACCTTGGCTTCCCAAAGTGTCTGGATTACAGGCGTAAGCCACCGTGCCCGGCCAAGATGGAGTCTCACTCTGTCGCCTAGAATGCAGTGCGGTGGTGCCATCTCGGCTCACTACAACCTCCCACTCCAGGTTCAAGTGATTCTCCTGCCTCAGCCTCCTGAGTACTGGGACTACAGGCGTGAGCCACCACACCCAGCTAAGTTTTGTATTTTTAGTAACGACGGGGTTTCACCATGTTGGCAAGGATGGTCTTGATCTCCTGACCTCGTGATCCACCTGCCTTGGCCTCCCAAAGTGCTGGGAATACAGGTGTGAGCCACCACACCAGGCCGATATCCTTTTTAATATAAAAATTATTTATACAGGTAGCTTTAAAATTTTCTAGTGGAGAAATAAATTTTGGCTAGGGCTGTATTATTTTTTAATTCTGCAACCTCCACCTCTTGGGTTCAAGTGATTCTCCTGCCTCAGCCTCCCAAGTAGCTGGGACTACAGATGCACACCATCGTGCCTGGCTTATTTTTTGTATTTTTAGTAGAGATGGGGTTTCGCCATGTTGGCCAGGCTGGTCTCGAACTCCTGGCCTCAAGTGATCTGCCCGCCTTGGCCTCCTAAATTTCTGGGATTACAGGCTTGAGCCACTGTGCCCAGCCTTTTGAAAAGTTTTAATAAATCATCTAAATCTTCCGCCTGACTTCACAGCAACCCACTTTTATTCTACTGGGTTTCTTTATATTATTTGCCTAGTAAGGCAAAAGGGTGAGCTATAAATAAGGGCTTCACAGTATTAAATTTTTCTCCAGAAGGAATTACTTTAACCTTCAATAAAGAAAAAGAGATGATGCAATATGTTCCTATAGTCACTGCAAATATAAGTCCTTCCTCTCATGTCTAATAATGCACGATTAAGAAAATAACAAAAAAAACAGTAAATGTCTTTATTTAGCACACTTTCAATACTAGACAGACACTGCTTTAAATAATATAAATGTATTTAACCCCCACAATGCAGCTAAGAAATACGGTGCTAACAGTACTAATTTATAAATGAGAAAATGTAGATGTAGTTAATAAATTCACCCTAAAAGGAATAAGTAATAATGATAAGGGTGAGTAAAAGGTAAACATTGGTTAAATTCTTTCCCACATTGATTCAGCTCCAGTTAATTTTAGAGAATTAGCTCGCAAATATTTAACAAGATTTATGAGGGATGAAAGAATCTGCTGCATTTTAAATACTACTCTAGCCTTCCTCAAGTATTGTCAGATGAATTTTGTTAGCTAAAGCAAATTGGTGTCCCATATATATGGCATTTACATTTTCTTTCGGTTTTTTTTTTTTTTTTGGAGATGGAGTTTCACTCTTGTTGCCCAAGCTGGAGTGCAATGGCACAATCTCAGCTCACTGCAACCTCCGCCTCCCGGGTTCAAGAGATTCTCATGCCTCAGCCTCCCAAGTTGCTGGTATTACAGCTGTGTGCCACCGCGCCTGGCTAATTTTGTATTTTTAGTAGTGACAGGGTTTCACCATGTTGGTCAAGCTGGTCTCAAACTCCTGGCCGCAAGAGATCCACCCACCTCAGCTTCCCAAAGTGCTGTGATTACAGGTGTGAGCCACCGTGCCCGGCCCCATTTTTTTTTTTTTTTTGAGACAAGAGTCTTGCTCTGTCACCCAGGCTGCTGTGCAATGGCATGATCTTGGCTCACTGCAACCTCTGTCTCCTGGGCTTAAGCAATCCTCCTGCCTCAGCCTCCCAAGTAGCTGGGATTACAGGCATGCACCACCATCCCTGGCTAATTTTTTTCATATTTTTTGTAGAGACGGCGTTTCACCATGTTGCCTATGTTGGTCTCAAACTCCAGGACTCAAGCAATCCACTCACCTCAGCCTCCCAAAGCTCTGAGATTACAGGTGTGAGTCACTGCGCCCGGCGTGTGTGTTTGTGTGTGTGTATAATAATAATAATTATTATTATTTTTTTTTTTTAGATGAAGTCTTGCTCTGTCGCCAGGCTGGAATGCAGAGGATCGATCTTAGCTCACTGCAACCTCTGCCTCCCGGCTTCAAGTGATTCCCCTGCCTCAGCCTCCCAAGTAGCTGGGATTACAGATGCGTGCCACCATGCCCAGCTAATTTTTTGCATTTTAGTACAGACGGGGTTTCACCATGTTGGCCAGGATGGTCTCTATCTCCTGACCTTGTGATCCACCCACCTCAGCCTCCCAAAGTTCTGGGATTACAGGCGGGAGCCACTGGCCCGGTCTGCATTTATATTTTGAATCATCTGATTTCCCCTAAGGGCTAATGACTCTGCTGCTGATAAAGGTCTGAATGATTAACTCCTTTCAGCACATTCACTGCCCTCCTCTCCCCCATTATGAATTCCCTGAGGTTGACTTGGTTCTGAGCCACCAAAAAGGCCTCCCTACTTTCTTTACATTCATGGAGTTCTTCAATTTTTCACCAGTTGTATCATGATGTGTAATAAATTCTGAAACAGAAATAAATCCCTGCTAATTCCTAACATTTATAAGGTGTCTCACATTTAGAATCATAGGTTTTTTTTTTTCCAAATCAGTATGAACTTTCTCATGTCAATCAAATTCTGAGCCATCCCTCATTTCTTCATTCACTCCTCTGTCGTGAATGAATTCTTTGATGTTGACTAAGGTGTGAGGCCCGAATAAAGGCCTTTCCACACTGCTGACATTCATATGGTTTCTCACCAGTATGAATTTTCTGGTGTCGACTAAGTTCTGAGCCACGACCAAAGGCCTTCCCACACTCCTTACACTCGTAGGGTTTCTCACCAGTGTGACTTCTCTCATGATGCATGAGTTCTGACCTTCGAATGAAAGCCTTCCCACATTCCTTACACTTATGAGGTCTCTCCCCAGTGTGAACTTTTTGATGTCGAACAAGTTCTGTGCTACAAGTAAAGGCCTTTCCACATTCCTTACACTCATAGGGTTTCTCACCAGTGTGAGCTCTCTGATGTCGGGTAAGTTCTGAGCCACGACGAAAAGACTTCCCACATTCCTTACACTTTTAGGGTTTCTCCCCAGTATGGACACTCTGATGTCGAATAAGATGTGAATCAGAGACAAAGGCTTTCCCACATTCCTTACATTCATGGGGTTTCTCACCAGTATGAATTCTTTGATGTAGACTCAGCTGTGAGGCACAACTGTACACCTTTCCACACTCCCTGCATTCGTAGCATCTTTCACCAGTATGGATTATCTGATGAAGGCTCAGTTGTGTGTCATAACGAAAAGCCTTTCCACATTCCTTACATTTATGGGGTTTCTCACCCGTATGGATTCTTTGATGTCGAAAAAGGTGTGAGGGACGGGTAAAGGCCTTCCCACACTCCTTACATTCATAGTATTTCTCATCAGTATGGATCCTCTGATGTAGATTAAGCTGTGCGGTGGATGGAAAGGCTTTCCCACACTCCCTACACTTATAGGGTTTCTCACCAAGATGCATCCTCTGATGCTGACTAATTTGTGAGCTGGAATGAAAGCCTTTCCCACATTCCTTACATATATGAGGTTTGTTTCCAGTATTAATGCTCTGAGGTTGAGTAATTCCAGAATCACGATTAAAGGCACATTTGTTATTTTCACTATGTTTTTTGCTTTCATGAAGCGTCTGATACTTAATCAAGTCTGATCCACTATTAAAGATTTTCCTACATTCTCTACATTCAGGTTCTTTTTCCTTATTATGAATTATTTCATGTTGAATAGGACACAACTGGCACCTGAAAGCATTCTTACATTTCCTGCATTCACAGCATTTCTCTCCAGTATGAAGCCACTGATATTCTCTATGGGCTGTGCACTGCACGGAAGTAAGTGGTATTACAGCTTGTCTGAAATGTCCCTCCTGATGACCCTGTTGTCTCTCCACCTGGCATCTGATTTCTCTGATAACTCTGGCCTTCTCCTGCTGCGGTGATCTGATTTCATAAATGTTTTCCTTTGGAGATAAATTCTTGGTTTCTCTTCCAAACTCCCAATCTGCAAAATAACAAGAAAGAAAATAGGAGGTATTTTCACATTGCAGGACAAAGAAAAGTCCTGAAGTGGAAACGACAAACTAAAAATAGTTAATAAACACTTCTTTACACTGCAATTACAAAAAAAAAAAGGGAAGTGAAAAATGAGAAAACGAGGAGCTTTTGGGCTCAAGCAATCTGCCCACCTTAGCCTCCCAAAGTGTTGGGATTACAGGTGTGAGCCGCTGCACCCAGCCACATCTCTGATACTTTTAAAGACCCTTGTGATTACACTGGGCCCACTTGGATAACCTAAGATCCTCTCCCTAACTGAAGTTGAGCAGATTTGCAACCTGAATTCCCCCTCACCACGTAAGAGTAACACGTTCACAAGTTTCAGAGATTCGGATATAGACATCTTTGAGGGGTTATTATTCTGCCAATATTGGCTTGTAATGTATAAATATGTAATTTGTATGACAATAATAGTACAAAGAAGGGAGGTGGGAACAGAAGTATTTTGGAGCAAAGTATTTATATAAGATTAAAGTTAAGCTAGTATTAATCCAAACTGGATTAAGTTGAAATGCTAATTATAATCTTGAAGGCAACCACTAAGACAATAATTTCAAAGACTACTGTATACGAAACAATATAGGAACAAGAATGGTACTCTAGAAAATATTCAGGTAATACAACAGAAGGTAGTAATGGAAGAATAGAGGAATAAAACAATAACAACACAAATAGAAAACAAATACCACAATACCAATTGTAAATCCTACCCCATCAGTGTATTAAATGTAAACATATTAAACACTACAGAGTTTGTTAAACACTACAAGAAGAGTTTGGCAGGATGGATTAAAAAAAGTGATCCAAGTATATGCAATCTACCAGAGACACAGTTTTTTGCTTGTTTGTTTGTTTGTTTGTTTGTTTTTGAGACACAGTCTCACTCTGTCACCCAGGCTGGAGTGCAATGACATGATCTCAGCTCATTGCAACCTCCACCCACTGGGTTCAAGTGATTCTCGTGCCTCGGCCTCCTGAGTAGCTGTGACTACAGGCACGGGCCACCATGCTCGGCTAATTTTTTGTATTTTTAATAGATACAGCGTTTCGCCATGTTGGCCAGACTGGTCTCAAACACCTGACCTCAACTGATCTGCCCACCTCGGCCTCCCAAAGTGCTGGGATTACAGGTGTGAGTCACCATGCCCAGCCCCCGAGACAAACTTTAGATTCAAGGACACAAATAGTTGAAATGAAAGAATGGAAAAAGATATACCATGCAAAGAGTAACCAAAATGAGGTAAAATAGCATTACTAATACCAAACAAAATAAACTTTAAGACAAATATTGTAACCAGTGAGAAAAAAGGATATTTTGGCCAGGCGCAGTGGGTCACGCTCGTAATCCCAGAACTTTCAGAGGCTGAGGCGGGCAGATCTCGAGGTCAGGAGTTCAAGACCAGCCTGGCCAACACAGTGAAACAAAAATTAGCTGGGTGTGGTGGTGGACACCTGTAATCCTAGCTACTCAGGAGGCTGAGGCAGGAGAATCACTTCAACCTGGGAGGTGGAGGTTGCAGCGAGCAGAGATTGTGCTACTGCACTCCAGCCTGAGCGACAACGCTAGACTCCATCTCAGAAAAAAAAACAACACACAAATCAGAAAAAAGGATATTTTATAATGATAAGAGGATATAATGATAGTCAGAAAACTGTAACAGTTGTAAGTACATATATACCTAATAACACAGGCCCAAAATATGTAACATGAGAATTAAAGAGAGCCATAGACAATTGAACAAATTGAAGACTTCAGTACTTTACTTTTAATAATCAATAGAATAGCTAGGCAGAAGATCAACAAGGAAACAGAAGGCTTGAAAAACACCATAAACCAATTAAACCTAAGAAAACATTTGTAGAATACTCCACTCAACAACAGGAGAATACACATTTTTCTCAAGCATGTATGGAACATTTTTCAGGTTAGACCATATATTAAGGCATAAAACAGCCCTCAATAAATGTAAGAGGATTGAAATCACACAAAATATGTTTTGCAACTACAATGGAATGAACTTAGATATCAATAGCAGAAGGAAATTTGGGAAATTCACAAACATGTGAAAATTAAAAACGTACTCCTAAATAACCAATGTGTTAAAGAAATCATGAGGAAAATTAAAAAATATTTTGAGATAAATGAAAAGTCAACATACCAAAACTTATGAAATGCAGCTAAAGCAGGGCTTAAAGGGAAATTTACAGCTTAAAACACCTACATTAAAAACAAGAAGAAAAAAAACAGAGATATCTCAAATCAACAATCTAACTGTATATCTTAAGGAACCAGATAATAAAGAATAAACAAAAACATAAAGCTTCCAGAAGGAGGGAAATAATAAAAGATCACAGCAGCAATGAACGAAATAGAGAATAGAAAAACAACAGAGAAAATCAATGAGACCAAAATTGGTCTTTGGAAAAGATCAACAGAATTGGCAAATCTTTGGCTAGATTGACCAACAAAAAAAGAGAGAAGTCTCAAAATACTAACATCAGGAATGAAATAGGAGATATCACTATTGACCTTATAGAAATAAAAAGGGTTATAAGGAACTCCTATGAATAACTATATGCCAATGAGTTAGATAACTTAGACAGAACGGACAAATTCCCCAAAAGACCCAAAACTACCAAAATTGACTCAAGAGGAAATAGAACACCTGAATAGACTTACGCCAAATAAAGAGACTGAATTAGGGCAAAAAAAATCTTCCCATAAAGAAAAGCCCAGGAGCAAATGGCCTCACTTACCCAACATTAAAGAAAACTTAATATAAATCCTTCACGAACACTTCAAAAAGACAGAAGACGAAACATTTTCTAATTCTGAGGCCTGCATTACCCTGATACCAACCAGACAAAGCAAAGATATCACAAGAAAACTACAGAACAATATCTTCAACAAAAAAGACCAAACCAGATCCAACAGCATGGAGAAAGGATTATATACCACATCCAGGTAAAATTTATCCTACAAATGCAAGGTTGGTCCAACATCCAAAAGTTATCAATGTAATCAAACATATTAATACAACAAAGGACATAAACTACAGATGTCTTAATAGATGCAGAAAAAGTAATGGAAAAAAGTATTCCAAAATCCTTTCATGACAAAAATACTCAACAAACTAAGAAAAGAAGGGAACCTATATACAAATGTTCATAGCAGCTTTAGTCATACATAATAGCCTAAAAGTAGAAACAACCCAAATGTCTACCAACTGATGAATGAACAGAATGGTAATATCTATACCATGGAATACTATTTGGCAATATAAAAGAATGAGGCACTGGTGTATGTTACACTATGGATGAACTTTGAAAACATTCTGGTAAGTGAAAAAAGCCAGTCATAAATTATATGTTGTGTGATATCATTAATATAAAATGTCCAGAACAGGCACATCTATATAGACAGAAAGTGATCAGTAGTTGCTTAGGGCTGGGTTTGGGGAGTGACTGCTAATGGGTATGGCGTTTCATTTTGAGTGATACAAATGTTCTACAATTAGACTGTTGTGATGGTTGCGAACTGACTAAAAATTACTGAACTTTAAATGGATGAATTTTATGATATCTCAATAAAACTGTTTTAAAAAGTCAGGACAAAACTGGACCCAAAATGCAAGTAAAATGGTTGTCACAGGGGAAGAAAGAGAGCACTTCCTCTCTGAAATGAGGGGGGAAGTATTATAGGAGGTGAGCAAGAGAGCCTGGTAAATGGAGCTGAAACATCCTTTACTTTCTGTTTTTTTTTTTGAGATGGAATCTCGCTCTGTCACCCAGGCTGGAGTGCAGTGGCGCGATCTCGGCTCACTGCAACCTCTGCCTCCTGGGATCAAGCAATTCTCCTGCTGCAGCCTCCAAAGCAGCTGGGACTACAGGCACCCGCCACCATGCCCAGCTAATTTTTGTATTTGTAGTAGAGACGGGGTTTCACCATATTGGCCAGGTTGGTCTTGAACTCCTGACCTCGTAATCCGCCTGCCTTGGCCTCCTTTTTTTTTTTTTTTTTTTTTTTTTGAGAAGGAGTCTTGCTCTGTTGCCCAGGCTGGAGTGCAGTGGCGCAATCTTGGCTCACTGCAACCTCTGCCTCCCAGGTTCAAGTGATTCTCCTGCCTCAGCCTCCTGAGTAGCTGGGATTACAGGCACGTACCACCAGGCCTGGCTACTTTTTTTGTATTTTTAGTAGAGACAGGGTTTCACCATGTTGGTCAGGCTGGTCTTGAACTCCTGACCTCGTGATCTGCCCGCCTCAGCCTCCCAAACTGCTGGGATTACATCCTTACTTTCTTCCCCAGATCTCAAGCCTTTTTAGGCAGCTTTCCTACCAAAATGCCCGAAGTGCTGCCTTCTCACAGATGAGCTAAGTGACCACCTGCTATGGCCTCCCCATTCCAGTTCATCATCACTTACCTGGACACCATTCTTTTGTCTCCTTCCTCTTAATCATCCAGGGCTCTTTCTTCTGCTCCAATAAGGAGATCACATTTGGCTTAGTATCAGAAAGCCCTGCTCAAAAACAAAGGGAACAAGGTTTTGTTGTGGGTGTCAGAATTAAAAATCAGTCCCTAATTATCAAGAAAGAGGAGCAGGTAGATTAAGGGTCAGAAGAAGAAGTGAGGGTCAGAGCACCACAATAAATCAACATTAATTCCTTTCTTGTCTAATTATAAACTCAAGTTTGCAATATGTGATTCCACTTAACCATTCATTTCCACTTCATCAAATCACAGCTCCAAGAAGGGAGGTATGAAAATTTCCATAAAGGGAAGATCAAGGTGCCTGCCGGAACAGCCAATTTCCAACTTCACAAGAGACAAACCATTCTTTTGGTGAGCAAGAAACATTAACTCATCCAGGTACTTGAAAAGCACTCGTGACAAACTCAGAAAAAAGAACCTAAGAATTCCAGAAGGCCAATTCTGTGTTTGGCGGGGCGGGAGGTGTGACGGGGGGGAGATAAAGTTACCCAGTAAGACCAGGTTGCCGTAATTTTCCAACATTACATCTCGGTACAAATCCTTCTGAGCAGAGTGCAAGCATTCCCACTCCTTTTGAGAGAAGTAAATGACCACATCTTTGAACTTCAAGCCCTGAAACCACAAATAAATATACCATTTGTGAAATTCATGGACAAAATCTTTAAGACAACATAAAAGAAAATGGAGAAAGCAATTCAGTAGGAAGTTCCACTAGGAAAACAGGCCATACCGGCCCCTTCAACATGGAGGGGTCAGTGTGGAAACAGGGGTGATCAGAGTCAAGTGCCCACATGGTTCTTGGGCATGCTTACTCCTGCAGAGGTAGCCTCTGGGCACTTCCATTATCTACCCAGGTCAGAGAATAAACTAAGTCCATGTAAGTGGTGTTTCTCAATTAAATGAAACTGTACGTGCAAGTACACGGAACACTCTATGTTAAGCACACAAACTTCTCATTGCCTCTTCCTCTTTCCCATTGAATAAATTAAATCCTAAATCAGTTTTCTACATCACCAAAAATTCTTAAACAGACAGCAATTTTACTGGCTGCATGATTCCTCATATAATATATTCAATGTTCTTATTTTGAGGAAGTAGGTTGGAGAAGTTCTCTAAAGGTTCTTTTGCAGTTATAATAGTCATTCATTATTTTTCAACAATTTTTTTTTTTTTTTTTTGAGACAGAGTCTCACTCAGGTGCCCAGGCTGGAGTACAGTGGCACAATCTCGGCTCACTGCTACCTCTGTCTCCCAGGTTCAAGCAATTCTCCTGCCTCAGCCTCCTGAGTAGCTGGGACCACAGGCATGGGCCACCACATCTGGCTAATTTTTGTATTTTAGTAGAGACAGAGTTTCACCATGATGGCCAGGCTGGTCTTGAACTCCTGGCCTCAAGTGATCTACCCGCCTTGGCCTCCCAAAGTGCTGGGATTACAGGCATGAGCCACCGTGCCTGGTCATTTCTCAACAATTTATACTTCTGGCTAAATTGTTCCTGTTACCACAAATGTCCCCAACCATACTCTCCTTGTTCCTTAGCTACCAGAACTGATGGAGAAAGATGCAGACTCACAACGATGTCACATGAGGTGCGCACATACTACACAAGTTCAAAATGGACACACTGTATCCATCTGGCACAGACTCCTTGGGAATATACTGTAACTCCATACAATCTACATATCTCAGGATATCCCCAGTCCTAAAATCCTCAGACAGCTAGAGATACTGGCTGATACTGAGACTGCAACACAATAAATTAACATCAATTCCCTTCTTGTCTAATTAGAAAACTCAAATTTGCAATATGTGATTCCACTTAACCATTCATTTCCACTTCATCAAATCATAGCTCCAAGAAGGGAGGTATGAAAATTTCCATCAAGGACTGGTTTTCCTACTCCATCAGTACTCTGGGTGGAAGACTATGCATCTAAAAAATGCTAATCCTGGTATAGTGGCTCACGCTTGTAATCCCAACATTTTGGGAAGCCAAGGTGGGAGGATTGCTTGAGCCCAGGAGTTCAAGACCAACACAGTGAGATCCCATTTCTACAAAAAAATCCAAAAATTAGCTGGACAAGGTGGCATGTACCTGCAGTCCCAGCTACTTGGGAGGCTGAGGCAGGAGGAGCTCTTTGAGCCCCAGAGGTTGAGGCTGAAGTGACCCATGATCGTGCCACTGCACTCCATCCTGGGTGACCGAGCAAGACGTTGTCTCAAAAAAACGTATAAATGCTAAGAGGTTTGCTGATAAATACCTAAACACTTCTTGGAGAACAGAGGGGCCCTTAAGAGACAGCAGCCTTGGCCAGGCACGGTGGCTCACACCTGTAAATCCCAGCACTTTGAGAGGTCGAGGCGGGTGGATCACCTGAGGTCAGGAGTTTGAGACCAGCCTGGTCAACATGGTGAAACCCCGTCTCTACTAAAAATACAAAAATTAGCCGGGCATGGTGGCAACATGCCTGTAATCCCAGCTACTAGGGGGGCCAAGGCAGGAGGATCGCTTGAACCTGGGAGGCAGAGGTTGCAGTAAGCCAAGATCGTGCCACTGCACTCTAGCCTGGGCAACAGAGGGAGACTCCGTCTGTCAATCAATCAATCAATCAATCAATAAAAGAGATAGCAGTCTTTGGTAGCATTACTGCCTGGAATGGGAAGAACTGGGGAACAAGTCCCTGGGGAAGGCAAGAAGTTTTAGGAAAAAGAAATCTGTTCAATCTGTTCAAATCTTCTAAAGCAAAAAGAAGACATTCAGAAGCAGAGAGCAGAACAGTAGTTACCAGAGACGGGGTGGGGGTACAAATGGGGAGAGGTCGGTCAGTGAGTACAAAGTTACAATCAGGAAGAATAAATTCTGGTGCTCTATTGCACAGTAGGGTGACTATGTCACAATAAAATACTGTATATTACAAAATAGCTAGAAGAGAGGCTTTTGAATGTTCTTACCACAAAGAAACGATAAATGTGTGAGGTGATAGATATACTAACTACCCTGACTGGCTCATTATGCCACATAGATATATATTGAAACATCAAATTGTACCCCATAAATATGACCCCAAAGTGCTAGGATTACAATGTGTCTGATATGGTTTGGATCTGTGTCCCCACTCAAGTCTCATGTGGATTTCTAATCCCTAATGTTGGAGGTAGGGCCTGGTGGGAGGTGAATATTTCATGGGGGTGAACATGGGGGTGAATATTTCATGAATGGCCTAGCACCATCCCCTTGTTGCTGTTCTCATGATAGTAAGTTCTGACAAGATCTGGCTGTTTAAAAGTGTCCAGCACCTTCCCTGCTTCCTTCTGCTCTGGCCAGGTGAAGTGCTGGCTTCTCCTTTGCCTTCCACCATGATGGTAAGTTTCCTGAGCAACCCCAGAAGCTGAGCAGATGCCAGCATCATGCTTCCTGAACAGCCTGCGGAGCTGGAGCTGTGAGCCAATTAAACCTCTTTTCTTTATAAAATCTCCAGTCTCAGGTATTTCTTTATAGGAATGCGAGAAGGGACTAATACATTGTTAATTAAAATAAAAAATAGAAAAGAAAGCATTCAGGCCAAGTGTGATGGCTCACGCCTGTGATCCTAGCACTTTGGGAGGTGGGGGTGGGAGGATCGCTTGAGTCCAGGAGTTTAAGACCAGCCTGGGCAACATAGCAGGACCCCATCTCTACAAAAATAAAAAATAAAAATTTAAAAATGAAAGAATGCATTCAATGAAGGAGAGGAGACGTACTAACACATAGATAATAGCTTTTACAACTACAAAATTTATACCCTAGGTTTCTCCTAGAGAAAGCCTGAGAAAGCAAAAGAGGAAGAAAAAGCAAGTCATGGGGATTTGATTGATATTTTTGGATAAGAGAATTTTGTTGACAAAATTCATCAGACTGACCTCAAGGTCCCCAAAGGCCTGAGAATGAATCCCTTCACCCCATCCCTGCTTTTGGTACCCCAACACACACACACACACACACACACACACACACACACACACACAGAGTCTGTTTTTTTTTTTCTCTCTGAGATTTGAGAAAGAATGAACAAACCTTTGTCTTTCTTGAATCCCAGGGAATCCAACTGTAGAATAACAGATTCAGAACAAACAACTTCCCCACTGTCAGGAGCTGATCAGAGCCCAGGGCCTGGGCTCCCTTTTGTACAACCTGGATATCACTGAGACCCTCAGCCATGGAAGGCACCCCAAAGACTTGAGGGAGCCCTCAAGGCCCAGGAGCACAGGATACCTGGGCAGGCCCAGCTCTGGACAAAGACTTCTACAACAGAGGGTTCCAGCCTCTCTCAAGCCTAATAGAGATAGAGGAATAAATTCTGGTGTTCTATGCACCAGCCACTTCCTGGGCTTTGTTCCTATATCCCAGAACTGGAGCCTTCGGAACTAAAACTAAAACCTCAGTCTGCAAAGACTCTCCAGAATCACCAGCACTGAGGCAGACAACCCACAGGATCGCAGGCCCTTAGCACCCTCAGCAGGGCTCAATTACCCAGATACACAATGCATGAAACCACAGTTCCAGGAATCCTCATGGCCAGTACATCCTGGTTCCAAACCGAGATTACCCATGGCTTTCCTGCCTGACATTCTCTCCTGCTACTACCCCTAACCTTACTGCTGATAGTGTAATGCACTCTGCATCTCAAGGACAATCATTGTACTTTAAGCACTTTAAGCTCCTGGTGCCTTACATATATTAATCCTCATGAGAAGGTCATGAATCCTAACTGAAAGGAAACTTTAGCTTGGAGAAGAGAAGTCATTTACTCAAATCTGCAGTTACAGTGGCATTGCTGGGTTCTGAATCTACTGAGAAATAACCAAGTCTGCAGCTGGTTGCCTTCTAACTTCTGGCTCTTGTAGATGCAACCTGGGAATTTCCTGATCCTTTGAAAGAACCCTCAGCTGGCCCCTGCATTTAGGGGAGCAGAAAATGCTAGGTCTGCTGTGTTTGTCACTGCAGATCACAGCAGTCTATGAAGGGAGATCAAAGGTGGAAGGGAATGGGAAGAGAGGAGCAGCTGTGTCAACAAAATTCTCTTATCCAAAAATACAAATCAAATCCCCATGACTCTGGCTCTATGTGGGCACCAGGGTCGCAGGTGACTCTTACCTAGCATGCATTTCCCCTTCAAAAGCTCAGTCACGGAGGGGGAAAAAGAGAAAATCAATCATAGGACACCAGGCTCTGTGGGGAACTAGTTACTATGACCAAATCACCAGCTGAAAAATAAGAGATTGAATATCAAGAATATTTTAGAATGCAAGGATAAGCTGACAGAGAAGTAAAGTAATCTTCAGCAGATAAAACTATGTCAAAATAGGTACAGAGAGGGGTAAGCTGAGCCACTGAGGCTTACTTGGCCCACGGAATGTCTATGGAGCCAGATGACCATAAGCTTTGACGTTCATGACATTGAGGAGCAGGGGGAGAGAAGATCAAGCCTATAGCTGGCCAAGTGGGGGGTCTAATTAATTCCATACTACGAAGACCTGGGACCTCTAGAACCACGCCCTTAGAGTAAGGGAAAACTAGATGTAGCATTCCCATTCTTAGGGTCTGCTAGGAAAACTGCCTGACTTGAACCTTGGCAGATGGCAGGAGGGAAACATTCTCCTCTGAGGAACTGTAACTACAAGCCACCCCTCACACAGGCCTACAGTTCACATAACAATACTAAGGAGGATCTAAAAAACTTGCCATCTGTGTTTACTTTATGGTGGTCCTGGTTTGGCAGGGCTCCTGGTAGGAGCAAACACAGATCTGCCCTAGAGGAACAACCTTCAATCAGGCCTCAAGAATCTATGGGTAGAATTCCAAGGAAAATAACCTATGAGTCAAAAATAAAGCAGCACAGCATTGTGAATGAAAGAAATGTCACTGAACTATGCAGTTTAAAATGGTTAACTATATATTATGTGAATTTTGCCTAAACAAAACATCAAATTAAAAAAAAAAATGGCCAGGTGTGGTGGCTCATGCCTGTAATCCCAGCACTTTGGGAGGCCAAAGTGGGCGGATCACTTGAGGTCAGGGGTTTGAGACCAGCCTGGCCAATCTAGGGAAACTCCAACTCTACTTAAAATGCAAAAATTAGCCAGGCATGGTGGCGTGCACCTGTAGTCTCAGCTACTTGGGAGGCTGAGCAACAAGAATCGCTTGAACCTGGGAGGTGGAGACTGCAGTGACCCCAGATTGCATTACTGCACTCCAGCCTGGGTGACACAGTGAGACTGTGTCTCAAAAACAAAACAAACAAACAAACAAACAAAAAACATGCAAAGAGGCATAATTCCATGAACAAAGAGTCAGGAAAATCAGTCATGAAATTGTTTCAACTTTTCATTATGTTTGAAAATTTCCCTAATAAAATGTTGAGAGGCAGGAGGAATCACCTCTGTAAAAGATTCATATATTATACAGATAATGCCAAAAATTATAAAACAACCATATTACATGTTTTTAAAATGGAGGCAATGTATAAGAAAACTTCACCTTTCCCCTCTCCCCTCTCCCTCCTTCGGTCTCCCTCTCCTTTTTTCGGTCTCCCTCTGTTGCCGAAGCTGGACTGTACTGCGGTGATCTCGGCTCGCTGCAACCTCCCTGCCTCGCTCGGGCTCCTGTGATTCTCTTGCCTCGGCCTGCCGAGTGCCTGGGATTGCAGGCGCGCGCCACCATGCCTGACTGGTTTTTGTTTTTGGTGGAGACGGGGTTTCACCCTGTTGACCGGGCTGGTCTCCAGCTCCTGGCCTCGAGTGATCTGCCCGCCTCGGCCTCCGGAGGTGCTGGGATTGCAGACGGGGTCTCGCTCACTCAGTGCTCAATGTTGCTCAGGCTGGAGTGCAGTGGCGTGATCTCGGCTGGCTACAACCTCCACCTCCCAACCGCCTGCCTTGGCCTCCTAAAGTGCTAAGATTACAGCCTCTGCCCCGCCGCCACCCCGTGAGGAGCGTCTCTGCCCCACCGCCCATCGTCTGGGATGTGAGGAGCGCCTCTGCCCGGCCGCCCCGTCTGGGAAGTGAGGAGCGCCTCTGCCCGGCCGCCCGGTCTGGGAAGTGAGGAGCACCTCTGCCCGGCCGCCCGGTCTGGGAAGTGAGGAGCGCCTCTGCCCGGCCGCCACCCCGTCTGGGAGGAAGTGAGGAGCGCCTCTGCCCGGCCGCCCCGTCTGGGAAGTGAGGAGCGCCTCAGCCTGGCCGCCCTGTCTGGGAGGTGAGGAGCGCCTCTGCCTGGCTGCCACCTCGTCTGGGAGGAAGTGAGGAGCGCCTCTGCCCGGCCGCCCCGTCTGGGAGGTGAGGAGCGCCTCTACCCGGCCGCCCCCTCTGGGAAGTGAGGAGCGCCTCTGCCCGGCCGCCCATCGTCTGGGAGGTGAGGAGCGCCTCTGCCCGGCCACCCCGTCTGGGAGGTGAGGAGGACCTCTGCCCGGCCGCCCATCGTCTGGGAAGTGAGGAGCGCCTCTGCTCGGCCGCCCCGTTTGGGAAGTGAGGAGCGCCTCTGCCTGGCCGCCCCATCTGGGAAGTGAGGAGCACCTCTGCCCGGCCGCTCTGTCTGGGAGGTGAGGAGCGTCTCTGCCCGGCCGCCCCGTCTGGGAAGTGAGGAGCGCCTCTGCCTGGCTGCCACCCTGTCTGGGAGGAAGTGAGGAGCACCTCTGCCCGGCCGCCCCGTCTGGGAGGTGAGGAGCGCCTCTGCCCGGCCGCCCCGTCTGGGAGGTGAGGAGCGCCACTACCTGGCCGCCCATGGTCTGGGATGTGAGGAGCCCCTCTGCCTGGCCACCCCATCTGGGAAATGAGGAGCGCCTCTGCCCGGCCGCCCCGTCTGGGAGGTGAGGAGCATCTCTGCCTGGCCGCCCCATCTGGGAAATGAGGAGCGCCTCTGCCCGGCCGCCCTGTCTGGGAGGTGAGGAGCGCCTCTGCCCGGCCGCCCTGTCTGGGAGGTGTACCCAACAGCTCCGAAGAGACAGCGACCATCGGGAGTGGGCCATGAGGACGATGGCGGTTTTGTTGAAAAGAAGGCGGGGAAGTGTGGGAAAAAGAAAGATCAGATTGTTGCTCTGTCTGTGTAGAAAGAGGTGGGCATAGGAGACTCCATTTTGTTCTGACTAGGAGAAATTCTTCTGCCTTGGGATGCTGTTGATCTATGGCCTTTCCCCCAGCCCCGTGCTCTCTGAAACATGTGCTGTGTCAACTCAGGGTTAAATGGATTAAGGGCGGTGCAAGATGTGCTTTGTTAAACAGATGCTTGAAGGCAGCATGCTCTTTAAGAGTCATCACCACTCCCTAATCTCAAGTACCCAGGGGCACAAACACTGCAGAAGGCCGCAGGGACCTCTGCCTAGGAAAACCAGAGACCTTTGTTCATGTGTTTATCTCCTGACCTTCTCTCTCCACTATCATCCTATGACCCTGCCATATCCCCCTCTCTGAGAAACACCCAAGAATCATCAATAAATACTTCATAAAAAAAAAAAAAGAAAAGAAAACTTCACAAAGATGACAGTAGATTTCAATAAAAGGAAAAGAAATAAAAACATAAAACAAAAAAAATACTTAAATCATACAATGGCTGGAATAAATCTCTGAAGAGAAAAATTACTAGACTCAAAGGTATAAAAAGAGATTATGCAGAATGCAATTAAAAAAGACAAATGAGCCGATGTACAGAAGAGAGATTAAGAAGATAACGTGAGATGGCTTAATAGATATTTAACTGAAGTTCTAGAAGGAGAAAAGAGAAGGAATTAAGAAAATGGCAGTATTGGAAGATAGGACAGCTAAGAAATTTTCAGAATTGGGAAAGGCATTATTCAGATTCAGGAAGCCCAATAAGTCTTAAACAGAATAAATAAAAATAAATCCATGCCTAGACAATCACACCAAAACTGCAGAGCACTAAATACAAAGAGAATACATGAAAAGCAATTTGGGATTAAAAATAGATTATCTACAGAAAAAAAAAAAATCTGATTGACAGATGACTATTTAATAACAAAAATATAAACCAGAAGACAGCGGAATGTCCCAGTGTGAGGGTAAAATACCTTTCACAAATGAGGGTAAATAAAGACATTAAAAAAAAACACACCAAAATCAGAGAGAAAATTACTATTTAATTCCATCTAAAGGAAAGTGATCCCAGATGGAAAGCTTGACATGTAAGAAAGAATGTGAACCAAGAAAGTGGTAAATACATGGATAATGTAAGCTAACACTGAATACATAAAATAAAAATTTCTTATGGGTTAAAAAAAGATAGAAGAAAAATACCTGACAATAATGTAAGTTGTTTGATTAGTTAGAATATATCCTACTTCCTTATTTACCAAGAACATAATAATATTTTTTAGTTTTAGACACTAGTAAGTTAAGAAAGTATATTAAAATTTCCAAGGTAACCACTAAATAAACACAAATAGCTTATAACTTTCAAACTCACAGAAGGGAAAATGAAATGAAGATAATGAAATACAGAAAAGGTAGAATAAAAAGCACAAAAATGATACCTTCAATTATATCAGTAATTACAAGCACTGTAAATAGACTAAATACTCTTGTTAAAGAACAAAGTTGGTCGCCAGGCACAGTGGCTCACACCTGTAATCCCAGCACTTTGGGAGGCTGAGGTGGGCGGATCACGAGGTCAGGAGATCGAGACCATCCTGGCTAACACGGTGAAACCCCGTCTGTACTAAAAATGCAAAAAAATTAGCAGGGCATGGCGGCCTGCACCTGTAGTCCCAGCTACTTGGGAGGCTGAGGCAGGAGAGTTGCTTGAATCCCGGAGGTGGAGGTTGCAGTGAGCCGGGATCGCACCACTACACTCCAGTCTGGGTGACAGAGCGAGACTCCATCTCAAAAAAAAAAAAAAAAAAAGAACAAAGTTGGTCAAAATTGTCAAAAACCAAAGCCCAGCTCTATGCTGGTTATTAGAGACACATTCAAAACATAAATATTCAGAAAGATGAAAGTTAGAAAAGGATAACTTTATGCTTACCTAATAAAAAATACATATTATATATACATACACATATACATAAATGAAATAGAAACTCTACTAGACAAACCCTAATCATAGTGGCAGATTTTAACAAAACACTAGAAATAACTGATAGATACAACAGACAAAAAGTCAGTAAAAACAGAATATTTAGATACTGAAATTATTAAGCTTGATCTAATGGCTGCATATAGAACAATGCACTCAATTCAAATAACATTCTTCTCAATCATATATGGAAGATTTTGAAAAACTGACCACCCTGGATCTTAACACAAGAGAAAAACATTTTGCATGAATGAATACATACTAAGGAAACGATGCACATTAACACAACTGCCTTATGGGCAGGGGGAGGATGGGGGTAGTAAATGGCATAGAAGACAGGGAATAAACAAATAATCTGAAAAGAGTGGCCTTGCTCACACCATTGATAACATGAGTACTCCCAGATCCTACCATGGGAAAAAGAAAAGGAAGACTGATATATTTTATGAGGCTAGACCAGAGGTCAGCAAACTTTTTTTGTAAAGGGCCAAATAGTAAGTATCTTAGGCGCTGTGGGACATACCATCTCTGCTGCAACTCCTCAACTCTGCCATGCAGCACAGAAGCAGCCATAGATGTTATATAAATGGATGAATGTGGTTATGTTCCAATAAAGCTTTATTTATGAACACCAAAATTTGAATTTCATCTTATTTCCATGTATCATAAAATATAATTCTTTTGATCATTTCCCCCAACCATTTAAAAATGTAGAAAACAATCTTGGTTCACAGGCCAAGGCCACAGTTCTCCTGGGATAGAGTAACTTGTATAAAGACATTATGAACAATTGAAATTACTGGCCAGTCTTACACATGCCACAGATTTAAAATTCTAAGCAAGTTATTAGCAAACTGAATCCAGTAATATGTAAAAATTCATCACACATCATGACTAAGTTAGGTTTTTCCCAATAAAAGGTGTATATGATACTGGAAATAAATTAAAATTATTAGGCACATTAACAGATTAAAGAGAAAACACTTAGGATCATTTCTTTTGTTTTCTTTTTCTTTTTGAGATGGAGTTTTGCTCTTGTTGCCCAGGCTACAGTGCAATGGCGCGATCCTGGCTCACTGAAACCTCTGCCTCCCAAGTTCAAGTGATTCTCCTGCCTTAGCCTCCTAAATAGCTGGGATTACAGGCACCCGCCACCTCACCCGGCTAATTTTTTGTTGTTGTATTTTTAGTAGAGATGGGGTTTCACCATGCTGGCCAGGCTGGTCTCGAACTCCTGACCTCAGGTGATCCGCTCGACTAAGCCTCCCAAAGTGCTGGGATTATAGGCATGAGCCACCGCGCCCGACTAATCATTTCAATGGATGCAGAAAAGGCATTTTAAAAATGCAATATTCCTTCATGATAAAAACTCAAGAGCAAATTAGCAATAAAAAGCAATGTCCCTAACCTGATAAAGGACACCTACAAAAAAAACAAGTGCCAACTTAAGTAAAAGTGAAGTATCTAAAACTGAATAAGACAGAGTGCCCATATTCACCATTCAAAACTGTTCTGGGAGGTGAAGCCAGTGCAGCAAGATAAGAATTAAAATAAAGGTTAAAAAAGAAGGAAATAAATCAATACTAATAGACAAAGACAATTATTTACAACTAAAAAGTGTCTTTATTCATCAATGATATGATCAAGTTGGATGACCCCACATCCAAAAGAATTTACAAGATATCAGAATAAATAAGAGTTAAGCAAGGTGGAGGGATATAAAATCAATATCTCAAAATCAACTGCAATAATCTGTCATGGGAGTTTTAAGAAATAAAAAATCAATGGCAAGTCTATATACCAGAAACAATAAGAAAATTATATTTTATTTCATTTACTTTTTTTTTTTGAGACTGGGTCTTGCTCTGTCACCCAGGCTGGAGTGTAGTGGCATAATCATAGCTCACTGCAGCCTCATCCTCCTGGGCTTGAGTGATTCTCCTACCTCAGCCTACCAAGTAGTTGGGACTACAGGCATGCACCATCATGCCTTGCTAATTTTTTATTTATAGTAGAGATGGGGTCTCACTATGTTGCCCAGGCTGGACTCAAACTGCTGGGCTTAAGTGATTCGCCTGCCTCGGTCTCCGTAAGTGTTGGGGTTACAGGTGTGAGTCACAGCACTCGGTCTATATGCTAAAATTAATGTCATCTAAGAAAAACACAAAATATAAAAACACCTAGAAATAAAATTAACAAAAGATGTGTAAGACTCTAATTATAAAATATTTATTGAAAACCATTCCACAAGATTCAGGTAAGCAGAGTTATTTAGAGGCAGAGGAAGACTCAATACCGTAAAAATGTCAACTTTCCCCAAATTGATCAAAGGTTTAATGCATTATAAATCATTATCCCAAAGTTTCCATAGAATTTGATCAGCCAATTCTAAAATGTATATGAAGCCAAAGCCTAGGAACAGCTAAGACCTTTCTAGAGAACAGGACCATGGTAGAGGAATGTGACTTACCAAATATCAGACATTACTAGAAAGCAGTCTTTAGGCAGTATGGTTTAAATAGACAAATGGACTGGCAGATTAGAAAGGCGAGCCCAGAATAGACAAACACGTACATAGGGAAACTTAATTGATGATGGAACTGCCACTGAAGTACAGAGACAGGACTGTGGAGTAAGGAATGTGCCTCCAAAAAGAGGTTTGGCCTTTGTCTCAGCTCTTGGGAAGTAACCTCTAAACATTTTGAATTTCCTGAGTGATAGGAATGTCTTTGTTATTTATGGTGGGCCCCTAAGACCACGTCTGTTAGTTTATGCTCATGAGATGACTAGGGCTTGGGGCTGGCCACACCTACTTCTACCATGTAGTCGGTCTTGGGACTTTGAGCCGTGTGATACCAGCTTGACTTTCAGGCAAGGAAGGAGGACAGATGCTGGAAACTGAGTTCGTGCACATGGAAAATGATTCAATCAATGATGCCTATGTAATGAAGCTTCAGTAAAAACGGGGCACTGAAGCTTGAGTGAGCTTCTCTGGTTGACAATACTCTGGGTGTACTGCCAAACATCAATACTGGGAGGGTAATACAACCCAATGTATCCTTTCCCTGTTATAAATATGACTGTGAATATAACAGCTTTCAGAGTTCTGTGAGTCTTTCTACTGAATTATATGATGGTGGTGGAAACACCTGAATTTGTAGCTAGCTGGTATGAAGTGAGAGTGGTCACGGGAATCTCTCAAGTTGTAGCTGGTGTCTGAGTGACGGCATCTTGTAGGGACTGTTCCCTCAGACCTTGCAGTTTGCCTAATCCTTTACAATGGCCTTTTCAATAAATGATGTTTCGGATATTATCCAAATGGAAATACCATACCCTACAATTAATTCCAAGTGAATTGAAGACTTAAACATTAAAGGCAAAATAATATCATTTATAGAAAATAGGGATAATATCTTTACTCTTAGGAGAGATTTCATACACAAGATGTAAATAAATTAAAGAAAATGGCATTAAATTTGAAGGCATTAAAATTGGGAATTTCTACCATCATTTAAAGGTTAAAGTAAGAAAGCATGCACAGCACATATAACTGGCAAGGACGACAATCCACAATATTTAAGAAATGCATACAAAGCATTAAAAGGAACAAAAACTCTAGAAATATAAAAATCAATAGAAAAATTAGAAATGACATAAAATTGTACTTCAGAAAAGAGAAAACATGAATGCCGATGAGCATGAAAGTTGCGGGGGTGGGGGGCTCAACCTCATTTAGTACCAAAATACGCAAATTTGAAATCAAAATAATATATATCAACTCATACTCAAGTGCGTAAAAATTTAAAAGTTTAATAATACCAAGTGTTGGTGAGGATATGAAGTAAAAGGAATAGTAAATGAGTATAATAAACACTTTAGAAAACAACTGGGCAATGTTGAGTAAGGCTGAAAACGCATATAACCTATGAGCTAGCAATTCCTTTTTTAGTTACATACAGAAATTCTTGCACAGAATACAAAAAGAGGAGTTCAAGAATGTTCACTGGAGTAATGTACACAATATAAATGAAAAATGTATTCATATAACGGATGGCTTTACAGTAGGATAAGCTGGCAATGTGAATGAATCTCTTGAACACTCGTTGGAAGACAAGCAATAGAGTTGCAGAAAAATCCAAACAGTATGATTTCTTGACATCAAATTAGAACAGGAAAATAAACACATATGGTTAAGACTATATAGAAAAACAAGGAAATGCAAAACACAAGATTCGGAATAACAGATACCTTTGACAGCTAAAGAAGGGGATTTGGATTGGGACGATCAAAGCACACATGGGATTTCTAACATTAGCATTCTACCTCTTAACATGGGTGTTCAGTCCCCCTTAATATGTTACACATGTTCTACTATTCAATATTTAATAAAAGCAGTTTTAAAAAGACAGTTACAGGCCAGGCGCGGTGGCTCATGCCTGTAATCCCAGCACTTTGGGAGGCCAAAGCGGGCAGATCACCTGAGGTCGGGAGTTGAAGACCAGCCTGACCAACATGGAGAAACCCCATCTCTACTAAAAAATCCAAAATTAGCTGGGCATGGTGACACATGCCTGTAATCCTAGCTACTTGGGAGGCTGAGGCAGAAGAATCACTTCAACCCAGGAGGCGGAGGTTGCGGTGAGCTGAGATCGTGCCATTGCACTCCAGCCTGGGCAACAAGAGCAAAACTCCATCTCAAAAAAAAAAAAAAAAAAAAAGACAGTTACAATATAGCATGATAAGGACTATAAGAGATACAGCAATTGAGACCAAGTGCAACCATGAGACTGACGCAGGCTTCATAGATGCTGGTTCTTGACATAGGTTCAGTAGAACCCAGAGAAAGGGGTGGTGAGGGATAAATGCCCTTCTTGTGTTTCTTGTACAATGGAGGCATGAGATGACTGTGCATTCTGGGAACTGCTAGTAGTTTAACACAACTAGGGTAAAGTCAGAGAGGGAGCAGAGAAACGAGGCTGAAAAGAAGGATCAGATCCTGAGACATTTAGACTTGTTCTCACAGATGAAAAGAATTAACTGAGGGGTTTTTAAGCAGGATACATTGCCTTCCATTAAAAGAAGAATCTTGCTATAGGAAATAAGAAAATAGTGACCTACTCAGGTTGAGGGGTGTGGGGAAAGTTTCACGTAACATGTAGAAGATTAACTGGGACTTAGAAAAGGAACAGAATTCCAACAAGCAGAAAACACACTGAACAGCACTCCAAGTAGAGAGAGCAGAAATGGAGGTAAGAAGGGAGACCAATTGCATCCTGTGTTTCTGAGGAGCAGAAAGTTAACTGGGATAGCTGATGAGGGGTTCTGAGAGGAGTAGAGAGAAGTGATGTTGGAGAACTCCACAGGAATCAGGACAGGAAATGTTTTGAATGACAGGTTATACCTGCCAGGACTAAATACATCATCTTTGCTCACCACTTTACTCCAATACTAAGCTTTGTGCTCTGCTAAATACAGAATGTGCTTTTTAGTAAATATGCAATGAACGTGAAAGGACTGGAGATTTATCCTGAAAGTAACAGGGATTCACTGAACAAAATATAAAAGGTGACATTACTGGACTATCTTATTGGCAAAGAGTAAAAGTGGAGCCAGGGAGCCCAATTAGTTCAATGTAGTATCTACTCCCACAAGGCAAAAGACAGTGGAGTGAGGCCCTAGGGCATAAGCTCACAGAACAGGAAAAGAAAAGAAAAAATGAAATTGGGCACTTCATTGGATGTTGGGGAGACCAGAAGGTAGGAGCTGGGGGACCCCAGGTTGCCAGTGTAAGTGCAGCTGAATTTCCATTATCATCACATTCCCCAGACTGAAATTACGAAGAAGCCCATGGTCACAGAGCTAGTAAATGGCAGAAATGGGCTAAGATTCCACCCTTTCATCACAGTGCACAGCCTCCCATTAGCAGGGACAAAGGGCAATTAATATTTTCAGGAGAGATGATACAGGGAGAAATAGACAATGAAGTGTTGAAGTGCTAGGGAAGCTGAAGCTTCCTCCCCACTGGTGTGCAGGGAATGGATGGGGAGGGTGTGGTGATCTTCTGATAATCTTAGGAAGGTTTTGGCCTCTACAGGAATGGGAAGAGAAACTCAACAAATTCTTACAGAATTCTGAAGAAAAGTCAGAGAGAAAGAAACCGATTAATTCAGAATAGAAAATACGTTTCTTTAGTCTTAGAGTGAAAGTAATTCTTGAGGACTGGCCAGAATTAATGAAGTAAGTGCTACATCCAGACAGATCCAGGACAAAAAAAAAACAAAAAAAAACCTACAAATACCATGCCACTCTTTAATGCGACTCCAAAGTCGCATAAAAAATCTAAATAAACACTCCAAATTTGGAATTTTATAGCCAACATTCTCTGGTGAGATATCACAGGAGATACCTTAAAGACTAAATTGTTTGGATAAAAGACAAAGTATTTTAGGAAAATATAAAAGTAACTATTCTATTTTTGTGGTAAGAAAGACCATCTGGCATAGCATAAAGGGAAAAATTTTAAGAAAAGAGTTGATTTATTTGAATACATTTCTGAAAACTAAATGAATCTAAAAGCACACAAAATAGATTAACTGTGAAAAAATATTTCTAAAACAATGTATAAATGACAAAGAGAAAATATGCTGAACATATGAAATGTTGTTTAAAATAAATTAAAAAACATAGCATTCTTTGACAAGTGGGCAAAGGAAGTCAGTAGGTGATTTAGAAACCCCAGCTCTACCCTTTTTTTTTTCTTAGACGGACTTTTGCTCTTGTTGCCCAGGCTGGAGTGCAATGGAGCAATCTTGGCTCACCGCAACCTCTACCTCCCAGATTCAACTGATTCTCCTGCCTCAGCCTCCCAAGTAGCTGGGATTACAGGCATGCGCCACCACATCTGGCTAATTTTGTATTTTTAGTAGAGATGGGGTTTCTCCATGTTGGTCAGGCTGGTCTTGAACTCCTGACCTCAGGTGATCCGCCCGCCTTGGCCTCCCAAAGTGCTGGGATTACAGGCATGAGCCACTGCACCTGGCCAGCTCTACCATTTTTAACTGCGTAAGTTTGAGGTGAGTGACTTGATTTCCTCAGTTGTCAACTTAGTATAATACTCTATTTCATTGAGTCTGAGATGTCACTGATAATAAGGCCCTTATAACTTTATATACTAGGAAAGAAAAAAAAATGCCATCAATGAAACTATGACTTGCCAAGAATTTTTGTAAAGCCCATTCTGATTTCAGAGAGGTTAAAATGTGAGAAAAATTACGTCAGAGAATTAATGAAATCTAGTCATACCTGTCTAATAGAGTTGTTACGTGGATTAAACAAGATCACATCTGTAAAGAACGTCCAACTATAAGTGGCTCAAAGTGCATGCTCAATAAGTTAGCTATTTCTATTAGTAGTATGAACCCACTCTGAAAAAAAAAATCACATGACTACACATATAAGCAGACAAAATAATCTGAAAACATTAATAGTGACAATCTGGATGGTGGGACCATGGATGGAGTGACTTAAGCTTTCTTTGTGACTCCCTCAAATTTTGAAACTTTTGCAAAAATTGTATATCACTTTAATCATAAGAGGGCATTCAGGTTATTTCTATCTTGAGGAAAAACTATCTGGAGATAAAGTGGACAAGTAGGCATTCCAGGCTATAAGAAATCGAGGCCGGGCGCAGTGGCTCACGCCTGTAATTCCAGCACTTTGGGAGGCCGAGGCAGGGAGATCACAAGGTCAGGAGTAGGAGACCAGCCTGACCAACATGGTGAAACCCCATCTCTACTAAAAACACAAAAACTAGCTGGGCATGGTGGCGCACGCCTGTAATCCCAGCTACTCAGGAGGTTGAGGCAGAAGAATTGCTTGAACCAGGGAGGCGGAGGTTGCAGTGAGCTCAGATCACACCACTGCACTCCAGCCTGGGTGACAGAGCAAGACTCTGTCTAAAAAAAAAAAAAAAAAAAAAAAAAGTCTTGGCGCAGTGGCTCATGTCTGTAATCCCAGCACTTTGGGAGGCCAAGGCAGGCAGATCACAAAGTCAAGAAACTGCGACTATCCTGGCCAACATGGTGAAACCCTGTCTCTACTAAAAATAGAAAAATTAGCTGAGCATGGTGGCATGCGCCTGTAGTCCCAGCTACTTGGAAGGCTGAGGCAGGAGAATCGCTTGAACCTGGGAGGCGGAGGTTGCAGTGAGCTGAGATAGCACCACTGCACTCCTAACTGGCGACAGAGCAAGGCTCCGGGGAGGCCTAGGCGGGCAGATCATGAGGTCAGGAGATCGAGACCATCCTGGCCAACACAGTGAAACCCCATCTCTACTAAAAATACAAAAAATTAGCCGGGCGTGGTGGCACGCGCCTGTAATCCCAGCTACTCGGGAGGCTGAGGCAGTAGAATCGCTTGAACCTGGGAGGCGGAGGTTGCAGTGAGCCGAGATCGTGCCATTGCACTCCAGCCTGGGCAACAGAGGAGACTCAGTAGCAAAAAAAAAAAAAAAAGAAAGAAAGAAATCGATAAGCAGGCCGTGCAAGATGGCTCTCGCCTGTAATCCAAGCACTTTGGGAGGCCGAGGCAGGTGGATTGCCTGAGTTAAGGAGTTCGAGATCAGCCTGGGCAACATGGAGAAACCCCGTCTCTACTAAAAATACAAATATTAGCTGGGCATGGTGGTGTGTGCCTGTAATCTTGGCTACTCAGGAGACTGAGGCAGGAGAATCACTTGAACCCAGGAGGCGGAGGTTGCAGTGAGCCGAGATTGCACCACTGCACTCCAGCCAGGGCAACAGAACGAGACGTCTCAAAAAAAAAAAAAAAAAAAAAAATTGATATGCAAAAGGCTATTGCATATGATCATGGAGGGGACAATGTAGAAATTAGTGAGACTGAAAAAGCTAATTCTGTTCTTCAATTTCCCTGCCAAATCACTGAGGCATGTTCTCTGTCAACACTGTTGTGAGCATGAATAAAATCCAGGGAAGTGGAAATTCTAGATCAGATGAGACAAGGTTTGCAAAATAGACAGCCCTGGGCTGCTTTAGGAAAATGCTACATAAATGCAGTTTCCTCCCCTCTTCCCCTTTCTTCAAATCATGAATGCAAATCTTTTAGATAAATTTCTGAAATAGGACACTGTCCTGAAAACCAGTAAGTCCTTTCCAAGAAGAAAATGTCAAATGCAAGTTACCTCCTCCATCACTTCAGACGCACAGCAGTTCTCTTCTGGGTTCTTAAAGAAAGATGTGGGAAAACATTAAGAAGCCATAAGACAACAATCCCTCCCTGAACCCCCTGGGAGGCCAAACTCCTGCCCCACCCCAGGCACTGAAAGGGAGACCAAAGAAGCTGCAATCCCACCGCTCTCTGTCATCCTCACAAAGAAATGCAGGTGACCTTAGGAGCCCAGACAGAAGTACTGGGAGAGCCCCCCAGACCATAGCCTTCTTCCTCCATAAGAGCCTAACTTGGGAAACTTTCAGGCCTAGCGTCTTACACTGAGCCCAAAAGTCTGTGTCGCCAAGACACAGCTTAAGTGGACCCACCTGTCAGGGTCTCAAACTCCTGTCCTTTAGGCTGGGGGCACCTTTATGGGTCTAGATCCCTGGTGGCTACTGGGTGAAAGAACAGAGAAGTGGATATAGCAGGGACTCCCCAGCCCCAAACTCTAGAACCGTTTCCACCCTCAACACACACTAGAGATAGACCCGGTGGAGGGAAGGCCATTCACAGAGATTCATTACCTACTGACTAGTCGCAGTTGGGGTTTGCGTAGACGGCCAGGACCCATCCACAGGGCAGATCCCGCCCAGCGTATCCCCAGAATGTACAGTGAGGGTGTCCCGCCCCCTCCCAGGCCTCCCAAAGATGGGGTCGACGACCCGGCACACGCTCACACTTACATGCACAGCCACACAGAATCCCGTGCAGACAGGACTCCCACCACAGCCCCGCAGGCACAGCGGGCACAGATCGCCAAGCACCTGTTGCTGGGCGCACAATCCAGGTTCGGGAAGAACTGCCCGAACTTTTAGTCCAGACAAGAAGACGCAGGGCCGCGATACCCTAGACCTCCTAACATTCCCAGACCGCTCCAGCGCCAGCCTCACACCACACCCACTCCTTGCTGGCGCGCGGCCCGACACTGCCCTCTCCCGAGCTGGGGGCCAGTGGCCCTGACACTCTTCTCCCATCCCGACTGCACGGCCCCGACACTCCCTTCCCCATCGCACAGCCCTGACCTCCCTTAGCGGTGAAACGTGGGCATGCAGCCCGCACATCCCCGAGAGCCACTTGTCTTTTAAACTCCAGACGACCTCAGCCCCGCGCCGGGACGCCTCACCGCCCCCTTCGGCGTCCTAGCACTCAGGTCTGAACGAGTCCATCCCAACCCAGCAGGCTCCGCAGCCCGGGACGTTCCAGCCCTTTGCGTTCCAACACCCGCCAAGGAAAGGGGACTAGCCTTCTTCGGCCGGAAATGGTTGGCCGCGGGGCCCCCTGGGAAATGTAGTCCAGAGGTGGGTGCGCCACCCGGGGGCCTGGACCGCACCACGGTCACTGGCGCTCACAGTCATGTCCAGTTCCCCGCCTCCAGTGAAGCCGAGGCCAGACTGCCCAGCTGCACCCGAGCACCCTCCCAGGAACTGGGCAAACACACAGGCCCAGGCAGCAATAGTTGGCCGCTGACGGCTAGAAAAAGGCTGTGGGGCAGTGGAGGCTTCAGAAAAATGTAGCCGCAAACCCGGGAAGGGGCGTCCGGGCCCGCCGCCAGGGCTTCCAGGGTCCGCGAAGGTAACCCGGCTGCAGCTGCCCTCGCCCCAAACGGAGGGTCAGGGAGTGGGGTTTGTGTGTGTGCCCAAAGGCCTCTCACAAGTGCAGTAAAAAGCCAGGGAGCGGACCACCCAGGGTTCCCTCCACAGGGAGCCGCGCTCTGGGGTGGATCAGGAGAGGGCGACTTCCGGCCACGCCACGAATTAGGAGTTGGCCCGGACCTGGGGCTTCACTGACATGGGCCACAATCCCGATAAAGCCAGGTGGCTAAGTTTGGGCTGGGAATTCATGCCCCAGTCCAGGTCTTCTGGCATCTCAACATTTAAGTCACTAATTTCTGCTCGGGCCGGGCCATAGGCTGGCCTGGAGGGTGTCTGGGAAACGACCTGTCCTAGAGGTTTGGGGATGTGGCCTAGGAGAGACTGAAGGGGCGCAGTCACAGGCTCAGGATGCCGAAGGGACTAGAGGAGGATGAGGGATAGTTGGGTCTGCAGTGGAAATAATGGAAAACCAATGTAGTGGGCTGCAACGTCATTATTTTACGATTAAGTTGCAGGATATTTAATGACAGAAGTACGTTCGAGAAATACTTTAGGACGTGGAAAAGTGCTACTAAAATAAAAGTAGCACTTTTGTGTTACTAAAATAAAAGTGCTATTAAAAGTGCTACTAAAATAAAAGCAATTTTGTGTTACTAAAATAAAAGTGCTACTAAAATAAACCATTTTTAAAAAATAAATACTGTATTTAAAAATGTTATAGGCTGGGCGCGGTGGCTCACGCCTGTAATCCCAGCACTTTGGGAGGCCTAGGCGGGCGGATCACGAGGTCAAGAGATCAAGACTATCCTGGTCAACATGGTGAAACCCTGTCTGTACTAAAAATACAAAAATTACCCGGGTGTGGTAGCGCGCACCTGTAGTCCCAGCTACTCAGGAGGCTGAAACAGGAGAATAGCTTGAATCTGGGAGGCGGAGGTTGCAGTGAGCCGAGACTGTACCACTGCACTCCAGCCTGGTGACAGCGAGACTTCATCTCAAAAAAAAAAAAAAAAAAAAGTTTTAAATAGGTCGGGCGCAGTGGCTCATGCCTGTAATCCTAGCACTTTGGGAGGCCCAGGCGGGCAGATCACGAGGTCAGGAGATCGAGACCATCCTGGCCAACATGGTGAAACCTCGTCTCTCCTAAAAATACAAAAATTAGTCCGGCGTGGTGGTGTGCACCTGTAGTCCCAGCTACTAGGGAGGTGCATTCCAGCCTGGTGATAGAGCGAGACTGCGTCTCAAAAAGAAAAAAAAAAAGTTATAAATAGCAGAAACATAGGCACTCGGGCAATAATATCTTTAAAGTTAATTGTTAACAGGAGTTAATTTCTAGGATGTGTAATTGTGACTTTTTTTCTTTTCAGTTAAAAAGTAGTCCCTTATATTTTTGGCCATGATCGTTTCTTTCTTGTGAAACATTACTTATAACATTTCATTTAAAAAAATTCTTAAGTATTTCTAGTTTACAAACTAGAAAATAAACTACTGGACCAAAATTTAAAAATCCTGATGCCGTCTCAGCTCACTGCAACCTCTGCCTCCCAGGTTCAAGTGATTCTCCTGCCTCAGCCTCCCAAGTAACTGGGATTACAGGTGCCCGCCTGTATTCTTTGTATTTTTAGTAGAGATGAGGTTTCATCACGTTGGCCAGGCTGGTTTCAAACTCTTGACCTCAGGTGATCCACCCGCCTCAGCCTCCCAAAGTGCTGGGATTACAGGAGTAAGCCACCGTGCCCGGGCCCGGGTTTAAAAGAATTTTGAGGCCGTTATGTACAACTCTATAACCATGGTAGAGGAAATTGTAGATTTTCTAATGAAATTTAAATCACTGATTTCTACTAAGAAGTAGAAAATCTGAACAGAATAATAACCATAATGAAATGCTTTATTTTATTTAAGATATTTTAAAGTACGTACAATTAAAAAGGTACCATACCCAGATGGTTATAGCTGAATTTTAGCTAATTTTTGAACTAATAATGATTATTCAATGTATTTATATCCAATTTATATATGCTCTCCAATGAATTTTTGTCTAAGTGGCATAAAATTTATTAAAGAAATGGCCGGCATGGTGGCTTATGCCTGTAATCTCAGCAGTTTGGGAGGCCGAGGCAGGAGCATCACTTTGAGGCTAGGAGTTTGAGACCAGCCTGGGCAACATGGCAAAACCCCTTTTCTACAAAAATTAGCCAGGTGTGGTGGCGCACACCTGTATTTCCAGCTACTGGGGAGGCTGAGGCTGGAGGATCACTTGAACCCGGAGGCAGAGGTTGCAGTGAGCCAAGATTGGGCCACTGCACTCCAGCCTGGGCGACAGAGCGAGACTGTCTCCAAAAAAAAGAAAAGAAAAATTCAATAAAGACAGGCCAAAAGAAAAGTATTAATTTCATTTGTGGTTACAGATGCAAAAGTTCCAAATAAAAGGCTGATTTCAATAATGTATAGAATTTATATAGTTATGTCAAAGGATTGGGAAAAAAGAAATTCATAAATGGTGCCAATAAGACGAAGTGGTAGAATAATGCCCCAGGATGTTCAAATCCTAACCCCCAGAACCTGTGACTATATCTTACATGGCAAAAGAGGCTCTGCAGCAGATATGCTTCAACTAATAATCTTGAGATGGAGGCCAGGCATCGTGGCTCATGCCTGTAATCCAGCACTTTGGGAGGCCGAGGTGGGCGGATCACTTGAGGTAAGGAGTTTGAGATCAGCCTGGACAACATGGTGAAACCCAGTCTCTACTAAAAATACAAAAATTAGCCAGGCATGATGGTGCATGCCTGTAGTCCTAGGTACTCGGGAGGCAGAGGTTGCAGTGAGCCAAGATCATGCCACTGCACTCCAGCCTGGGCGGCAGAGTGAGACTTGATCTCAAAAAAAAAAAGAATCTTGAGATGGGAAGATTATGCTGGATTACTAAGTAGGCCCAACAAGGGTCCTTAAAAGAGGAAGGCAGGAGGGTCAGAGTCAGAGAGGAAATCATGACAACAAAAAGGAGGATGTGCTTTGAAGACCAAGGAAAGTGCCATAAGCAAAAGAACGCAGGCAGCTTCTAGAAGCTGGAAAAGACAAGGAAATAGATTCTCCCCTAGAACCTAGAGAAAGAACACAGTTTTATGACACCTGGATTTTAGCCCACAGGACTCATTTCACACTTCTGACCTCAGTATCTGGATGAAGAAATCTTCCCTCAGCAGGAAGAGGTTTGGATGACCTGTCATTCATCAAAAAACTATATCCTTGATAAGCTTGTCCTTCCTTACTTGAGATATTTTCTTTCGCTCTCTTTCAATTAGGATATAGAACTTTTGCATTCCTTCTCCTGAAACTTCCTCTCTTATGGTAACGAATCAGAGAACTGGTTCTTTAGTTCTGTTCCAGTGGGGTCTTTGGGTACGTCCCCAATAAGCTCAGTGCCTTCCCACTTCATAGGCATGTTTACTTCAGTTGTTTATTTTGGAAAGTTTCAAATCTCCAGAAGCATTGAAAGAATACTACAAAGAACTTGTATTTGGGCTGGGTGCGGTGGCTCACGCCTGTAATCCCAGCACTTTGGGAGGCCGAGGTGGCTGGATCAGGAGGTCAGGAGATTGAGACCATCTTGGCTAATACCGTGAAACCCCGTTTCTACTAAAAATACAAAAAATTAGACGAGCATGGTGGCACATGCCTGTAGTCCCACCTACTCAGAAGGCTGAGGCAGGAGAATCGCTTGAACCTAGGAGGCAGAGGTTGCAGTGAGCCGAGATTGTGCCACTGCACTCTAGCCTGGGGGACAGAGCAAGACTCTGAAAAAAAAAAAAAAGAACTCATTCGTGCTTGTCCCCTAGATTCACAAATTGTCAACAATTTAACAATTTGCCACTTTTGATTCTCTCTCTACCATTTGAAAATAAATTCAAGAATCATTATACTTCAGTACTAAACATGTTTTTTTTGTTTTTGTTTTTGTTTTTTAAGGCAGGGTCTGGTTCTGTCGTCCAGGCTGGAGTGCAGTGGTGCGATCTCAGCTCACTGCAACCTCTGCCTCCTGGGTTCAAGTGATCCTCCCACCTCACCCCAATCTGTGCAGAGTAGTTGGGACTACAGGTGCATGCCACCATACCCAGCTAATTTTGCCTTGGCCTCCCAAAGTGCTGGATTATAGGTGTGAGCCACTGGATTGGGCTGTGTGTATCTTCGAAGGTGTATTTTCCTAACATACACCACTAAACAGTGTGTTTCACACATATATCACTAAACACCATATCACACACACCACACAACATAGTGTCTCATGCTGACATCTCATGCATATCTAACCATAACACCATGATCACACTTAAGGAAATCAACAATAATTCCACAATTCTTCCAGATTTAAATTTCCCCAAAATGTCTTGTATACATTTTTCTTTAAGTAGGACACAATCCAGGTTATTGCATTACATTCTTCTTGTAAGAATCTAGTCTACTTGTTCTACCGAATGTCTCACATTCTGGGTTTGTCAAGTTATTTCCTCATGATAAAATTTAGGTTAAACATATTTAGTAAGCTTATTACATAGGTGACTCCAGGATAACCACATAGATCACACAAACAGACACATGAAATTTGGTCATTTCACTATCAGTGATGCTAAATTTGATCACTTGACTAAGGTGGTAATGGCCACATGTCTCCATTGTAGTTATCTTTCCCCTTTTTAATTGGTAAGTAACCTGAGGGATGATAACTTCAGACCATATGAATCTCCTCTTTTTTAACAATCATATGCATATATACATATATATATATATATATTTTTTTTTTTTTTTTTTTTTTTGAGATAGAGTCTTGCTCTGTTGCCAGGCTGGAGTGCAGTGGCGCGATCTTGGCTCACTGCAACCTCTGCCTCCTGGGTTCAAGCTGGGACTACAGGCACCCGCCACCACACCCGGCTAATTTTTGTATTTTTAGTAGAGACAGGGTTTCACCATGTTGGCCAGGCTGGTCTCAATCTCCTGACCTCGTAATCTACCTGCCTCGGCCTCCCAAAGTGTTGGGATTACAAGTGTGAGCCACTGCACCTGGCCCATATGCATATTTAATATAAGGTAAATGTTACATTTTCATGTAAATTAATATGTGTTACTCTTTCATATAAATTTGTATGAATTTTTCTTTCATATAAATATGAATCATGAAATTACGTTTTATATGTGGCCTTTCTACCATGTATGGATATTATGGTGTACAGTTGACACATATATATACATATTATTCTTCAGTGTTGGATAATTGATCCATGTTATATGTTTTGTAGGACATCTTAGATATTTTTATGGGATAATTTCAAATACAACCAAGTTTTTATTTTGTTCCTGGGTTTTCAATTTAGCCCACAAGAAAATACAACACCACTGTTAACAGATATGCATTTTCATGTTGTTGAGATTCTCCATCATGCCCGTGTTCTATTCCAAGCACTAATGGGGCAAAAACACCTATCTTGGAGAGAAAGATGAGATTCTTTATTGTGGACATTATGACCTGCCATGGAGACAGGACCATTGTGGTGAAACACTCATTATGCTTTTGGTTGATGGCAAACTGTTCTGCCTTATGAGACTTTAAGCAGTTGGGTATCATGGAAAGCTTAAGTGTGAAGGTCTTGGTGAATGATGGTGGGCTTTTGCCAGAAATGGATGGATGAGAAGCTTTTTAAGCATCAGCAGCCAGCTTCTATAGTCAGTTTGTATCAGTCTGGATACAGTCAGGAAACAGAAACCACAAAGGAATTTTTTTTTTTTTTTTTTTTTTTTTGAGAAGGAGTATTGCTCTGTTGCCTAGGCTGGAGTACAGGGGTGCTATCTCAGCTCACTGTAATCTCTGCCTCTCAGGTTCAAGTGAGTCTCGTGCCTCAGCCTCCCAAGTAGCTGGGACTACAGGCACCTGCCACCATGCCCAGCTAACTTTTGTATTTTAAGTAAAGATGAGGTTTCACCATGTTGGCCAGGCTGGTCTTGAACTCCTGACCTCAGGTGATCCACCCACCTCAGCTTCCCAAAGTGTTGGGATTACAGGCGTGAGCCACTGTGCCCGGCCAAAGGAATTTAAACAGAATTATAATATAAAGAATTATTAAGCAATGATAGGACTATAGGGCCATGAGGAGGACTCTAAAAGGCCCTTTAGAGCTGAGGGAGAGTACCCAAAAGAGAACATACTTGGAAGGAGGTCTTTCCCAAGGGTGAGTTTCAAACCTCACTGAAGATGTGGTTGTAGCTCACTGTGATGCTGGAGAAGTTTGCTACGTTGCCAGGTACTCAAAGAGAGTTGGAGTGGCACTGTAGGCCTTAGGCCTGAGATGCATGGTTTCCACATCAGGACGGCTACAGGAAATTACTCCCCATTGCACAAGCAAGCTAAGGCTGATGGCCAGGATGCAGAGGAGTTTGGGTGCCACTGTGAGCATGAGGTCTGGAGCACACGGTCTCTCATGAGAAGGGCCTCACTCAGCAAGGTAGTCCACCAGGCCCAGGCCAGATATGCAAGATCTCCAAGAGAATGCGTGCTCTGGAGCACAGCTGGCACTGAGCATCACTGAATATTCTCACATACACACCTCCCACTGATGGACCATGAAGCAAGAGCAAGGAAAAGCAAAATGCTGCAACCTGAGCCAGAAAGACCCCTTCCTCCTTCAATGTCCCTCTTCAATGTCCACACCCTCTACTGACAAAGCTTAATATCACACTCACTGTAAAGGAGAAATGCTTCAAGTTGTCCAGTTTCACAGACTGCTGTTGAAAAGGTTAATTTGGAGCTGAGAGGTAATACACTGATAACTGACATAGTCTAATCCTTTGGGTACTGTTTCTACACACTTTTTTATACACAACTTGAGCTCCTTTACAACAATGAAACAACTCTATTTCTACCTAGCAAGGTACAGCTATCCAAATGAGAAGATGGGCCAGGCATGATGGCTCACGCCTGTAATCCCAACACTTTGAGAGACTAAGGCAGGAGGATTGTTTGAGGCCAGGAGTTGGAGACCACCCTGGGAAACAAAGCAAGACCCCATTTCTTTTTTTCTTTTTGAGACAGAGTCTCTGTTGCCCAGGCTGGAATGCAGTGCTGCAATCTCGGCTCACCGCAACCTCCACCTCCCCAGTATAAGCGATTCTCGTGTCTCAGCCACCCAAGTAGCTGGGATTACAGGAATGGACAATCACTTCCAACTGATATTTATATATTTTTTAGTAGAGACAGGATTTCACCATGTTGGCCAGGCTGGTCTTGAACTCCTGACCTCAGGTGATCCGCCTGAGGACCCACCACACGTGGCCTGATTTTTAAATATTAATCTTATATCCTGTAATCAGGCTGGGCACTGTGGCTCACACCTATAATCCCAGCACTTTGGGAGGCCAAGGCAGGCAGATCACCTGAGGTCAGGAGTTCGAGACCACCCTGGCCAACGTGGTGAAACCTGTCTCTACTAAAAATACAAAAATTAGCTCAGTGTGGCCATGCACACCTGTAATTCCAGCTACTTGGGAGGCTGAGGCAGGAGAATCGCTTGAACCAGGAGGCAGAGGTTGCAGTCAGCTGAGATCACGCCATTGCACTCCAGCCTGCGTGACAGAGCAAGACTCTGTCTTAAAAAAAAAAAAAGTCCTTGATCACACACAAAACTGGGGGGGATGCCATAATGGTGGAGAAAGCATTCTGTAAGTCCATGGTTGTGATGCTGGCAGCAGCATTATGGGCAAGAAAAAAAATCTATATCCAGAATATCTGTCCATGCTTATAAGAATGAATCTCTGTCTCATCCATGACAGAACAGGCCCAGTGTAATCGGCCTTCTATCAGGTGGCTAGCTGGTTCCAAAAGGGAATGCTGCTATATCAGGGACTCAATGCTGGTCTCTGCTGTTGACAAAAATTAAAGGAAAAGACTGTGCTGGCTGATTATGTCCCTTTTATTAAGGAAGAAAATGCTTTCAAATACCCATTACCCCCAAATATTTTTGCTTATATCTCACTGGCTAGATTTATGACACATGGTTGTCCTCACATGGAAGGCAGACAGGCAAAGAGATAAAAGGATGCCCAACTTGTCCTTTTATAACAGCATGAATCCCACCCATGAGTGTGGAGCTCTCATGAGCTAATCACCTTGTAAAGGTTCCACCTCTTAATACTGTTATAATGGCAACTAAATTTCAACATGAATTTTGGAGGGGACAAATATTCAAACCATAGCAATAATCAAAGATTCCCAAGAAAGTAGGATAACATTTACATCCTTAATGAAAATTTCAAGCCCAGTTGTACAAGTCTTTGTATAGATACAAGTCCCTCTTATAGCACTTGCTTGTCCCCAAAGACTAAAGACCAGTGTCCCAACTAGGAGAGCACAGAAGATAATTTTTTATTTAGAGGTGATGCTCTTCCACCTCTAACACTGGAGGTATCAGTCACCTCAGGGGACGTGGTTGTCATCTGCTGCAAGCTTCACCACCTCTTGTATCGATTTTCACTTCATTATTTTGTTTATTTATTTATAAGAGATAAGGTCTCATTCTGTTGCCCAGGCTGGAGTGGTGATCATGGCTCATTGCAGCCCCAACCTCCCGAGCTCAAGGATCCTCCCACCTCAGCCTCCCAAGTAGCTGAGACTACAAGTGTGCGTCACATCGTCCACCAAATTTTTTAAAAATTTTTTGTAGACACAGGGTCTCATTATGTTGCCCAGGCTGGTCTCGAACTCCTGGGCTCAAGCTATCTTCCCACCCTGGCTTCCCAAAGTGCAAGGATTATAGGCATGAGCCACTATGCCTGGCTCACTTCATTATTTTGACTTAAAGATCAGACAGGCTCAGATGCCTCATAGTTCAGAGAACACTTAATGGGTTATTCTCTGCCTCCAGTACTTGTTTCTTTAAGAGATATCCAGAAACAGCAGAAATCAAGCTTGGGTTCTGGACACCAGGAGATCTTACAAAGTTACTGCCCACTATGTAACAAGAAAGCAATATTTCACAAAGGTTCAGAAGCGAATCTAACAAATGTTTATGTGACTTGGACCCTCCCTTCCTTCCTTCCTTCAGGAGATCTTACAAAGTTACTGTCCACTATGTAACAAGAAAGTAATATTTCAGAAAGGTTCAGAAGCAAATCTAACAAATGTTTATGTGACTTCAATCCTTTCCTTCCTTCCTTCCTTCCTTCCTTCCTTCGATCTTACAAAGTTACTGCCCACTATGTAACAAGAAAGTAATATTTCACAAAGGTTCAGAAGCAAATCTAACAAATGTTTATGCGACTTGAATCCTTCCTTCCTTCCTTCCTTCCTTCCTCCCTCCCTCCCTTCCTTCCTTCCGTCCCTCTCTCCCTCCCTCCGTCCCTCCCACCCCCCTCTCTTTCTTTCTTTTTTTGACTGAGTCTCGCTCTGTTGCCAGGCTGGAGTGCAGTGGCACAAATCTTGGCTCACTGCAACCTCCACCTCCCAGGTTCAAGCGATTCTTCTGCCTCAGACTCCTGAGTAGCTGAGACTACAGGCGCATGCCACCATGCCCAGCTAATTTTTGTATTTTCAGTAGAGATGGGGTTTCACCATGTTGGCTAGGATGGTCTCGATCTCTTGACCTCGTGATCCGCCTGCCTCAGCCTCCCAAAGTGCTGGGATTACAGCTGTGAGCCACTGCACCTGGCCAACTTGGGCCTTTCTAATGCATGAAAAGGTATTACCAATGTTAAAAAACAACTCTGAAATAGGGCACCAGTCATAGCATAGCCCTCTGCCAAATTCATTTAATAGAGACTGTATTGGGAGTATTTCATAAAATGCTGTTCATGTTGCTGTCAGTTGTTAAATTTAGTTACAGGAGAAACAGCAGCTGGTTATATGTTAACACTAAAATGTCTTCAGGACATGGTCATTAATTATGCCCCAGGAGCAGCTGTTGAGGCTTTGCTTTGCTATTTGCTCTGGCACTCTGCCCAAAGCCTAGTGCTGCTGACATTCATCAGTGTTCATACATAAAATTGCCACTGGGTTAATATTTCCATCATTTATCAAGCTAAGAAAAATGAAGCTACTGAGACTGAATTGACAGGTCTGAAATTAAGAATTTTCATAAAATTTGTATTTCCTATACTACCTAGCCAATCCAATCCTTGGTATTTATCCAAGAGAAATGAAAACATACATCTATACAAATAATTTTTACACAAATATTCATGGTAGCCTTATTTTTGATAGCCCCTAAACTGGTAACAACACAACTATTCATTAACAGGTGATTGTGGTACCATTATTTAGCAAGGAAAACCTATTTAATAAAATTATGGATGAAAACTTCCAAAGCCTAACAAGAGATTCAGACATCCAGATACAGAAGGCTCACAATATGCAAGGAGATAAAATGCAAAAAGTTTTTCTCCATGGCACAATTATATTCACATTGTTTCAAGTCAAACAAAGATAAAGAGTGAATCCTTAAAAGAAAAAAAAAGCATCTAGTCTCCTATAAAAGAAACCCCATAAGACTAATAGAGGATTTCTAAGCAGAAACCTTACAGGTCAAAAGAAAATGGGATGATATATTTAAAGTGCTAAAAGAAAAAAAAAAACTAGCCAAGAATGCTACGTCCAACAAAATTATCCTTCATAAACAAAGGAGAAATAGTCCTTTCTAGACAAGCAAATGCTAAGGAAATTTGTTACCACTAGACTGGCCTTACAAGAAAAGCTGAAGGCTGGGTGTGGTGGCTCACGCCTGTTATCTCAGCACTATGGGAGGTCGAGGCCGGTGGATCACTTGAGGTCAGGAGTTTGAGAATAGCCTGGCTAACATGGTAAAAGAACGTCTCTACTAAAAATACAAAAATTAGCCATGTGTGGTGGAGCACGCCTGTAATCCCAGCTACTTGGGAGGCTGAGACACGGGAATCACTTGGACCTGGGAGGTGGAGGTTGCAGTGATCCAAGATTGCACTACTACATTCCAGCCTGGGTGGCAGAGTGAAACTGTGTCTCAGAAGCGAAAAAAAAAAAAAAAAGAAAGAAAGAAAAGCTCAAGGGGGTCTTAAACCTGGAAGCAAAAAAATAACACTGCAACACTTACCATCATGAAAATAAGTGAAACTATAAAACTCACTGGTAAAACTCACTGGTAAAGCAAACACATAAAGAAGAGAAAGGACTCACATGGTACTACTACAGAAATCTACCAAGCCACAGTGACGATAAGAAAACAAATTAAAAAAAATAAAATAAAACAACAAAAAAGGCTGGGCATGGTGGTTTAAATCTGTCATCCCAGCACTTTGGAGCCAGAGAGGGGAAGATCATTAGAGCCCAGGAGTTCAAGACTAGCCTGGGCAACATAGTGAAACTCCATCTCTATAAAAATAAAAAAAAATTAGCCAGGCATGGTGGTGCATGGGGAGCTACTTGTGGGGCTCAGGTAGGAGGACTGCTTGAGCCCAGGAAGTCTCAAAAAAAAAAAAAAACACCCAAACCAATTAACAATATGATAGAGACAAAGCTTCATATGTCAATAATAACCTTGAGCCAGGTCTGTGGCTCATGCCTGTAATCCCAGCACTTTGGGAGGCCGAGGCGGGCGGATCACCTGAGGTCAGGAGTTCGAGACCAGCCTGGCCAATATGGCAAAACCCTATCTCTACTAAAAGTATAAAAATAGCCAGGCATGCCAGCGCATGCCTGTAATCCCAGCTACTCAGGAGGCTGAGGCAGAATAGCTTGAACCAAGGAGGCAGAGGTTGCAGTGAGCCAAGAACGTGCCATTGCACCCCAGCCTAGGCAAAAGAGTGAGACCCCATCTCATAATAATAATAATAACTTTGAACATAAATGGATTAAATTTCCCACTTAAAAAATAGAGAATGGCTGAATGGATTTTTTTTTAAAAAAGATCCCCAAATATCCTACTTATAAAAAACTCACCTTACTGGTAATGACACATATAGACTGAAAGTAAAAGGATGGAAAAATATATTCCATGAAAATGGAAACCAAAAGTGAGCAGGAGTAGCTATATTTCTAACATATTAAAGAGATTTTAAGTCAAAAAGAGTTAAAAAAAGAGACAAGGTCATTATATAACCATAAAGTGATTAAACCAGCAGTGGCTATAACAATTCTAAATATATATGCAGCCAACACTGAAGTACCCAGATTCATAAAGCAAATATTACTAGATCTAAAGAGAGAGAGACTGCAATACAATAATAATGAGGGACTTCAACACCCCATTCTCAGCATTAGACAGTTTTAAAAAATTAGGCAGTTTTAAAAAATTAGTTTTAAACTGGACTTTGGACCAAATACACCTAACAGATATTCACAGAACCTTTCACCCAACAGATGCAGACTATACATTATTTTCATCAGTATGTGGAACATTCTCCATAATAGGCCATCGAGTATGCCACAAAACAAGTCTCAACAAATTTTTAAAAGCTGAAATCTTATCAAGTATCTTAGACCACAATGGAATAAAACTAGAGATTAACACCAAGAGGAACTTTGGAAACTATACCAATAAATGGAAGTTAAACATCATACTCCCGAATAACCACTAAAGATCACAACTAAAATGAAAATTGAAAGAAAAATTCTTTTTTTTTTTTGAGATGGAGTTTCACTCTTGTTGCCCAGGCTGGAGTGCAATGGCACGATCTCAGCTTACTGCAACCTCTGCCTCCCAGATTCAAGTGATTCTCCTGCCTCAGCCTCCCGAGTAGCTGGGATTACAGGCAAGTGCCACCACCCCAGCTAATTTTTGTATTTTTACATGGTGAGCCACCATGCCAGGCCGAAGAAAAGTTTCTTGAAACAACCAAAAATGAAAACATAACATTCCCAAACCTGTGAAATAAGGCAAAAGTAGTGCAAGAGGGAAGCTTATAGCAATAAATGTAGAATGCAAATCAAAAAAGTTGGCTGGGCACAGTTGCTCATGCCTGTAATCCCAAAACTTTGGGAGGCTGAGGCAGGTGGATCACCTGAGGTCAGGATTTTGAGACCAGCCTGGCCAACATGATGAAACCCCCTTTCTACTAAAAATACAAACATTACCCGGGCATGGTGGTGAGCGCCTGTAATCCCCGGTACTCAGGAGGCTGAGGCTGGAGAACCGCTTGAACCCGGGAGGCAGAGGTTACAGTGAGCCGAGATTACACCATTGCACTCTAGCCTGGGCAACAGAGCAAGGAGACTCTGTCTCAAAAAAAAAGAAAAAAAAAAAGTAGAACAATTACAAATTAACAATCTAACAATGTACCTCAAAGAACCAGAAAACAAGAACAAGCCAAATCACAAATTAGCAAAATAAAAGAAATAATAAAGATCAGAGCAGAATTACATGAAATGGAGACTAAAACAATATGAAGGATCCACAAAATGAAAAGTTGGTTATTCAAAAAGATAACCCAAATTGATAAACCACTAGCTAGACTAACCAAGAAGAGAGAATACCCAAATAAGCAAAATTAGAAATGAAGAAGGAGACATTACAACTGATACTACAGAAATACGAAAGAGTGTCAGAGACTTATGAACAACTATATACTGACAAACTAGAAAACCTAGGGCAAACAGATATATTCCTGAAAACATAAAACTTACCAAGACTGAATGAGGAGGAAATATAAAATCTGAACAGACCACTAAGTAGTGAGATTAAATCAGTAATAAAAAGTCTCCCAACTAAGAAAAGCCCAGGGTCACTTGGAATCACAGCCAAATTACACCATACAAAGAAAAACGAATACCAATTCTCCTGAAACTATTTCAAAAAATAAAAGAGGAGAGAATTCTCCCCAACTCATTCTACAAGGCCAGGATCATCCTATTACCAAAACCAGAGAAGGACACAACATAAAAAGAAAACTAAAGGCTGACATCTGACAAAAGTAGATGCAAAAATCCTCAACAAAGCACTAACAAACCAAATCCAATAGCACAGCAAAATGATAATACACCACAATCAAGTGAGATTTATACCAGGGATGCAAAGATGGGTCAATGTATGCAAATCAGTTAACATGATACATCACATCAGAATAAAGGACAAAAACCATATGATCATCTCAATAGATGCAGAAAAAGCATCTGATAAAATTCAACATGCTTTCACAATAAAAACTTCAACAAGCTAGGCACAGAAGGTACATACCTCAGAATAATAAAGGTTATATATAACAAACCCACAGCTAACACCATAGTGAATAGGGAAAAGCTGAAAGCATTTCCACCAAGAATTGGAACAATGCCGACTTTCACCACTCCTATTCAACATAGTACTGGAAATCCTAGCCAGACCAATCAGGCAAGAGAAAGAAATAAAAGGTATCCAAATTGGAAAAGAGGAAGCCAAATTGTGCCTTTTTGTTGATGATATAATCCTATATCTAGGAAAATCTAAAGACTCCAACCTGGCTGGGCGTGGTGGCTCACGCCTGTAATCTCAGCACTTTGGGAGACCGAGGAGGGTCGATCACTTGAGGTCAGGAGTTTGAGACCAGCCTGGCCAACATGGCAAAACCCTGTCTCTACTAACAATACAAAAAATTTAGCTGGGCTTGGTGGTGCACACCTGTAATCCCAGCTACTTGGGAGGCTGACGCAGGAGAATTGCTTGAACCCGGGAGGTGGAGGTTGCAGTGAGCCAAGATTGTGCCACTGCACTCCAGCCTGGGTGAAAGAGAGACCCTGTCTCAAAAAAAAAAAGAAAAAGAAAAAAGAAAGAATATTATGAACAAGAATAAAAGAGTGTAAAGCATATTATGCCCACAAATTTGATAATCTACATGAAACAGACTAATTCCTTGAAAGACACAATCTGTCAAAACTCACCAAGAATAAATAGACAATCCAAACAGGCCTGTATCTATTAAATAAATGGAATCAATAACTATTAACCTTCCAAAATAGAAAGCATCAGGCCCAGAGGGGTTTACTGATTAATGCTCCCAAACATATAAGAAAGAAAGTTTATCAATTCTCTACCCTCTCTTCTAGAAAAAGGAAATATTTCCTAACTCAGTCTATGAGGCCAGCATTATCCTAATACCAAAACCAGGAGAAACATATTACAAGAAAAGAAAACTACAGAACAATATCTCTCATGAATACAGATGCAAAAATACTCAATAAAATATTAGCAAATCAAATACAATAATATATAAAAAGAATTATATACCACAATCAAGTGGGATTTATCCCAGAAATGCAAGATTGATTCAACCTTTGAAAATCTATTAATCTCATTCATAACATCAAGAGGCTAAAGAAGAAAAATCATATAATCATGTCAATAGATCCAGAAAAATCATTTGACAAAAATCCAACACCCAATCACAATAAAAACAGTCAGCAAACTTAGGAATAAAGGGAACTTCCTCAACTCAATAAGGCAATCTTTTGGGTCTCTTACAATCCTTCAAAATCTGAATCTTAAAAAATTAGCTTTATATTTAATAGTAAAGAGACTTGAAATACTTTAAATCAAACCCACTCCAATCCACTGAATTATATACCATTGTTTTCCAGTATTTTCATGGCCTTTGAAAACCCTGTAAATCAATCTTGCTCTTCTTTTCCACCTGCCAATATTTGTTTCTATTTACCCACATATTTAACATTTTCCTTATCCATCTTCGTTTCTCAAGTCCTCCATCTGAGACCACTTCTAGAGAGCATGCCCATGCTTCCCTTTAGCCTCCTGTTTATACACCTCTTTAGCCCATGACATCAAGTTTTTGAAGAAACCACACCAAATGTCACAACAGCTGTTAAAGAACAGTTTGGGCCTGGCGTGGTGGCTTATGCCTGTAATCCCAGGACTCTGGGAGGCTGAGGCGGATCACCCGAGGTCAGGAGTTCAAGACCAGCCTGGCCAACATGGCGAAACCCCATCTTTACTAAAAATACAAAAGTTAGCCAGGCATGGTGGCAGGCGCCTGTAATCCCAGCTACTTGGGAGGCTGAGGCAGGGAGAATCGCTTAACCCAGGAGGCGGAGATTGCAGTGAGCCGAGATCGCACCACTGCACTCCAGCCTGGGCGACAGAGCAAGACTTCATTTAAAAAAAAAAAAAAAAAAAAGAACAGTCTGGAAATCCTTAGGGGGCCTTGAGATTGAAACTATTTTCGTATTTTTCCTTCTTTTGATCTCATTTGCTCATGAGTATAGAATGGAGTTTCCCAGTCTTACATGACATGTGACTGAATGTAGAAGCAGATATGAGAACCCAGCTGTCTGCTTTTAAGTAATTTAAAGTATTTGAAAATTGTGTAACAATGACGCTCTTATTATTTTTTTTGGTTTTGGAAATAATTATTTTTCATAAAATAATTTAATAAAAATTTATTGTTTGTATTAACATGTAATGAGTTTATTAGTTTCAAATGAATCAAAAATATTTTTTGGTTGGGTGCTGTGGCTAACACCTGTAATTTCAGCACTTTGGGAGACCAAGGTGGGCAGATCACTTGAGGCCAGGAGTTCAAGACCAGCCTAGCCAACATAGTGAAACCCCATTTCTACTAAAAACATAAAAAATTAGCTGAGCATGGTGGTGCACACCTGTAATCCCAGCTACTCAGAAGGCTGAGGCATGAGAATCGCTTGAGCCTGGGAGGCAGAGGTTTCAGTGAGCCAAGGTTGCATCACATATTCCAGCCTGGGCAGCAGAGTGAGACCCTGTCCCAAAAAAAAACAAAAAAATTTTTTTAAAATTTCAATTTGAGGACTACTGTTGCAAAATGCCTACTGTTTTAAGACAGTTTCCCAGGAAAAGAGAATCTGAGATGGAAATCTATGGTAGGGTTTATTGGGGAGATCTCTTGGGAACATCAGCATAAGGAAACGAATAAAGCAGAATTGGATGGAAAGAGAAATTAAACTGATGCAGTTGAAATTTGTTCCCTGGGGAGCTCTAGAGCTGTGATTGCTCTTCAGAGTTGCTCTAAACTGAGGCACCGTGGGCCAAGCTGCCTGAAGGGAGACAGTGTAACCTTGCATAAGGCAGCTCCTTTCATCCAACAGCAATTCCTTAGAGGAATTTAGTTGTGAGTTGTCAGCAGCCAAGATTCTCAGAAGTTGGCAGCACAAGTGCCTCAGTCCTGAAGGTGGAATCTTGAAAAGTCTGAGGCATAGCTTACACTCGAGTTCCCACAGGGATCAGGATGACACCATCCATGGCAGGACTGTGCCTGCGATCACACCCTTGACTTACTTATTTTTCTTATTCTGCTTCCTCCATTCTATTACCCCTCTTACTGAAAGCACTTCCTTAATAAATCACTTGCATAGGAATCCTCATCTCAAAGCCTGCTTCTAGGAAACAGCTGAAAAGAAAGTCCATCACACATCTTGATTCCATCCCCAACCTTTACCCTAAAATATTTCTCCCCAGCCTGCTGCATTTTTATCAAATGGTCCACCGTCCAGCCAGTTTCTTTCCATAAAAACATAGGAGTTATCCTTTATCTGTTTACTCCTCATCTTTCATATGAACTCATTATGTTGAATCACCTCCAAAATGTATCTGAAATCTATCAATGTCCACTGCTGTGTCTAGTCCAAGCCACTATTAGTATGTTTTATTCTGTTTTGAGGCCATTCACAGCAACTGAACCTCTTATGAAGTTTGAACTCTAGAATGGAAACTCTCTAGGCAGTAACTCATGTGTGTCCAGGTAAAGAAGAATTCACCATGATTTAATTAATGATTTTTTTCAGTGTTTATCTCAGTCACTTATATCTATCTTATTATTTCTACCCCTTAGGACAGAAGGAAGAAATGAATTTACAGAGACCAGATCATCTGCTTGCTGGCCCAAGATGAGTAAAACGCCCTTTTAGACCTACTCTGAGGCACTTTACCTCCCCTGATAGGTCCAGCCAGTCTTACTGGGGTGAGAGAGGCCAAAAGAGAAATCTCAGGTTGTCCTTATGGACCTTAAGTGGAATTTTACATTCCTCTGTTGACTCTAAAGCTATGTAAAGAAAGGGGCAGAGGATTTAAGGCATATAAAGTACAGGCCAGAAAAACAAAAAAACAAACAAAAAAAACATTGAAAAGAAAATCACAGAGAAAAACAACTGTTTAGACAAAAAAAAAAGTCTCACAAATACTTATACAGGGTTACTTGTGTGGATACATGAAATGTGAAAACTATTTTTTAAAAAAAGGTTTACAGGCTGGGCATGGTGGCTCACAGACCAACTTGACCTACATAGTGAAACCCTGTCTCTATTAAAATACAAAAATTAGCCGGGTATGGTGGCGGGCGCCTGTAGTCCCAGCTACTCAGGAGGCTGAGGCAGGAGAATCGCTTGAACCCAGGAGGCGGAGGTTGCAGTGAGCCGAGATCATGCTGCTGTCCTCCAGCCTGGGCGACAGAGGGAGACTCCCTCTCCAAAAAAAAAAAAAAAGGTTTACAGGTTTACAGGCTGGCACAGTGGCTCACGCCTGTAATCCCAGCACTTTGGGAGGCCGAGGTGGGTGGATCACCTGAGGTCAGGAGTTCGAGACCAGCCTGGCCAACATGGTGAAACCCCAGCTCCATTAAAAATAAAAAAAATAAATAAATAGCCAGGCATGGTGGCACGCACCTGTGGTCCCAGCTGCTCGGGAGGCTAAGGTAGGAGAATCACTTGAACCCAGAGGCAGAGGTTGCAGTGAGCCAAGATCACGCCACTGCTCTGCAGCCTGGGTGACAGAGCAAGACTTTGTCTCAAAAACAAAAAAAAGTTTACACATAAATATTGGGTATGCTGGCAAAACTGGATTTAGTATAAAACTTATTGAAGAAGGGACTATGAAATGATAATACTCATTTAGATATTTCAGTTTTGGTAAGTTGTCATTGTTTTCACTGAAGTTTAGTCCCTGCTGTTGTTAAGTCACCATCAGTCTTCAAAAATACCTAATAACAATCAAAACTGATAGTCATGGTTGTACTTCACAACTTTAGTTTGAGATTTACTTCTGTGAAATCAACTTCAAACAAATATAGTTAATGTTCAATCATAAAAGCTAAAGATCCCTTTTCACAAACACCCCCTATTTTTATCTCCTTTTTATGGTTTTTATTTTTTTGAGGCAGAGTCTTGCTGTGTCGCCCAGGCTGAAGTGCACTGGCGTGATCTTGGCTCACTGCAACCTCCGCCCCTCTAGGTTCAAGCGATTCCCCTGCCTCAGCCTCCTGAGTAGCTGGGATTACAGGCATGCACCACCACACCTGGCTAATTTTTGTATTTTTAGTAGAGGTGGGCTTTCACCATATTGGCCAGGCTGGTCTTGAACTCCTGACCTCGAGTAATCGGCCTAGGCCTCCCAAAGTGCTGGGATTACAGGCGTGAACCACCACACCCAGCCGAACTTCTTTTTATTTATTTTTATTTTTTATTTTTTTGAGAAAGGGTCTTACTCTGTCACGCAGGCTGGAGTGCAGGGGCACGATCTTGGCTCACTGCAACCTCTGCCTCCTGCGTTCAAGCAATTCTCCTGCCTCAGCCTTCTGAGTAGCTGGGATTACAGGCGCCCACCCCATGCCTGGCTAATTTTTGTATTTTTAGTAGAGATGGGATTTCATCCTGTTGACCAGGCTGGTCTTGAATTCCTGACCTCAGGTGATCCACCCACTTCGGCCTCCCAAAGTGCTGAGTTTACAGGCTTGAGCTACTGCGTCTGGCCCTATCTCCTTTTTAAAAAGGCATTAGCAGCTTTCTGTAATGTATATCAAATAATATTGTAGAGATGGCATAATAAAAACATCACCTCTGTAAGGGTTGGTTCATGTATTATTACAGAGAATGAGATTCTTCAAGAAGAACTCTATTATTAGTGCTCAGGGTCTAAGTTCACCACCATTTCCAACCAAAACTGGATGGGCTGTGTAAGTCAAGAGTTGTAAAAAAAATAAAAGGGTCACTTTTACACAATTGCTTATGGCCACCTTAGGAAACAAATGATTTCTCATTTCAAAATATTGTTATAATTAACAATGATATTAATGCCTATGCTGGTTGTATGGAAAATTACAGGGCAAGAAAACAAATATTGCAAAGTCACTTTCTCAGGAAAAATCTTAATCTCTCCACAATACTCTAAATATATCGGTAATTAGTTAGCTATGAACCTAATAGATTTGCTGTCTAATAATACTGGCTCCACTGAAAGGACAGGCACCATGAGTAGTAGACCATGATGCCCTGAGCTAGTAAATAAAAACACATTTCATTTGTTATACTGGCATCTGGTTTTCAAATTTTTAATAATTAAATATTTACTTGAATCTATCATCAGTTGAAAGGAGTCCAATTTCAGAAATGTTAAAATATAAAAAAACAGCATTATCAAGTTGCTAAAATGTGCTAATTTCACATTATATAATAAACAGGAATATTCTAATTACTAATTTTCTAGAGATATTTTTCATAAAATAGTTGAGCATCTGATAGGGCACATGAATCTATCATAACATTTCCTTCTATAGGCACAGGCTTCCCTTGGCCTGTTCTGAGAAAGAACAAGAAAAACACTATTACAAGCAAACATTCATATTGTCATTGTGTATCATTAGCTTTTAAGATTTATTTTATATGCTACCAGTCTTTTTTAAGGCATAAAAACTACAAGCAAAGCTAAGGTCTCCTTTTAATCAACAGCCTCAAATTCAATCTCCAGAGACAATGCTATCAATAATTGGGCGTGTATCCTTCTATTCTATTTTAAATAGTTTTACATACACTTTTCAATAATAGAAACAGTTGTTCTTTATAAATGATTTCATTCCAATTTACATAAATATTATTACACAATGTTTCATTTGTATTTTGATTTTTTTCATTCAACATTGTTTTAACTATCCATGTTACACAATATGGATCTTGTTCACTGCTTTTAAGTGCTGTATACTATTCTATCATTTGAATATATCATATTTTATTCATCCATTACCCCACTGATGAATATTCAGGTTGTTTTCAATGCAGATATATGTCTATATATTTCCTTTTTTTTTAAGAAATGGGGTCTTGCTATGTTTCCCAGGCTGGTCTTGAACTCCTGAGCTCAAGTTATCTTCTTCTATCAGCCTCCCAAGTAGCTAGGATTACAGGCATGTGCCACTGCATCTGGCTATACATACATACATATATTATATATATATTTCTTATGTATTATTTGTGAGTTTCTATAGGATGTATACCTAGAAGTGGAATTACAGAGTCTTTTTGTCTTAAAAAAAAAAAAAGCTCCTTGGCCTCAACGTCATAGACAATATCATCTATTTTCTCCCAATGGTTTCACAGTTTGGCTTTTCAAATTCCAGTATTTAAATCCTTTAGAATGTTAATTTTTTGGCCAGGTGCAGTGGCTCTAGCCTGTAAACCCCAGCACTTTGGGAGGCCAAAGAGGGCGATCACTTGAAGTCAGGAGTTCAAGACTGGCCTGGCCAATATGGTGAAACCCCATCTCTACTAAAAATACAAAAAAAAAAAAAAAAAGAACCCGGGAGGCAGAGGCTGCAGTGAGCTGAGATTGCACCACCATACTCCAGCCTGGGCAACAGAGTGAGACCCTTGTCTCAAAAAAAAAAAAAAAAAAGAATATTGATTTTTTAATATGTCGTAATGTTGTAATTTTATTTTCTCCAATACAGAGAGTCAAATATTCCCAGCAATTTTATTGACTAGGTCATCATTTCCCTACTAATTCATGATGTCATGTCTAACGTACACTGAGTTCACATATATTCATGAATCTGCTTCTGGATATTCTGTTCTTTATAATCTGCTTATTTACCTACTAATGTACTAATATCACACATTTTTAAATGACTATAACTTTATATCATACAGTGAGGGTGTTTCCTCTATTCTTTTCAAAATTGTCTCAGCAATCCATACACTTCTATTTCACATGAATTTTATAATCATTTTTGAAAGATCCTAGAAAATTCTTAGTAGATTTTGTTTGGAACTGCATTCAGTCTATAGATTTTTAGAATTGAGGTTTTTATAATACTGGGTTTTTCCATCTATGTATATGGTATTTCTTTCCATTTATTCCAGTCTTACATCTTTTAACAAAGTATTAAAATTTTTCCATAAAGATCCCGGTTTTTTTGAGCTTAAGCCAAGATATTTTAAGTAAAACATGGGTTGAATTTAAGAGGCCTTCTCTCATTTAATATACTCGGTGTCTCTCACCTGTATGACCTCTCTTATGTATAGAAAGGGATGCTCTTTGAGAGAATGCTTTCCCACATTCATTACATTCAAAGGGTTTCTCACCAGTATGACTTCTCATATGTATAATAAGTAATGAGCACTGAGAAAAGGCTTTCCCACATTTATTACATTCATAGGGTTTCTCCCCTGTGTGACTTCTCACATGAAGAGTGAGGGATGAGATTCGAGAGAAGGCTTTACCACATTCATTACATTTGAATGGTTTCTCTCCAGTATGAATTTTTTCATGCTCAAGAAGATTTTGTCTCTGACTGAAAGCTTTCCCACATTGATTACAATGATAAGGTTTCTCTCCAGTATGAATTTTCTCATGTTCAGTGAGGTTTGATTTCTGACTAAAGGCTTTTCCACATACTGTACATGCATAGGGTTTCTCACCCGTATGAATTCTCTGGTGTCGAATGAGGTTTGACATCTGAATAAAAGCTTTCCCACATTCACTGCATTCATAAGGTTTCTCTCCAGTGTGAATTTTCTGATGCGTAATGAGATTTTCTTTCCTGCTGAAGGCTTTTCCACATTCCTTACATTCATAGGGTTTCTCAGCTGTATGATTTCGCATATGTACTGTAAGGGATGAACTTTGAGAGAAGGCTTTCCCACATTCGCTACATACGTAGGGTTTCTCACCCGTGTGACTTCTCATATGTATAATAAATACTGAGCATTGAGAGAAAGCTTTTCCACATTTATTACATTTATAGGGTTTCTCCCCTGTGTGACTTCTCATATGTAGCGTAACAGATGACATTCGAGAAAAAGCTCTACCACATTCATTACATGCATAAGGTTTCTCCCCAGTATGAATTTTCTCATGCTCAATAAGGTTTTGCTTCTGGCTGAAGGATTTCCCACATTCCTTACATTCATAGGGTTTCTCTCCAGTGTGAATTCGCTCATGTTCAATGAGATTTGATTTCTGACTGAAGGCTTTCCAACAATCCTTACACGCATAAGGTTTCTCCCCAGTATGAATTCTGTGGTGTCTAATAAGGTTTGACATCTGAATGAAAGCTTTTCCACATTCATTACACTTATATGGTTTTTCCCCAGTATGAATTTTCTGATGTGTAATAAGATTTTCCTTCCTACTGAAGGCTTTTCCACATTCTTTACATTCGTAAGGTTTCTCTCCAGCATGAATTCGCTCATGTCTAATAAGGTCAAATTTATGACTGAAGTCTTGTCCACACTGATTACACTTAAAGGGGGTTACAACATAGGATGCACAATGGTAAAATGGCTTCCCAAACTCATTACTCTGTTTCTCTCTTATACAGCCTTTCTCATATCTAAGTAAGTCTAAATTACGTTCCAAACCCTTATCAAGTGAGTCACAGTCATAGAAGCTTTGTCTTGAAGTAACAATGTCTGAACTCAGAGGAAATATTTTCGCAACTTTTTTACATTCAATGACTTTTTCCTTTATCAGAATTTTCTTGGAGATGGATGTTACTTTCCTCACAAGTGTTTCCTGTTGCTTCTTGATCTGTCCATCAACTTCCCAAACTTCTAAAATGGAGGACCAGAAATTATTACTTGTGAATTATTCTACCACTAGACTATTAATAACATATCAGAAATCGGCTAATGTGGGGTTTAATCCTTGATGCTGGCCTAGTCAACCAATACAAAAGAAAGCTAAGAGTAAATGTTCCTAGTTCCTAAGGTTTGAGAAGTTAACTACTACATAAAACATATGGAGACAAAAACTGACATCTGTAGGTCCAAGTAGCCTTGATTGATTTTTAAAGCATCCACGTATAGTGCGGAAATCAGCAAAATGAATAGAATAATTAAAATGAGAGGGTGAACACAAAAATGACTGATAGGGAGTCAAACGGCTAGAGAACAAAATGAACATTTGTGATTAAACACACTGGCTTGAATGCATGTATTTTTCCTCCTTCCTAAAATTCCATTAAAATGATAGTGAACGAATAAAGGGTTAAATCCATAAGGAAAAGGAGACATGAGTGTAAAAAAAGGTGAACAAGAGATTTTAACATAATACTGCAGGATGAGAAGCATTTAGGGAACCATAAACTGAATAGTAAAGCTATAAAGTATAATGAAGATGCAAATGACAATAAGCAACAAAGTGATTTGACCAGAAATCACTGGAAAGGCTCAAGAATTGGAGAATCTAGGCACTCAAAAGGTAGGGATAAACAAGCACAAGGCAAGGATGTTCCCTCGCATTACTGCTTTTTAACATTGTACTAGAAGTACTACCTAATGCAATAACAAGAAAAGGAAATAAAAGCTATTCAGATTAGGAAGGAAAAATGAAACAAGAACTGTCTTTGTTCACAGGTGATGTGATCACCTATGTAGGAAATCTGAAAAAAAAAAAAAAAAAAAATCAATAACAACAAACAACCTCTGCTGCAACTGCTAAGTCAAAGGCTGACAAGTTTGCAGAGCAATAGGACCTCTCACTCATTGCTGGTGGGACTGCAAAATGGTACGGCCACTTTGGAAGACAGTCTGGCAGTTTCTTACAAAATTAGACATACTATTACCATATTATTCAGCAATCATGCTTGGTATTTACCCCAATGAGTTGAAAACATATGTCCATACAAAAATCTGCACATGGATATTTACAGCAGCTTTATTCCTAATTGCCAACACTTGGAAGATGCCCTTTACTAGGTGAATGGATAAACTGTGGTACATCTAGACAATGAAATATTCATCAGCGATAAAAACGGATGTGCTATCAAGTTATGAAAAGACATGGAGGAACCTTAAATGCATGTTGCTAAGTAAAAGAAGCCCATTGGAAAAGGCCACCTACTATATGATTCCAAACTGGAAAAGGCAAAATGATGACTAGTAAAGATATCAGTGGTTGCCAGAGCTTATGGGAGAGGAAGGAATAAATAGGAGGAAGAGAGAGGAGTTTTAGGACAGTGAAAGTATTCTGTACGATACTATAATGGATCTGAGTCATTATACATTTATCAAAACCCATAGAATGTACAACACCAGGAGTGACCCTAATGTAAATTATGGACTTTGGTAATAATAATGTGTATAATAATAACAGTAATGCAGGTTCATTGATGGTAACAAATATACCACTGTGGTGCAAGATGTTGACAGTGGGGAAGGCTGGGTGTGTGTCTGGGCAGTGGGTACCCATATACTTTGTACTTTTTCATGAGCTTTGTACACCACTCAGTTTTGCTGTGAACCTAAAACAAGCCTAAAAGATGAAGTTTATTAATTTAAAAAACCAGATGCGGTGGGCTGTACCTGTATTCCCAGCTACTTGGAAGCGTTGCTAAAGCCCAGGAATTTGAGACTAGTCTAGGAAATATAGCAAGAGCTCATCTCAAAAAAAAGGGGAGTGGGTAGGATAAGAGTGGGACTAAAAGGAAGAGGATTAAAGTCTGAGTAGGGAGCAGTTACACACCAAGGCAAGAGTTATGGATCTGCTTAAGTAACATGTATTCCAATCTCCCACCATGCTTTTCCATCCTGTAAAGGCTGAGGCAGTTAAAACTACATTTCCTAGACATACTGCATGTAGAGTTCCCATGTGATTTAGATTCACCATGCACTCTAACATGAATGAGATCAACAATCCCTCTCTGTTATTTAGCCTCATGAATACTGGCATGTACCTACACATAGGAGATAAAAAGATTAAAAGGAACAACAGATGCTGGCATTTGGGCCCCACACAAAACTTCTAGGTTCAGCCTGGGCGTGGTGGCTTACGCCTGTAATTCCCGCACTTTGGGAGGCCGAGGCAGGTGGATCACATGAGGTCAGGAGTTCAAGACCAGCCTGACCAACATGATGAAACCCCATCTCTACTAAAAATACAAAATTAGCCAGGCGTGGTGTTGCGCGCATGTGATCCCAGCTACACAGGAGGCTGAGGCAGGAGAATTGCTTGAACCTGGGAGTTAAGCAACTGGGAGTTGCAGTGAGCTGAGATCGTGCTGCTGCACTCCAGCCTGGGCAACAGAGTAAGACTCAGTCTCAAACAAACAAACAAACAAACAAACAAAAAATCTTCTAGGTTCTGATCCAACCATTCTACAGTATAGTCCACTAGTTAAAAAAACACAGGCAGGGTGCAGTGGCTCAAGCCTGTAATCCCAGCACTTTGGGAGGCCAAGGTGGGTGCATCACCAGAGGTTGGGAGTTCAGCCTGACTAACATGGAGAAACCCCATCTCTACTAAAAATACAAAATTAGCTGGGCATGGTGGCGCATGCCTATAATCCCAGCTACTTGGGAGGCTGAGGCAGGAGAATTGTGTGAACCTGGGAGGTGGAGGTTGTGGTGAGCTGAGATTGCAACTTTGCACTCCAGCCTGGGCAACAAGAGCAAAACTCCATCTCAAAAAAAAAAAAAGAAACAAAAAACTAAAAAATTTCTTTTATCCTCTTTAAAATTTAGAATTTTGGAAGATGTTTAGAATTTCCCTTTTATCCCTTCATGCATCAAAATGAGGTAAACTAATAACAATGATGGATTCCTTATTTAAACAAAGAATTTTGAGGGCATCATTTAAATTAAAAATACATAGAAAACAGAAAAATAAGGCAAGTAGTAATTCTAGGAGTGACAAAAAGTTATATAAGTATATGTAATTAAGAGTTATTTCTTGGCTCAGTAGTAAACAATATGTCAACAATCATAACAAAGTAAGTGGTGAAATTGAATTAGCTAAAAATTGTGATGTATCTATATTCCACAAAAAAAGGAAAGGAGAAGTGATTGTGGTAACGCTACTAAACCTCATCTTCTATTTATATCAAGTTGATAAAAACTGACAAATTACCAAACAGCAGCTTATTTAGGGAAGTCCAGATCCTACCCTGTCCCTGAAACACCAATCCCCCTTTGCCCTCTAGATAACCATTTTTATTAGTTCTTGGATTATTATTATTGTTATTATTAGTAGTATTATTATTATTTTGAGACAGTCTCGCTCTGTCGCCAGGCTGGAGTGCAGTGGCATAATCTTGGCTCACTGCAACCTCCGCCTCCCGAGTTCAAGCAATTCCCCTGCCTCAGCCTCCCCAATAGCTGGAACTACAGGTGCACGCCACCACGCCTGGCTAATTTTTTGCGTTTTTTAGTAGAAACAGAGTTTCACCATGTTGGCCAGGATGGTCTCTATCTTCTGACCTCATGATCCGCCCGCCCCAGCCTCCCAAAGTGCTGGGATTACAGGTATGAGCCACCATGCCTGGCCAGTTCTTGGATTATTCTTCCATCATTTAAAAAAAATACATACATACATACACACATACGTATACACACACACACCCACCCACCCACACACACACACATATATATATAATCACACATTTCCTTATATATAGTACATATACAGGCATATATCATATGTACAGTTGGCCCTTGAACAACATGGGGATGGGGTGCTAATCCTCCACATAATTGCAAATCTGCTTCTAACTTCTGACTCTCCCAAAACTTAGCCTACTGTTGACCAGAAGCCTTATTGAAAACACAGTTGATTAACACATATTTTGTATATGTATTATATATTGCATTTTTACAATAAAATAACTTAGAGAAAAGAAAATATTACAATAATCATAAGGAAGAGAAAATATATTTACTATTCATTAAGTGGAAGTGGATCATCCTAAACATCTTCATCCTCATCATCTTCACACTGAGTAGGCTGAGGAGGAGGTTGGTCTTGCTGTCTTGGGTGGCAGAGGTGTAAGAAAATCAGCATATAAGTGGACCCATGCAGTTTAAACCCATGTTGTCCGAGGGCCAATTGTATTTTTAATATATATTTTATACACACACACACACACATTCACTCTTCTCTCTCTGTCTCTCTTCCCATCCATTTGCACATAAAAGAGAGCATATTCTAAACAATGTTCTGTACGCTGAGTTTTTTTCACTTACATGTCCTGAAACCATGACTTCTCTGACTGTAACTTTAGAGTTCTGACAATAAAATCATGTACATATTTTACATATGAAAAAATAAAAATTAAATCAAAAAAGAAAAAAAAAGCCAAAGCAATCCCTAAAAATAGAAAAAAACTGGAAACAAACCTACTTATCAAATGAGGGCTATAATCACATAGAAAATTACTTCAAGTAACCTTAAACGTAGTAGTTTGACTATATATCCCTATTAGAATATATTCTAAGGAAGAAAACCCCAAAGAAATCTTAAATTACATTTAGTTTTTATTATTAGTAATATTAGCATTACTGTTAATTTGAAACTAATATGTAAAGAAAGAAGATATATTAATCAGTGTTACTCCCTAAGGGTCACTTGGCAATGTCTGGAAGGTCTACAGACATTTTAGGTTTTCACAACTGGGGAGATGATGGGGAGAAATAGGGATGGCGCTACTGTTATCCAGTGAGTAGAAGCAGGCATGCTGCTAAACGTCCCACAACACACAAGGCAGTCCCCCAGAGCAAAGAATTATCTGGCCCAAAATGTCAACAGTGCCAAGGGTGAGAAATATATATGAATTGAGGAAATAAAAAATGTAATGAGGAGCCAAGATTTGCAGCATAAAAGGTAAAAGGGCACTATACTTTATAATTTTAACTGGATGTATCTAAAATTCATATATATTTTTCTTTTTCTTTTTCGTGTTTTTTGAGATGGAGTTTTGCTCTTGTTGTCCAGGCTGGAGTGCAATGGCATGATCTCGGCTCACCACAACCTCCACCTCCCAGGTTCAAGCAATTCTCCTGCCTCAGCCTCCTGAGTAGCTAGGATTACAGGCATGCACCACCACGCCCAACTAATTTTGTATTTTTAGTAGAGACGGGGTTTCTCCATGTTGGTCAGGCTGGTCTCAAACTCCCAAACTCAGGTGATTCGCCTGCTTCAACCTCCCAAAGTGCTGGGATTACAGGCATGAGCCACCGCGCCTGGCCTATTTTTTTCTTTTTAAAAGATGCATTTTTCCTAGCTCTGTCCACTTAAAAGCTATAGAACCAATAACTCAGTATTAAAGAGAAACCATAATCCTCAGACTGCAGTCTCCACAATATTATTTCCTGCTAAAAGAGGCAAAAGTTTTTAAAGAAATGGCTATTTCCATGTCTGGAGCAAGAAATTTACAAGATTAGCTAAAGATCTCTCTTGCTAAAGATGAGACAATTTGAGTATTAATATATGGGCCTGGTGTGGTGGCTCATGACTGTAATCCCAGCACTTTGTGAGGCCAAAGTGGGATGATCACTTAAGGCCAAGAGTTCGAGACCAGCCTGGCCAACATGATGAAACCCAATCTCTACTAAAAAATACAAAAATTACAGGTGTGGTGGCACACACCTTTAATCTCAGCTACTCGGGAGGTGGAGGCACAAGACTCGCTTGAACCCGGGAGGCGGATGTTGTAGTGAGCTAAGATCACACCATTGCTCTCCAGCCTGGGCAACAGAGCAAGACTCTGTCTTCAATATAATAATAATAATAATATATGAAAAATATTTATACGCCTATAATATATTCTGATGCTCAAATTACATAAATTTATAATGATTTAACTTGACAAATTTTGGAAACCTCTAGGACACCAATCATTATTCTAAAAGTTTTTGAAGAGAAAGAGTATTTCTTTTTCCTGGCCTGAGAAACTGTGTTTCAGTGCAATCAAATAGTTAATGAGAGAGTTATTCTCTATGGGAGAACTTCAGCTAATAAAAGTGAAAGACGCTCTAATAAAATAATGGATCTAGGCTATGATGGTCAATAGGTGCTAAAACCCTTAAATGAAAGGTTGACAGAGATCACTGAAACAGGAGGATTTGGCCTGACAACACATGAATCTACTGATCAATCTCAATTATGTCTGCAAGTGGAACAAACTGACATAAGATGCAACAGAATGAACACAGCATCACCTATGAAGTACACTTGCCAAAGATTTGAACCAGCATTGAGTAAAGCCAGATTATAGGAAAAATGGGATAAAGAAGCATGTCACCACCACAAGGAGGTTAAATGGCAAATCCAGAATAAGGTACATCTAGAGCAGGGGTTGGCAAACTATACCCACAGCCTGCTTTTGTATAGTCTGTGAACTAAGAATGTGCAGATTTTATTTGGATCCTGATTCAAATAAACCAACCATAAACAACATTCTTGACACAATGAAATATATAACAGAGACTAAGTAGCAGATGATAGTAAGAAATTATTACTAATGTTGTTAGGTGTGTTAGAAATATTGCAGGATTAAAAAAAAATCTCTTGGCAATACATATGGCAATACATATGGTAGTATTTAAAAGAAAAGGTAAAGTAGTTCAGCAAAAAAACAAAACAAAACTGGAGTGGGGGTAAGAGAGAATCAGAGTAAACAAATCTGAGAAAATGTCGGTAACTGTTGAAGCTGAGTGATGAATACGTGAGGATTCCTTATATTATCTCTCTATTCTTTTTTTTTTTTTTTTGAGATGGAGTCTGGTCCTGTCGCCCAGGCTGGAGTGCAGTGGCGCGATCTCGGCTCCCTGCAAACTCTGCCTCCTGGGTTCACGCCATTCTCCTGTCTCAGCCTCCCGAGTAGCTGGGACTACAGGCACCCGCCACCACGCCCGGCTAATTTTTTGTATTTTTAATAGAGATGGGGTTTCACCATGTTAGCCAGGATGGTCTCGATATCCTGACCTCATGATCTGCCCACCTCGGCCTCCCAAAGTGCTAGGATTACAGGTGTGAGCCACCGCGCCCGGCTCCTTTATCTCTCTATTCTTATGTTTGAAAATGACTACAAAAACATTTACAGACCGGGTGCGGTAGTACACACCTGTAATCCCAGCACTTTGGGAGACCGAGGCGAGTCAGGAGTTCAAGACCAGCCTGACTAACATGGTGAAACCCCGTCTCTACTAAAGACAAAAAATTAGCCAGGCGTGGTGGTGTATGCCTGTGATCCCAGTTACTTGGCAGGCTGAGGCAGGAGAATCACTTGAACCCGGGAGGCAGAGTTGCAGTGAGCAAAGATCACGCCATTCCACTCCAGCCTGGGCAACAAGAGCAAGACTCTGTCTCAAAAAAAAAAAAAATTTACAGAGCAGTATAAACATTTGTTTCAAAATACGTACGCCGACAACAAAAGAGATAGTTAAAAAAAGTCAAAAATAATTGACTAAAGGAGGTGAAATGTGAGGTCAGAGCACAGCACTGCTATAATGTGATATATTTCTACCGGCTCTCTAAAACAAGTAATGTATAAGGCATACTTTGAAAAAACTAAAAATGCATATTAAAAGGGAAAGAAATGGCGTAAGTGAGAAATAATGACAGCTACATTAGGTTGAGAGAAACAAATGATAACCCAAGTTCTCATTACTTTTGCCTAGATTAACGTCATATGATCCTGACAAGTCTATCTTTTGTGCAGTCTGCATACCACAAGCAAATCAATTTTCATAAAGTTCAAATTCCTTTATTTCTATCTAAACATACTTGAAGATTAGTCTGTCCAAACTAAATACGATCCAAAATTGGTAATAAATATGGAGAGAACTCCAACTTTCCATCTAATTGTGATTCATTTTTATATGTGCTTAAAGAACAAGGCATATTAGAAATAGGGAGGTCTAATTTTATTGAATAAAAAGTATAAAGCTGATCAGGAGGCAAGCCATCTTTGATTCACCTCAGTGTTCTAACAGCAGGTCCTATCATCTTATCCTATGTTTATTTCTCCACACTGAAACTGCCTTTATATCAAATTCCATTGAGTTTTAACTTTTTTCTTTCATACCATCACCCAAAATGATAACATTCCTACATCATTAGTTCTACAATGGTTTTTCATGCCCCTGGAGTTCCGTCAACTGTAACTTAAAATTCAGATAACTAGATGTTTTTTAACCTTCATATTCTGTTATCTTATAAGCCCCTGCTTATAATTGACCATTGTAACCTTGCTGCCACCATGCACAGGGCAAAACTATAGCTTCAGTGATTAAAGAGGGGAAAAAATAAACTAAATTGACAACAAAATTTTAAAAATAAAAGACAGCAAAAGAGAACATGAATGCTAACAAAATTCAGAACTTTCTGACTCTACAATGGAAAACTCATCTTTGATTTCACTAATCTCCTACAATCTTCTCTCCTCCAATCAGGCCATGTTTCTAATTTTACCCCCCAAAACAGACACGCTAATTTTACTTTCCAAACATTTTGTTATGTTTTCTAATTTTTAATAAGTCTAAAGAAGCTATAGATCTTACAGGAAAATGGCTTCAATGCCAAGCTCTTTTCAAAAAGAAAAAGAAAGCCTCAATCTTGTTACTCCTTCTACAGCCCTTCTCTTAAAACTTTCTAGGTGTTGTCTGGTTTACTCATTTACTAAACAGATGCTTCACATGCAATTTAACATTCAACACTATCTCACGTGACTATGCCCTGTCTTTCTAACTCTAGCCTGATTTCTTCCACATTTATTTTGAAATCTGTAGGTAAATATTTTAAAACAACCAAAAATAAGAAAAATCTTCCCAAATATAGCTCTACATCAATCATGACTCATTTATAGGAAGAATAAGTTTTTCTTTCTCCAGGTAGACTAATAAACAAGCGTTAGACATCAAAATACGAAAACATATAGAAGATAGTATATGTTTTCAGATTCCAACCACTCTGGTAGACATGTAATAGAATGTTAGTTGAGAGACAGGCAAGACCAATGTAGGCTGGAAATATTGAGGACCATTTATTAGAAAATGAGATTAAAGTTAAATAACTGCTAGAACTTAGGTAAGAGCACTCATAATTAACGACAGAGATATGAAGAGTTTCAAAATTCTGGAGGCATTAAAGATACATATTCCAATGCTGTCATTTCTAGAGTTAAATACCTATTTAATAGCATGAACACAGATATAGCATGAAGGTATTTTGAGGAAAAAGAAGTCTATTGTAATTCAGAACTACTTTGGGTGATGTCCAGTGAGAGATGAGAAAGGAGTCATGTAAAAGATATTTCATAAGGGAAGAAGAAATAAACAATAAACCAGAACCAAGGAAGAATTTGAATCCTTTAGAGAAGCACAAAGAAGAAAGACATTTCCAAGAAGGGTGAAATGGATCAAATACAGCATAGAGGACTTCCTGTTTCAATATGGTAGAATTAAACATCTCTGTCTCCTCTTCACTCTGCAAACATGAAGAAGAAACAGAAAAAGAAAATATATCTTCTGGCCAGGTGCGGTGGCTCACGCCTGTAATCCCAGCACTTCGGGAGGCCGAGGTGGGCGGATCACGAGGTCAGGAATTCGAGACCAGCCTGGCCAACATGGTGAAACCCCATCTCTACTAAAAGATACAAAAATTAGCCAGGCGTGGTCACGTGTGCCTGTAGTCCCAGCTACTTGGGAGGCTGAGGCAGAAGAATTGCTTAAACCCAGGAGGCAGAAGTTGCAGTGAGCTGAGACTGCACCACTGCACTCCAGCCTGGGTGACACAGTGAGACTCCATCTCAAAAAAAAAAAAAAAAAAAGAAAAAGAAAGAAAGAAAATACATCTTCAATGAACCTTAAAGATAGCTAAACTCCATCTCCAGAATAGGAGGAAAGAACAGAAAATAGACTGGATTAGGCAGGGAAGAAACCCAGAGATAGCAATTCCTGTTTCTTATCTCCAACAAAAAGTACAGGGAAGAGTTCTCTAAAACAGAGGCACCCCCTTGTGGGCAGAATGAATGAATCATTTTTTTGCCAGGTGTCTTGAAATTGTGGCAGGTACAGAATGGACTTCATCTGGCCCTGACAAATGGTACAAAGGCAGGGCTGAACAAAGAGATGCAAACAGCCAGTATTCTTATATAAGCAGTTTGTTAGCATAGGAAGACGGAAGAGACTCTGAGTTCTAGAGGAAGTATGCAAATAATAATCTCTCTTTAACTTGGGAGAATGAAAGGGTAAACCAACTCTCAACACAAAACCTTGTATGATAAAGGAGGTCAGTGTGAGGTATAGAGACTTCTTACCAACTCAGAGTATTTTTCTGGACAGTCTTCAACACTATGCTTCTGTAAACAGTGGCTACAGCAGGAAATACTTTCATCGAAAGATGACAATGATAACCATAAAAGAAACGAGCATAAAATCTATATGACGACGTTTCAAGGAACAAAAATCATGAATTCACAAGTTGAAAGGAAAAACTGATACTGACTGATCAATTCCAAGACATAGCCTCATAAAGCCACTTAAGCTTTAAAGAAAAAGAAACCTATAGGCATCCTGGAAAATAAGTCATCTATGAGGGGAAATAATCAGGCTTCAGACTTCTCCAAGCAACATTTGAATCTAGGAAACAAGACAGAATTGTCTAAATCCCTCAGGTAACTGTCTATAAAACTCTTTGGAAAAGAAAGTATGGCTTAAGAATTTTACACACGGCCAACTATCAACCAAATGTAAAGGTTAAAAAGGTATTTTCCCATATGCAAAACCTCAGGGACTAGTTTCCATTAAATTATAAGCTCATAAAGACAGGATTTTGTTTGGTATATTGTTATATATCCATGCCCAGAATAGTATTTCATCTTTGTTCTTACTACTATAAATGTAGTTTTCTTTCCTTAGTATCTTCTACTTGGTTGTTGAAGTATATATGAAAGCTATTGATTTTTATTTGTTAATTTGATATCCTACCACCTCACTGAGTTCTCTTACTATTTGTTGTACTTTCTCAATTGGTTCTCTTGTGTTTTCTAGGGCTACAATCTCATTATCTGCAAATAAGGATGGTTTTATAGCTTTCTTACCCATTATTATAATGAAATATATAAAAGCAACAATGGGAAAACTTGGAAAGCTCCATTTCTAAAGGACACAGAAGTAGATATGAAAATCTGAACGAAGACAGAGTGTATTCTTAGACAGAAAACATTGGCATTAAAAAGATGTTAAATTTCTGAAAGTTAATTTATATATTTAGCACAATCCCAATAAAAATTCCAACATGTTTTTCTCTGGAAATAGACAGTTAAGTCTAAAATTCATATGGTAAAATAAATAATCAAAAATAGCCAGGATAACTCCAAAAAAGAAGTGTATGCAACTATGGAAAGGAAGGGACTGTGTCCGGGATAAGAGGAAGATTTACTTTTGCACAAAAGGTATAATATTGGTGTTATAGATATAATATTGGTTACATTGGTTATATTTTTTTACCCAAGTATGAACCTCATGTATTTTCAAAAAATTAAAGGAATGCAAGGCAGGAATAAGCAGAAAGGAGATGCCATGAGATTTCTAAGCCAGAAACTTTTACATTTCTTAGCCATGGGATTGTGAGGGTTGTGAAGTACAATGGGAAGTGAAACTTGTTAACCAAACACAAATCTAAGACTTTTTAAAAAAGAAAGAAGGAAAGAAATGAAAAGAAACCTAAGTGTGAAACATGTTTTAAAGTTACTACACAACCATGAAATACTGAATGCATAAGAAAATGAAACCATAAACGTAAAGGAAAGAGAGTGCCCGAGGATCACAGAGAGAGGAACAATAATCCTGAAAGTGAGGCTGTGCATGAATTAGAGAAGGTTGGTATTATGAAATTTGATAGGGCTACTGGCCCTCTACAATTTAAAAGAGGAAAATATCTGCAATATAGGAAGAATAATATCTAGAAATGTCACAGTAATCTAAAGCACTCCATCCCATTTGTCAGTCTAGAAGAATAGGGCCTTCAAGAAAATCTTGGAAATTGTGAAATGATATCAACTCTTCACTGAACAACTCTCATGTGGCTTTCTCATTCAGAGCTGCTTTTCACTTATTCACCTGGACAGTGCCTCCCAAACATTTCTTCCTCCATCACCCAGGGCTCCTCTTCTTGCTCCAACCTGAATATCACATCCGGTTTGGTGACTTGACAGCCTATTACAAGAAACAGCAAAGGATGTGGATGTCAATGCTGGAGACAACCATTCAGATCTTAGGCTAAGTTCAAGCTTGAGGGCTTATAACAGATGAGGATGAATGAACTTACACAATGACACAAAGTAATTAGCCTTTAACACTGAAGAGTGGAGCACATACAGTCACATGGAGAAAGGAAAGGCTAGATTCATCTGGCAAGTTACAGTCTTCAAACATTTCAGAAATGGAAAAGAATTCTCTGTTAAATTGCAAGGCTACCAAGCCACCTTACCCACTGTGACTAGGTTGCTGTAATTCTCCAGCATCACATCTCGATACAAGTTCCTTTGAGCAGGTTTCATCTGCTCCCATTCCTCCTGGGTAAGGTCAACAGCCACATCCTTAAATGTCACTGTTTCCTGTAAAAACATAACACTAATTAATTTGAAGTCATCAAAATTAGGCATTGTGATCACAACATATAAGAACTTGTTTAGCTGGTACTCAGGGGTCAGAGGTAGGAGTACTAGAAGAAGAGAGAAAGGTGCAGAAAAAACATTCAAAGAAATAATGGTTGGACATTCCCCAAATCTGACAAAAAACATTATACATTCAAGAAGCTCAATGAATTCCAGGTAAAATAAATGTAAGAGGCCCACAGTCAGATATACCATAGCAAAAATGTTGAAAACCAGAGATGAAGAAAGAATCTTCAGAGCAAATTTGGAAGAGTAAGCAATGACACAAGATTTACTAGAACTTGAATCAACACAAACAAATGGTAAATAAGGTTAATATAATAAACATAATACATATTTGCTCTCTTTTCTCAGCTTAAGTGATGCAACACTATATGCAGTAGTAATTATAATAATGGGTTGAGTCTGTAATATATATAACAATAATAGTACAAAACGAGGGAAGAGGGAATAGAGCTACATAAGACCAACATTTCCATATCTTAATGGAATTTAGTATAAATCTGAAGTAGATTCTGATAAGATACATAGTATCCAAGTCCTAGAGCAACCACTAAGAAAATATAGTGAAAAATCATTAAAGAAATTATAATTTTATACTGGAAAATATTCGCTTAGTGAAAAGAAAGCAGTAAAGGAGAAACAAAAAATGACACGAGACATATGGAAAACAAAAAGGAAAATGGCAGACATAGCCCAATAATTTAAGTGTTACCATTAACTCTGAAAGGATTAAACAGGCTAAAAAAAAAGGCAGAGATTGTCAAGTTGGATAGAAAAACAGAATTCAACTACATGCTGTCTACAGGAAATACATTTTAGGTTCAAATATACAAATAGCTTGAAAATAAAGTGATGGAAAAAGATACAGCACACGAACAACCATAAGAAAGCTAGAGGGGATATGCTAATATCAGACAAAATAGAACTTAAAACTGTTACTAAAGAACATTTTATAATGATAAAAAGGTCAATCTGGCAGAAAGATGTAACAATTACATATGCATCTAATGGTCTTAAAATACATAAAGCAAAAATACGAATTGAATTGAAGGCAGAAACTGGCAATTTAACAATAATTTCTGGAGACTCCAAACACTACTTTTTTTTTTTTTTTTGAGACAGAGTCTCAGTCTGTCGCCTAGGCTGGAGTACAGTGGCATGATCTTGGCTCACTGCAACCTCTGCTGCCCAGGTTCAAGCAATTCTCCTGCCTCAGCCTCCTGAGTAGCTGGGATTACAGGCACCTGCCACCGCACCTGGCTAATTTTTGTATTTTTACTAGAGATGGGGTTTCACCATCTTGGCCTGACTTCGTGATCCACCCTGACTTCGTAATCCACCGACTTCAGCCTCCCAAAGTGCTGGGATTACAGGCATGAGCCCCCGCACCCAGCCCAAACACCACTTTTAATAATGGATACAACTGGGCATATTATAAGCAAGAAAATAGAAGACTCAAACACCATACACCAACCAGACCTAACAGACACCTATAGAACACACCGCTCAACAGAATACACAATCTTCTCAAGTGTATATAGAGCACTCTCCAAGATAGAAAATATGTTAGCCTATAAAAGAAGCCTCAATAGGCCCAGCTACACAGGAGGCTGAGGCAAGAGGATCACTTGAGCCCAGGAGGTTAAGGCTATAGTGAACTATAATCATGTTTGTGAACAGCTACTGCATTTCAGCCAGGGAAACACAGCAAGACTTGTCTCTTTTTTTTTTTTTTTTTTTTTGAGACAGAGTCTCACTCTGTCACGCAGGCTACAGTGCAGTGGTGCAATCTCGGCTCACTGCAACCTGTGCCGCCCAGGTTCAAGCGATTCTCCAGCCTTAGCCTCCTGAGTAGCTGGGATTAAAGGCACCTGCCACCGCGCCCGGCTACTTTTTGTATTTTTAGTAGAGAAGGGGTTTCACCATATTGGTCAGGCTGGCCTTGAACTCCTGACCTCGTGATCCACCCGCCTTGGCCTCCCAAAGTGCTGGGATTACAGGCATGAGCCACCACTCCTGGCCTAAGACCTGTCTCTTAAAAAAAAAAAAGCCTCAATAAATTTTAAGAGAATTGTGTAAAGTATGTTCCTTGATGACAATGGATAAAAATTAGAGATCACTAACAAAAAGAAATTTGTGAAATTCAAAAATATGTAAAAACTAAACAATATTCTGAAATAACCAATAGATCAACAAAATCACAATGGAAATTACAAAATACTTTGAGGTAAAAGAAAATGAGGGTGCAACATACCAAAACTTATGGAATGGGAATGCCATTAAAGCAAGTTTTAGAGGGAAACCTATAGCTGTAAACACTTTATTAAAAAAGAAGAAAGATTTCAAATCAATAAACTAACTTTCTACCTTAAAATACTAGAAGAGGGCTGGGCGTGCCCATAATCTGGCACTCTGGAAGGCCGAGGCAGGCAGATTGCTTGAGCCCAGGAGTTCAAGACCAGCCTGGGCAACATGGTGAAACCCTATCTCTACAAAAAATACAAAAACTTAGTCGGGCGTGGTGGTGTATGCCTGTAGTCTCGGCTAGTGGGAGCTTGGGGGACCAGGCTGAAGTGGCAGGATCACCTGAGCCTGGAGATCAAGGCTGCAGTGAGCCATGATCATGCCACTGCACTTCAGCCTGGGTGACAGAGTGAGACTCTGTCTCAATTAAAAAAAAAAAAAACAAAAAACAAAAGATACTAGAAGAAGATAATCAAACTAAATCCAAAGTAACCAAAAGGAAATAAGCAAACATTAGAATGGAAATCAAAGAAACTTAGACTAGAAAAACATTAGAGAGAATCAATAAAACTAAAAATTGACAAAATGGACAAATATGACTGACAAAAAAGAAGACTCAAAATACAAAAATCAGGAATGAAAGAAGAAACATTACTACTAATCTTACAGAAATAAACAGGAATACAAAGAAATATTATGAATAAATATATGCCAACAAACTAGAGTAGATGAAATGAATGAATTTCTAGAAAGACACAAACTGATTAAACTGAAACAAAAAGATGAAAAGACTTGTAACAAGAGACTGAATTACTAAAAACAAAACAAAACAAAACAAAACAAAAACTACCCAAAAGAAAAACTCAGGCCCAGATGGCTTCACTGGTGAATTTTACCAAACAACAAAAAAATTAATACTAACTTATTTACAAACTCTTCCAAAACAAAGAGGATGAATAAAAAGGAGGGGACACATCTTTTATGAAGCAAGTATTACCCTAATACTAAAACCTGACAAAGATAACATACACACACACACACACACCACCCCCCAAAAAACACTAGAGCCCACTCTCTCTTATTAACAGAGAGGTAAAAATCCTCAATGCTAACAAACCTAATCCAACAACATATAAAAAGTATTATGGACCATAACCAAGTAGGATTTACCCCAGGAGAATGCAATATTAACATCTGATAATTAATGTAATACATCATACCAATATAATAAAGGCCAAAAACCATAAGATCATCTCAGTAAATGCAGAAAAAGTAGTCAACAAAATCCAATACCCTTTTATCATTGAAAACAAACAAACAACAACAACCAAAAAACCCAACATCCAACAAATTAGCAAATAAGCAAAAGAAGGGAACTTCATCAACATGATATAGGGCAACTACAAGACCCTCACATCATAATAAATGGTGATAAAAAACTTCACCGGGGAAGAGAATAGTCTTTTCAACAAACGATGCTGGGACAACAACTGGACTGTCTGCATGCAAGGGAATGAGGGTGGATCATGCCGTATACAAAGGTTAACTCAAAATGGATCAAAGATCTAGCTGTAAGAGCTAAAAAAAAAAAAAAAAAAAAAAAGTCTCAGAATACATAGTTGTAAATTATGACCTTGAATTAGGCAATGGTTTATTACACATGACACCAAAAGCACAAGTAACAAAAGAAAATTAAATAAAAATGGACATCAGAAAAACTAAAAATTTTTGTGCTTCTAAGGACATCATCAAGAAAGTGAAAAGACAACCCAGAGGATAGGATAAAATATTTCCAAATCATTTATCTGATGACACTTGAATATGTACAGACCTCTTAAAAATTCAATAATCAAAAGACAAACCAATTAGAAATGGGCAAAGGCTCTGAATAGACAATTCTTCAAAGAAGATATATTAATAGAAATGACGAACAAACATAGGAAATGGTGTTCAACATCACAGGTTATACAGTACGTGTAAATAAAAATCTCATGAGCTTTACTTCAGACCCACTAGGACAGCTATAACCAAAGGACAGATAAGAACAAGTGCTGATGGAGAAACTGGAATCCTCATACACAGCTGGTGGGAATGTAAACTAGCACAACTGCTATGGCAAACAGTAGGGCAATTCGTTTTTTTTTTTTTTCTGGAGACGGAGTTTCGCTCTTGTTGCCCAGGCTGGAGTGCAATGGTGTGTGGTCTTCGGTCACTGCAACCTCTGCCTACCAGGTTCAAGTGATTCTCCTGCCTCAGCTTCCCAAGTAGCTAGGATTACAGGCATGTGCCACCAGCTCAGCTTCCCAAGTAGCTAGGATTACAGGCATGTGCCACCCGGCACGGCTACTTGTTTTTTATTTTTAGTAGAGACAGGGTTTCACCATGTTGGTCAGGCAGGTCTTGAACTCCTGACTTCAGGTGATCTGCCCATCTCAGCCTCCCAAAGTGTGGGATTACAGGCGTGAGCCACTGCACTCGGCTAACAGTGGGGCAATTCTTTAAAAGGTTAAGCATAGAGTTGCCATATGATCTAGCAATTTCATTTCTATGTACAAACTTAAGAGAAGTGAAAACATATGACCACATAAAAACTTGTACATCAATGTTCTTATCAGCATTATTCATAATAACCTAAAAGGGGAAATGAATCAAATTTCCATTAATCAATGAATAAAGAAAATGTGGTATATCCCTACAATAGAATATTATTCAGAAATAAAAAGTACTCATATAAGCTACAAAATGCATGAAACTTGAAAACATAATGCTAAGTGAAAGGCGTCACAAAGGATAACAGTTTATCATATGACTCAATTTACATTAAATGTCCAAAATAGGCAAATCCATAGAGATAGAAATCATTTATTCTTGCCTACATCAGAACCTTGAGGGAAAATAGGAAGTGAAAGCTAACAGGTAAAGGGTTTCTTTTCAGGGTGATGAAAATGTTCTAACATTGATTATGGTGATGGTTGCACAACTCTGTGAATAAACTAAAAACCACTCAATTGTATACTTTAAATGGGCTAATTTTATAGTATGTGACTTATATGTTAATAAAGTTTTTTTTTAAGTTATAAGACTATATTTCAATATGTTTAAAGTTTAAAAAATCTCAGTGAAGCTGGGAATAGTAGCTCACACCTATAATCGTGGCACTTTGGGAGGCTAAGGCAGGAGGATTGCTTGAGGCCAGGAGTTCAAACAGCCTGGGTAACATAGTGAGACTCCATCTCTATGAAAAAATAAAATAAAATAATTAGCCAGGCATGATGGCACATGCCTATCATCTAGCTACTCAGGAGGCTGAGGCGGGAGGATCACCTGAGCCCAGTTCATGTCACTGTACTCCAGACTGGGCAACACAGCAAGGCCTGGTCTCAAAAACAAACTCAACAAAAAATAATTCCATTAGAAAATATTACTGTGATAAATTGATTATTCAGCGAGTCTTCACTTCCTGCCTGTACTAATGTCCCATCTACTAATGTGGGCCTTGTCTGAGCCCTTTGCTGGGGCAAAAGGAATGTCAGTAAACATGATGTGAGCAAAGTCCTGAAATTTGCTTACACCCTTTACCTTGGCTCATGTGCTCCAGTGAGACAGCAAATGAAGACCTTGGCCCAGGAAGCTGTGCCATTTCAGCTGAAACTCAGAATGAATATATGCAGAGCAGACACAAGCCCACCGTGGAGCCTAGCCAAGGCCAGCTGATCTGCAGCCCAAAGCAGAGATGCCCACATAGTTAACCTGCAGACCCCAAGGATAAGAATGAATGCCTGTTTTCTATTCACAAAAGCAGCAGAAAGGCTGAACAGACATGTGACTGACACATTTCTGACTGAAAATAGATATTGAAGTACTAAACTTTCAAAATGGAGCTGGGTTTAGATATGTTTTACCAGTTAATAGGCTGTGGTATCCAACATCATGGCTTCAAATTCTGGCTTCAAAATTTACTAATCGTGTTACCTTGACAAATAGCCAAACTTGCGTCTCAGTTTCCTCATCTATAAAGTGGAATTCTCCTTAAAGGGTTGATGTGAAGACTAAATAACACAGTAAATGTGATTCAGAACAGAGCTTGACACAATAATCAACTGATGAATGTTTCAGAAATAGATAATCCCTCTGGAATATATACCACAACAAAGAGGGGAAAACTACAAAAAGATAAAACATTTTTTAAATTAGTGATAACAAATCAGTACAAAAACATTTTCCCACCAAATCTAGTAACTTAGCATAAATCTCATATAAAAAGATTTGCACCCCTGGCCGGGTGCGGTGGCTCACGCCTGTAAGGTGGCTCATGCCTGTAATCCCAGCACTTTGGGAGGCCGAGGCAGGCAGATCACGAGGTCAGGAGATCGAGACCATCCTGGCTAACATGGTGAAACCCCATCTCTACTAAAGATACAAAAAATTAGCCGGGTGTGGTGGCGGGCGCCTGTAGTCCCAGCGACTCGGGAGGCTGAGGCAGGAGAATGGCGTGAACCCGGGAGGCGGAGCTTGCAGTCAGCCAAGATTGTGCCATTGCACTCCAGCCTGGGCGACAGAGCAAGACTCCGTCTCAAAAAAAAAAAAAAAGAAAAAAAAAAAACAGATTGCATCCCTGACAAAAGCCATAAGTAACAAAATACCAAGAAGTAAAATATGTTTTAATTTTTGACTGTATAAAATGATGAGTCAGTCTTTATAATAGGGTCTATTTTCCCAAGATGTTGATTCTCTTCACATACAAATGTTAAGAAATTCAGTATTAATAGCAAGAAACATAGGGGTTTGAACCTTAAAAAACATTAATTCACAGTTCATGTTATTAAGTTTTATTCCTTCTCCTGTCAAACAGAACCAAAAAAAAAACATGAATACACTTCTGCCCCTGGCAAGAGGCACTAACATTTCCAATGTTCTTGCTGGTACCACAGCACCTTCCTCTCCTTCACTTTTTTTTTTCTTTGAAACTGGGTCTCGCTCTGTCACCTAAGCTGGAGCAGTGCCACAATCATAGCTCACTGAAGACTCACTGCTGAGCTCAAGCAATCCTCCTGCCTCAGCCTCCTGAGTAGCTGGGACTACACATGTGAGCCACCAAACCTAGCTAATTTTTTTTTTTTTTTTGAGACAGTCTTGCTCTGTCGCCCAGGCTGGAGTGCAATGGTGTGATCTCGGCTCACTGCAACCTCTGCCTCCTGGGTACAAGTGATTCTCCTGCCTCAGCCTCCCAGCTAGCTGGGACTACAGGCATGTACGACCACACCCAGCTAATTTTTTGTATTTTTAGTAGAAACGGGGTTTCACCGTGTGAGCCAGAATGCTCTCGATCTTCTGACCTCATGATCCACCCGCCTCAGCCTCCCAAAGTGCTGGGATTACAGGCGTGAGCCACCATGCCTGGCCACACCCAGCTAATTTTAAAAAATTTTTTGTAAAGACTAGGTCTTGCTGTATTGATCCAGCTGGTCTCAAACTCCTGGCTTCCTAAAGTGGCCTCCTGCTGTGGCCTCCTAAAGTGGCCTCCTGCTGTGGCCTCCTAAAGTGGCCTCCTGCTGTGGCCTCCTAAAGTGCTGGGATTACAGGTGTGAGCCACCATGCCTCGCTTTCTTCACTTTTAAGATACATCATAGAATATAATTTTTAAAAATAACAAAGTTTACAGTGAGGGAATAAAGATAACTACAAGTCAGTTCTGGGTGTATATGCTGACTGGCAATTTTTTATAAAATTTTTTTTTCCCTAAAGTTACGTAAGCATTAAACAAATATTCTTCTTTTAAAAACTTAGAGCATGGCACATGACATTCTTTTATACTTTTCCTGGCCATTCTGCACGTTTTTATTTTTCAAACGTATTCTAGACTCGGCTCAAATAAACTTGTCTAATTCTAAGAAAAATAATTTAGAATTGTTATTGAGATTCTGATAACTCTATGTAGGTTAAAGACAATTTATATTAATTTAATAATGATGGATCTTATCCAAAAAAGGGTATTTAAAAAATTTGCTCAAATCCTCTATCTCAGTAATAATTTGAAGGTTTCATTCTCCCATGTACACCACATACATTCATTTTTTTCTTTCGGGTTTTTTTCTAGTCTGAGCATCATTCTTCCACTTCATTTTTGATGGTGTGGTTTATAGAGAAAAATGGTATTGATTTTTGTATATTAATTTTGTGTCCATATTTCAATCATTCTTGTGTTTCTCTTCTGTTGCCAAAAAAATAATTGTATCACTTAGATATCATAATTTTGAATGCACCATCCCACTTTTTACTTCATTTCCCTCCCCTTACTTATGTCTAGGCATACAAAATTGTAGTAGATAAATGTGGTAGCACTGGCAAGCTGGTTGTGTTCCTGACTAGTAGGAAAGTGCCTAATTTTTACAAGTAAACATGGTACTAGCTTTTAGCTTATTATCTGCACGTATATATGTGTTGTATGCATGTGAATAATTTCTTAAAATATCATAAGAAAATGTTCTTTTACTTTTACTTTATAAATAGGTCCTTTTGAAATCACAGGTTCTGAGTTAAAAAAATTTTCAGCTCTATAGATCTGATTGTTTTTCTCTTGAATATAATAATTTATATTAATAGATTCCCTTAAATGGAAACATCTTTAATTGTGACAGAAAATATATTTCAGGACAGGTGCAATGGCTCATGCCTGTAATCCTAGTACTTTGGGAAGCTGAGGCAGGTGGATCACTTGAGGTCAGAATCACTTGAGGTCAGCCTGGCCAACATGGCGAAACCCTATCTCTACTAAAAATGCAAAAACTTAGCCAGGCATGGTGGTATACACCTGTAATCCCAGCTGCTTGGGAGGTTGAGGCATGAGAATCGCTTAAACCCGGGAGGTGGAGGTTGCAGTGAGCCAAGATCATGTCACTGCAATCCAGCCTGGGCAACAAAGCAAGACTTCATCACCAAAAAAAAAAAAAAAATATATATATATATATATATATATATATATACACATACACACACATACATGTATATCTTTATATATATATCTTTATATACATATATCTTTTTTTTAATATATATGTATTTTTTACTCAATTCTTCTCCAATTAGTCTGTGCAATTCAATGAAAATCCCCAATAGTCTTTCTTCCTAGAACTAGATAAACTAATTCTAAAATTCAAATGGAAGCCCAGAGGTCCCAAAGTAGCTGAAAATTTTTTGAAAACCTAAGAATAATGTGTGTGCATAAAGAAGTGGTGAAATCATTGCCCATATAAAGTAATTGTAATTAAACCAATGTAAAACACACACACACAAAGTACGGTACTGATATAAATGTAGACAAATAGACTAAAGAAAAAGTAAAAGCCTAGAAACAATCACGTATGTATACAGTAAAGGTGGCATCACAAAGGAAAGATCTACTTAATAAACGGTGTTGGAAAAACTGGTCTTCTACATGCAAAGATAATTCTACTAATAGAATTATCAGTAAATTCCTATCTCAAACCAATTACAATATTATAATCCAGTTGGATTAAAGACTAAATATGGAAAACAAAGCTTTGAACAGAGATTATCTCTATAATCTAATATTAATTAGGAAAGATACCTTAGAAAAGATCAACATTGGCAACTCATGAAAAAAGACCACTAAATATTAATAGTTGCATATTTTGACTGAATTCTATTATGTATACATATTTATCATACACTAAATGTAACTAACCAAACTTCAGTGTCTATACAACAAAAAATAAATAACATAAAAGTGACAGAAGGGGAGAAGGTAGCTGCATAAATCCTAAGTCCTAATACTGAAATAGACATTCTTAAAATATTCTAATTTCAAATACAGAAAAAACTATTATTACAAAATAGACAAACAATATGAACGGGTAATTGGCTTTTGTATTTCTTCACTCATAATGAGCCTCCATCTGTACAGTATTGTAGAGTGTGGGCCCTAGAGTCAGACTGTATGGATTTGAATCCTGGGTTTATGACACATTGATGCATGATGTTATGTAAGCTTCTTAACCTCTGTGCTTCATTTCCCTTATCTTAAAAAATTTAAATAATATGTACTTCATAGACTTCTGATAATAATTACATGAAATAAGCTATGTAAAGCACAATACACCTGGCACATAGTAAGAACTCAATAAAGCTGTAACAGTTGGTTTTCCATGTCTAGGGCCAGAGAGGTTTGTCTAGGGCCACCGCGCCAACAGAAGTAACTGGATGAGCCATATGATCATATGGTCAAAAGAAGTATGTGTGTATGTTTCATGATGTGAAAGACATAAGCTGAAGAAAAAGAGGCAGTTAAGCAGGAAACATTCAAAATATAGGTGTGTGAGTGACTTCAGAGGTGGAAACAAAAAGAATCAAGAGCAGAGAATATGTAATTTTGTAAGATGAGGATGAAGACTATATCTTCTGAGACCATAAAAAAGATGTGAAAAGCTATGGATATCAGAACTATAAGACTTCGCCATAGAATATTAGTATAATTTAGCTCAACTTGAATTAAAAACTCAATTGAAGAAAATATATACGTAGGATCATTTGAAAGATATGTGTTCCACTTACTCTTCCAGGTAAATTAAATTTTTGAACTTTAGCCAAGACCGACTTTTAAAAGCTAAGCTAAAAATTGTAAGAATTAAGGAATTACAGTCGTCCCTAGGAAACCATGGAGAATGGGTTCCAGGACCCCCAACGGACACCAAAATCCACAGATGCTCAAGTCCCTTATATAAAATGGTGTAGGATTTGTACGTAACCAATGTACATCCTCCCGTATACTTTAAATCATCCCTAGATTGCTTATAAAACCTAATATAATGTGATTTCTATGTAAATAGTTGTTACACTATATTGTTTAGAAAATGACAAGAAAAAAGTCTGTACATATTCAGTACAGATACAACCACCCATTTTTTTTTCAAGTATTTTTCATTTGCAGTTGGTTGAATCTATGGATGCAGAATCTACAGATACAGAAGTCCAACTATATTTCAGAGTTTCTTTTTGACCAAGGTGCCAATTAAAAGCCTTTTACTTAAATAATTGTAAGTTTTTCCTCATAAACGGTGCAACTTATGGACTTATGGAATAAACTTAAGTGTCCCAGTTTGCTTTGACTCTCCAGATCATATTTAAATTTGAACTCAACTTTAATAATTCTGTATGTACCTGCTTCTGCATAGCCATATCTCAGATTTCCCCAGGTTCTGATTTTCTATCTGTATTTTTTCTCATTTTTTCATCAATTTATTTTTTCCAACATATTGGTAGGTTACAATAACCCACTGTAACTGCACTGCAAAATAATGCAGGAAACAAATAAATGCTTAAGACGTACGAGAGGCCTGGCTGTATCCTCTTCTTCCTCGGAAAGGGCAGACTCCTGAGAATACCAAGCTGAGGGAAGAGAAACGAAACAGATTTGCTTCAAAGTTTCAGACAAAGGAATATTTAGAAATCTTCAGTACCAAGTAGCTATAAGACCCTCTACAGATGAATGATCCTTGAAGAAATAAGAAATGTTAACTGCCACCTAGCTATAGACACTGAAATGGACACAGATGGCTAATTTAATCATATGGGGTCTGATGGGGATTTATGGAGGGCTAAGTATGCAGTGCCCAATGAATCTATTGGCAATATTTTATCTACCTAGAATCTTGCTGTTTTATTTCTAACAGGAAGTTTATGTTAAGTACATAATAGATACCCCAAAAATTTAAAGATTGGGATGATCTTTAAAATGTTTTTTTTTTCTTTTTTTTGAAATGGAGTCTCACTCTGTTGTCCAGGCTGGAGTGCAGTGGTCTGATCTCTGCTTACTGCAACCTCTGCCTCCCAGGTTCAAGCGATTCTCCTGCCTCAGCCTCCCGAGTAGCTGGGATTATAGGCATCCACCACCATCCCTGGCTAACTTTTTTGTATTTTTAGTACAGAAGGGGTTTCATCAGGTTGGCCAGGCTGGTTTTGAACTCCTGACCTCAAGTGATCCATTTGCCTCGGCCTCCCAAAGTGCTGGGATTACAGGTGTGAGCCACCACGCCCGGCCTAAAATGTTATTTTTTAACCATAAAGAATTTAGGGCCAAGTGTGGTGGCTCACGCCTGTAATCCCAGCACTTTGGGAGGCCAAGGCGGGCAGATCACGAGGTCAGGAGTTCGAGACCAGCTTGGCCAATATGGCGAAACCCCGTCTCTACTAAAAATACAAAAATTTGCTGGGCATGGTGGCGCACGCCTGTAGTCCCAGCTACTTGGGAGGCTGAGGCAGAAGAATCGCTTGAACCAGGAAGTGCAGGTTGCAGTGAGCCGAGATCACACCACTGCACTCCAGCCTGGGCGACAGAGCGAGACTCTGTCTCCCCACAAAAAAAAAGAATTTAGAAAAAAACCTTCATCAGACACTGGCTATAGGTAATGTGGAACATTCATATGATAGAATGCAATACAGTCATGATTCTAATGACATTTTTAAAAAACTTGATTTATTTTTTACCCTAAAAAATTCAGGGCCTTTTGGTTAAAAATAAAACCCTGAATACCTGCATTTATTAATATTTCCACTCTCTCCCAAACCAATCATAATGTTAATAAAGGAAAAAAGGAGGCTAAAACTCATAAGGACAAAGAATATAGAAGATTTCCACAGATAAGAGCTGTCAACAAAATGTGGGAAGTTAGAGAGCAGACAAATGAGTGGTATCTAATTTAACCAGAGAAAGCTGAAGCTTAAGTGAACGTGGGAGGAGGGTGGGGAAGTCATGACAGGACCCTAGAAAGGTTCAGGAATGGAGCTACTAATTACTTCTGTGGACTAGAGTTTGGGAGTAGGGCTGAAAACCATAAAACCGAATGTAAGATGTCATAAAAAGATGTTAAAACCACCTGATGTTTTCTTTCACCCAACATGGCATAGTCACATTTCCCTCACATTGGCAACAGAAAAAAATTAAAGATTACTTCCCTAGATATACTGAATGAGACACGCTCTGGATTTCAGGCATACCAGATGCAGATAAAGGTGGGGTTGAAGCAGTGCAGAGAGAAAAGAATTAAAGTTCTCATATTGCAAGATGAGGTGCCCAACATGCTCACTTCCTTCCTTTGTTTGTCTCCCAAAAAGCAGGAGTTCTGGCTTGTACTTCTCAAGCAAAATCTAGGACTTCTTGCTGGGGAAACTGACTAGCCCAAAAGAAAATGCTTACAGATCCTGACATCTGGTCAACCTTCAACCTCCAAAAAATAATACCATATTAGAAAGAAGGGCAAGGAGAAAAGTGTGTTGGGGTGGAGGTGAAACGGAAGGGGTTAGGTAGTGAAAGAGAGCTAAATCCTTAACTTCATTATCAAAAATCAATAGGAAATATCTAAAACTGAGAAATCAAGCATTAGCAGTATAAGAATGTTATTTAGAAAAAAGGAGGTGAATACCAGAATATTGAGACAAAAATGTTCAAAGTGGTTGCCTTTCAGGACTGGGAACAGGGAACGAGGATGGATGAAATAGGAAGCTTTTGTTTATGTTATAGTACAGCATTTAAAGATATATTTAAATATATTCTTTAAGAAATAAAAATTGCATTTCAAAATTTATTTTAAAAAATCAAATAGTCAAATGAATACGATTAAAAACAAATGTCTCCCCTGCATAGTCAATTAACACATGTGACCTTTCTCAGTAGGAGTAATGAATTTCTTTTCACTGTCCCCAAATGTAGAGCCTTTCTCTCCTAAGCTCTGTCCACCTATGAGCCACCTCACCTTTCCTTTCCATCATATGGCTCAAACGCTCCATTGTCACACAGCTATTGCTGATCACTGAAGATTGAGATGTCATGCAGACCCTGCCTGCTCTGGGCAGAAGGGTCAAGACAAGCTCCAGCAACTCCAGGGTCCACTCTCTTTCAGGACTCTCCAGCCTCTAAGGCAGGTCTCAGGTCAGGTCTCCTTCCATGACAGACACCTGTTCCTCAGACTTCTATTTGCACTGCAGATGTGTTTTATCCTTGTGGAGCCAGGACCTGTGGATTAGGATATAAATCTAATTTACCTGGTGCCTTCTCACTGGCTCCCTGTGATAACCAGCTTCCAAGATGGCCCCCAGTGATCACCGTCTTCTGGTATTCATGCCTTTGTAGATCCCTCCCACCCTGAGTACCTTTGACCTGCATAACCAATAGGATATTGCAGAAATGATGGTGTGTGACTTCTAAGGTTAGGTTACAAAAGACATTAGGGCTTCTGTCTTGCACATTTGGATCATGGATGTCAAGGGAAGCCAGCTGCCATACCATGACAACACTCAACCAGCCCTAGGGAGAGGCCTCCCGTTGACAGCTAACACTAACTTGGAAGCCAGCTATCTTGGAAGTGAATCCTCCAGCCCCAGCCCAGCCTTCCAATGACTGCAGCCCTGCTGACATCTTGACTGCAACTTCATGAGATACCCAAGCCAAAATACCCAGTGAAGACACTTCCCACAGAAACTGTGAGATAATGTTTATTGTTGTTTAAGCCACTAGTTTTTGAGGTAATTTGTTACACACTAATAGATAACACAGCCTCAAACACTAATCTTCCTTATTTGTAATTCATACACTCTGGACACACTGACCAGAGGTGTAAACCAAGTGATGTTTACCTATCTGTTCTTCAGATATCTTCTATGTGTCTAAAGGTGTATGCTCGATGAGGTGACAGATATATACCTGAGTCAAAAAACACCCAGATTTGCAGCAACCCCAAATTTGGCATAAAAGAGAGTTTCATTCAAAGACCAGCTATTTCATTCCATTTCTGTATTATCTTGGCAACTGAGTTAAGGGAGAATTGCAATTTAGAATTCCAAGACTCTTCATCTGAAATGACAATTATACTCATGTCACAATAATATTGGATGAATATATGAAATGACTATTAAGATATATGAATTTAGCAGCTGCTATGAGTCTTTATTAGGTAAAGAGTAAAAAATATATATATATAACAAAATAGACTAATTTTTGCCCTGTATGATAGAACAAATAAAACAGAAAACATTCAGTTATAATAAGTTTTGAGAAGTGCTATGCTTGAGATATCCTCCTAATACCCCTCACACGCTCACTTTTTTTTCATGACAGTGATCACTTTCTTTCTTTTCTTTTTTTTGGACGGAGTTTCGCTCTTGTTGCCCAGGCTGGAGTGCAATGGCACAATCTCAGTTCACTGCAACCTCCGCCTCCTGGGTTTAAGTGATTCTCCTGCCTCAGCCTTCTGAGTAGCTGGGATTACAGGCATGCGCCACCATGCCCGGCTAATTTTGTATTTTTAGTAGAGATGGGATTTCTCCATGTTGGTCAGGCTGGTCTTGAACTCCTGACCTCAGGTGATCTGCCGGCCTCAGCCTCTCAAAGTGCTGGGATTACAGGCATGAGCCACCATGCTTGGCCGACAGTGATCACTTTCTAACAAACTATTAATATATATAGTCACGCATCACTTTGCAACAGAGATATGCTCTGAGAAATGTGTCATTAGGCAATTTCATCATTGTGCAAATATAAGTGTACTTACACAAATGTGGATGGTATAGCCTACTACCCACCTATGCTATATGGTATAGCCTATTGCTCCTAGGCTACGAACCTGTATGGCATGTTACTGTACTGAATACTGTAGACAACTGCAATACAAAGGTAGGTGTTTGTATATCTAAACATAACTAAACACAGGAGAGAAATGGTAAAAATATAGTATAAAAGATAAAAAATGGTACACTGGTAAGGGGCACTTACCATGAATGAAACTTGCAGAACTGGAAGTTGCTCTGAGTGAGTGAGTGGTGAGTGAACACAAAAGCCTAGGACACTACTGTACACTACTGTAGACTTTATAAACACTGTACACCTAGGCTACACTAAATTTATAAAATTTTTATTTCTTCAAATTGTTGAATTAGCCTTAGCTTACTATAACTTTGTTACTTTATAAGCTTTTCATTTTTTTTTTTTTTTTGAGGTGGAGTCTCACTCCGTCACCCAGGCTGGAGTAATGGCACCATCTTGGCTAACTGCAATCTAAGCCTCCTGAGTTCAAGTGATGCTCCTGCCTCAGCCTCCCAAGTAGCTGGGATTACAGGCGTCTGCCACCACGCCCGGCTAATTTTTGTATTTTTAGTAGAGATGGGGTTTCACCATGTTGGCCAGCCTGGTCTCTAACTCTTGACCTCCTGTAATCCACCTGCCTCGGCCTCCCAAAGTGCTGGGATTATAGGGGTGAGCCACTGCGTTCAGCCAGCTTTTCAATTTTTTAAAACTTTTTGACTCTTGTAGTAGCACATAGCTTAAAACGCATTGTACAGCTGTACAGAAATATTTTTTCTTTATATCCTTATTCTATAAGCTATCTTCTTAAAAAAAATTTTTTTAACTTTTTAAACTTTCTTGTTAAAAATTAAGACACAAACACCCATTAGCCTAGGCCTACACAGTGTCCAGGATCATTGGTACTGTCTTTCACCTCCACATCTGGCCCCGCTGGAAGATCTTCAGGGACAATAACACACACAGAGCTATCACATGCTATGACAACAATGCCTTCTTCTGGAATACCTCCTGAAGGACCCGAGGCTGTTTTACAGTTAACTTTTTAAAATAAATAGGCATATGCTCCAAAGTAATGATAAAAAGTATAGTATAGTAGGCACATGAACCAGGAACATATTTATTATCATTACCAAGTAATATGTACTGTACATAATTTTATGTTATACTTTTATATGACTGGCAGCAGAGTAGGTTTGTTTACAGCGGCATCACTGCAAACACATGAGTAACGGTATTGTGCTACAGTGTTATATTGGCTAGAAAGTCACTAGGCGACAGGAATTTTTCAGCTCCATTATAATCTTACAGCAGGGGTCCTCAACCCCTGGGCCACGTGCCGGTACTGGTTGGGAACCAGGCCACACAGCAGGAAGTTAGCAGCAGGTGAGTGAGCATTACCGCCTGAGCTCCACCTTCTGTGAGATCAGTGGTGGCGTTCCAGCCTTACAGGAGTGTGAACCCTCTTTTGAACTCTGCATGCGAGGGATATAGGTTGCTTGCTCCTTATAGGAATCTAATGCCTGATGATTTGAGGGACCACAGTTTCATCCTGAAACCATAACCCTCCCATCCCCCAGTCCCTGGAAAAATTGTCTTCCATAAAAATCACTCCCTGGTGCCAAAAAGGCTGGGGACCACTGTCTTACAGGACCACTGTCATATATGTATATAGTCCATACATATATGGCACATGACTATAATTTAGTTATATATACTGTCCACCCACCCCCCTCAACATAAACTCCGTGAAAACAAGGACTTATTGTTGTCTGTTTTTGATATTCATAGTAGGTGCTCAAAAATATGCTGATAAAATGGTTCAGTCATTATCGAAAACACTATGACAATCAAAGATTAAAAACAGACATTACCACATGTATATATAAAAAACTGAAAGCAGGGACTCAGATAGTTCTATACCCATGTTTGTAGCAGTGTCACTTGCAGTTGCCAAAAGGTAGAAGCAGCCCAAGTGTCCAATGATGAATAAATTGATAAAATATTTATCCATATGACATACTTATCATTCGGCCTTAAAAAAGGAGGAAATTCCAATACATGCTAACATGGATGAATCTTGAGGACTTTATGCTAAGTTAAATCAGGGTCACAAAAGGACAAACAACACATGATTCTGCTTATACGAAGTACTTAGAATAGTCAAATTCAGAGACAGAAAGTAGAATGGTAGATGCCATAGGCCGGGGGAAAGGGGGGGTACAGAGTTATTGTTTGATAGGTACTGGGTTTCTGTTTTGCAAGAAGAGTTCTCTGGATGGATGGCGGTGATGGTACCATAACAATATGAATGTACTTCATGCCACTGAACTGTACACTTATATATGGTTTAGATGGTAAATTCTATGTTGTGTATTTTACCACAATTAAATATACGTGTATGTATACAGTTGGTCCTCCTTATCCACAGGTTCTGCATCCTCAGATTCAATCAGCCTCAGATAAAAAATATAGTTAGGCCTACTACAGTTGTGTCTGTACTGAACACGTACAGTACAGATTTTTTTCTCATTATTCCCTACACAATAAAGTGTAACAATGATTTACATAGCATTTAAATTGTATTAGGTATTACAAATAATCTAGAGATGATTTAATGTATTCAGAAGGATGTAGGGACTTGAGCATCTGTGGAGTCTGGTATCCATGGGGGGTCCTGAAACCAACCCCTCCTGGATACAAACCGTATATAGAATAAATGAGCTACTACCACTAATTTGGGGATTTAAAACTAGAAAAGAATAGGTCTGGCACGGTGGCTCGCGCCTGTAATCCCAGCACTTTGGGATGCTGAGGTGGGCAAATCACGATGTCAGGAGATCTAACACGGTGGCTAACACGGTGAAACCTCGCCGCTACCAAAAATACAAAAAATCAGCCGGGTGTGGTGGCGCCTCTGTAGTCCCAGCTACTGGAGAGGCTGAGGCCGGAGAATCACTTGAACTCAGGAGGCAGAGGCTGCAGTGCCCTGAGACCGTGCCACTGCACGCCAGCCTGGGCAACAGAGCAAGACTCCATCTCAAAACAACAAAACAAAACAAAACAACAACAAAAACTAGAAGAAAATAATATCAGACAAGAAAAACAGAAATTGGTGGATATTTTGGAGTTCAAGTATTTTAAAGTTTTAAGGTTGAGTTTTGTTAAGTATGCATATTAAAAATAAAAGGATAAAAGCAGAAACCAAACTAGGGGAGAAAAAGGGATGAGGTGAATTTGCACAATAAAAAAGATATATGTGCAACTATTATATGTCAATCAAAAATGTTTAAGGCATAATAAATAGAAAATAAAACATTTTTACGAGCAATCATGATAAATGCCACTGAATTATACTCACCTATTAAAATAACAGTCAAACAAGATAAACGGACGTATGCCCAGCAATATGCTCTTTACGAGACACAGATCTGAAACATAAAGACACAAGGGGGTTAGAAAATGAAATTCTTAAGAAATACAATAAAACTTGAAAAGCAATATTATCAGACAAAAGAGAACCCGGACTAAAAGGAATTCACCAGGATAAAGAGGTATGTTTCTTAAGGTGGAATTTTAGTCCAATTCCTCACCCCCTCTAATAGATTATTATTCATACTCTTTGCGAGGTAACTTTGCTCTCCAACTGTGGGCATAATTGATTTTAGGCTTAGCCATGTGACTTGCTCTGGTTGAGGCAATCTCTCTTGTGCTCTGGTGACCCATCAGGAGCAGAGCATGCCCTGGCAACCAATGTCCTTTTGGCCTGAGACCCTGAAAGAACACACGCGGAGCAGATCTTAACTCATCGTGCAGCCTATCCACTCAGCCAAGCCCCACCTAGATCAGCTGAACACAGTCAATGCGCAAGCCTGTGAACAGGAGAATAAGGACTTGCTGTTGTATGGCATTGAGTTCAGGGATGGTTTTTAGACATAATTACTATCATGGCAATAGCTAACTAGTATACATAAAAGCAGCAAGTCATAAGATAATAATGAATCTTTAAAGTTCACCAAGGAATAATGGAAAATTACAAAGGGCCAAGGGCTACTAGGGTAAAAAAGACAGCAAAGGAGACTACAGAGGAGTGGCCAACAAGGAGGGAGGATCAGTAGAAAACAAATAAGTGTTTTTCAAGCCGTTACCAACTACGCCAAATGCTACAGAAAAGCCAGCTCAAGACAAGAACTACTTAGACATATTACAATCACGCACACTTCGCCACGTTCATACTCACTACAGCCTTAATCATAATCACACAGATATCACACATTTCATCATAATCACGCGCAACCAAACATCACAATCACCCCATCAGATTATTCGTGCCGTCACACTCACACACACAACCACACACCCACACTAACTCCCATCACAGTTTTTTGTCCCATCAACTGCAACCACTCACCATTAGCGTACTCTGAGCACTCCCCACTGCCGCTACTCGGGACACTCTGGGCCTTAGAGGATCCGTGTCCCGTCAACCGTGAGTCCCTTGCTCGCCCCCTGCTGCGGGGACTCGGCAGCGTCACCAGCCAGAAACACCCGAATGTTCATCCCGCGCGCAGTTTCTGAGATGCTGGGTGAAAGCGACCCGCACATAGGTCTGTAACAGACGCCTAAAGCGCCGAACCATCCCTCCGCGCCAGCGACGTTTCCGAGGACAACACCTCCCAGCAGGCCCCGCGGCCCCACTCAACTTCCGTCCAGAACACATCTGCTTTCCTGTGTGAGGAGGAGGCTTGGGCCGGGTTCCCTGGGAAGCTCATCTCCATTGCTCAGCGCTACGGCGACCTGCAACTCCGAGGCTCGGCTGGATGTTGAGAGTTGAGGGAGCAGCCGTTTCGGGTGGGCCCAGGCGAGGGGCTGACAGGAATCGGCGTGGGTCCCGCTCTGGACTACATTTCCCAGAGGGCCTGGTGGCCTACCACTTTTCTCGCAGGAATTCGAACATTTCGTCACTCCTGGCGGGACCCTTAGATCTGGGAGGTGAGATATTTTGGTCCCTAGGAGAACTGGCTCAGGTCTGCAAGTTCCCATCCGGGATGACTGGAAAGGGCTTAGGTGAGGATACCGAAGGCCGATGGGGAGCTGGCGCCATGGGCCCTTGCGGGCGGAGCGGCCTGAAAGGGGGAGGTTGTGTTTGGGAGGCCGAGGCGGGCGGATCACGAGGTCAAGAGATCGCGACCATCCTGGCCAACATGGTGAAACCCCATCTCTACTAAAAATACAAAAATTAGCTAGGCATGGTGGCGCGCGCCTGTAATCCCAGCTACTCGCAGGCTGAGGCAGGAGAATCACTTGAACCCGGGAGGCGGAGGTTGCAGTGAGCCGAGATCGCGCCACTGCACTCCAGCCTGGCGACAGGGCAAGACTCTGTCCCCACCCCACCCCCCCAAAAAAAGAGGGGAGGTTGTGAAATTGTCTGGGAGATAATAACACTGCGGCTTATGTGCGGATATGGGATACCTGTCACTGTGGGGGTTGTGGCTGTGTGTTCCCGTGGTGATGTGTGATTGTGACTCTGCGACAGTGTGGGGTGCCTACGATTGTGCAGCTGTAATTGTGTGTTTCCTATGGTGTGTATGTGATTGTAACCGTGTTGCCGTGTGTGGCTCCTTGTGGGCAGGTGAGACGTGCATGTCGCCTTGATTTAAGTGTGACTGTCCCTAAATGTATGTGGCATTCTGTGTATGAGTATAGGGTCCCGTCAACTGTGCGATTGTGACTCCAGAACTCTGTTTCTAGGAAACCTCTCTGAGGTCTGGTCAGATTCCAACCCTGGACAGCAGTGAACACAACCTTTCCCCTGAGCCACTGGGATTGGACAGGATGCCCCATTCTCTGATCTCCATTCCTCATGTGTGGTGGGTAATGGGGCTGGGGAAGACCTCTTACTTGACTAATCTGGGTACCAAGAAAAACCTGGTGTCTCACAGTTACTCTTCCCTCTCCCAATTTTACCTTTCTCCAGGTGTCACCCAGAAGAGGAGGAAAGAATGCATGATGAACTTCTACAAGCAGTATCCAAGGTGTGTTGTTGGGGTTTCCTCTTTTTCTTCTGAAGATTCTTGCTTAATAAAGGAATGTCATTTAATTATAGGTCCCTATAATTTTCCCATCACAGAAAAGGATGGTTGCTCCACTTATGCTTGCTGAATTTTCTTCTCAAATATTTATTCTGATTTAAAAATAAAAGGATGATTACTTTAGAGATCTCAAAAACACAGCATTACCAAGAAAAAATAAAATTTGACCACTCAGATAGCTAGTGTTAATATTTTAATGTATTTTCATTATTTGTCAAAAACCAAATTTTATTTCATTTACCATTTGATGTTCTACATTTTTGCAAAAAGAAGTGTCATAAATATTCTCCCATGTCATCAAATGGTCTTGGGAAATACATTTTTGATGTTTGCAAAAACTATGGTATATAAATCAGACATGCCAGACTTTTAAATCCTCATTTGAATATATGTCTGTACTTACACCTGCCCACCCCCCACAGGTTTGAATTTGGGTTTCCGTGATTCATAATAAAATTGAACATATTCCATATGTTTATTGCTTTTTAGTCATCTTTTGTGACATGTCAGTTCAAATCTTTACTCATTTTTCTCTTGGAATAGCTCTTATTGATTCGTACGAGTTATTTATGTAATCTGGATCTCAGTCCTTTATTGATTATGTTTTCCTACTATTTGGACTATTTCATCACTTCCTGTAAGATGATTTTATGATAAGTTCTAATTTTTAAAAAGCTGAGTTTATCAATATTTTTTCTTTATGGTTAGTGCTTTTTGTATCTTTTTAAATAAATCCTTCCCTGTCCCAAGGTCATGCAGATACTCTCCTATATTTATGCTTAAAGCCATAAGTTTCACTTTCATGTTTAGATATTTTATATAGTTGCAACTGGTTTTTGTATATGTTATGAGGTAGGAGTCAGATTCCCCCCTCCTTATTAATACCCAGTTTATCAATACCATATATTGGAAGATCTATTATGTTCTCATTGGTCTTCAAATACATCTAGTGTCTATATGTGCATGGGTATATTTATGAACTCTTTATTCTCTTCCACTGATTTTGTATATTCCTGTGCCAGTATCATACAGTCTTGATTAACTCTTCTCCCTTGATGGTAATCTGCCTTGTCTTCCTCTGACTGTTTTGGGTTTTGGCTTTCTGTAATTTTAGTGTAAGATATATAAATGTGTTTTATTTATCTGCTTGGGATTTGTAGAGTTTTAAAATTTATGGATGGATATCTATTATTAGTTCAGGAAAATCTTCAGTCACCTTCAAAAAGCCCCTGTATCATTCTCTCCCCCTTTCCTTCTCAGGTTCTAACTAAACATATGTTAGAATTTCTTCTGCTTTTCTGTGTCTTATCTCTTTTTGGTTTTTAGAGTTGATACTTATAGCTGAAATCAAAGCAAACAAAAGAACCTTGCTTCATCTCAGGAGGGGCAGTGGGCATGGCAGGCAATTACAGGGTTTTTGGATTCTTCCTCCAAGTGATAATAAAAATATCTTTATTCGGTTTGTGTTTCAACACTTCTAATCTTGGGGAACTCACTAAATTGTAAGGTTATCCATTCACCAGGTGATCATTTTATCTGAAAATTAGAGGATACATACTAGGATAGAGGACTCAGAATAGAGGACTCAGAATAGGTGTAAATTTGGAACTCTGAGTGGGCCCACTCTCAATTTTTAAATTGTATGTGTTTGGTATAGATGCAGAGAAAATCAGGATAAGAATAAGTCTAACTAAGTATTTTGTGTAAGGCCTTTCTATCTGAATTTCTTTTAAAGAGGACTGAGTCTTCCCTCTCCTGTGTCAAAGCCCAAATAGAATATCTGCTTCCCCTCTCGCATCAGTCTCTAGTTACACTTCTCATTTCTGTAGAGAAGATTGTTGCCCAGTATTAATGGGAATAACTAGGGACATGTAGTGTACTGTAGTAGACAAATTTTTTTTTTTTTTTGAGACGGAGTTTCACTCTTGTTGCCCAGGCTGGAGTGCAATGGCATGATCTCGGCTCACCACAACCTCCACCTTCTGGATTCAAGCGATTCTCCTGCCTCAGCCTCCCGAGTAGCTGGGATTACAGGCATGCGCCACTACGCCCGGCTAATTTTTGTATTTTTAGTAGAGACGGGGTTTCTCCATGCTGGTCGGGCTGGTCTTCAACTCCCAACCTCAGGTGATCTGCCCACCTCGGCCTCCCAAAGTGCTGGATTACAGGCATGAGCCACTGTGCCTGGGGGACAATAAATTTTAAAAGAAATAAAATTTGTTTTCAGAAGTTAATCTAATGTTTAATCAGGAAATATTTGAAACATCAAAATATTTGAAAATTAGAAGTAAAACAAGGATATACCACATTACCAATGTTATTTAACATTGTTTTATAGATATTAACCAAAACACTTACATAAGAAAAAAAATTAGGTTAAAAATTACAAAAGAGGGCATAAGATTATCACTTTATAGATGATGTGACTGTGTACCTGAAAAACCAAATCTGCTTGTGATCAGCATTTTGAAATAAGCAGGATTCCATATGAAGCAAGCAAAAGAAAACTTTTTTCCCTCATAATTTGTACTCTCAACCCTCTCTGTGGGTTAATTTTTTTGTTGCCCTGGATAAGAACTGGTACAGACTATAATTTTTATCACTCTTTGATGTCCTTTGATTGTTTTCAGTCACAATCTAGTCTCATTTTACTAATTACAACCTCTAGTTCACTGTAATAATATGTGAGTTTCATTTAAAGCCTCTTCTCTAAAGCTCAGAATTGCTTCAAGCTTGCAGTATGAAAGAGGGACATAATTAAGCCTTTGATTTCCTCTCCCTGAGCTTCTATTTCTCCTGCCTAAGTCAGTCTCTGGATCCTATGAGATTAGAGCAGGGGTAGGGAAAAGGAGGTAAGGAAAAGAAAAGCCTTTCTTGACTTGTTTTGGTGTTGATCTCTTTTGCCTTGATGGATGTTCAACACTCCTTTGTTAGGAGACACTATTAACGGTTTCTCAGAGAAGCGCCTGCTGGAAACCTCTAATTGCATTTCCTGGTATATGCACTGCATGTCTTCTTGAAATGGCTACTATGACATCTGTCGTACACTTCTGCATTCTGTGATCCATTCCTTTGTTGAGGTCACTTTGTCCCTTTATTGGGTCCACATCTAGTCCAAAGAGGGGAATAGGTACTAATCTTTGTGCCCCCTAACCTCCAGAGAATACAGCAAAAATTATTCCAAAGTATCTCATCATTCTGCTTTGGACCCTGGAGTCTAAAGGGGCCCCCTTGCTTGTCCTAAGGTGAGGGAGAAGTACCCTCATTTCTCCTATCAATTGGGAATGTGTGTCCTTTTATAAACAAAATTCTTGGGACACTAACTGAGTGTCCTATAATCTAACTGAATTCTGACACTACCCAGAGTTAACATAGACCCCATTGGTTAAGAGGCTCAGTCCCAGCTGGTCATGCCTATAATCCCAAGACTTTGGGAGGCCAAGATGGGCAGATCACTTGAGGTTAGGAGTTTGAGAACAGCCTGGCCAACATGGTGAACCCACATCTCTACTAAAAATACAAAAATTAGCTGGGTGTGGTGGTGTGCGCCTGTGGTCCCAGCTACTCAGGAGGCTGAGGCAGAAGCATTGCTTAAACCTGGGAGGCAGAGGTTGCAGGGAGCTGAGATCGCACCACTGCACTCCAACCTGGGTGATGGAGTAGACTCAGCCTCAAAGAAAAAAAAAAAGACTCAGTCCCACAAGACTGTACCTGCTTCAGACACCAGCCACAAGTCTAAGGCACTGCACTTCTGCCTAGCCAGCCAAAAATTGAGAGGTTCCCATAACTCTCCTTCAGGTTCAATAATTCATTAGAATAACATATAGAACTCAGGAAAGCACTATACTTATGATTATAGTTTTACTTTTTTGTTGGTTGGTTTGTTTGTTGGTTTTAAGATGGCGTTTCACTCTGTTGTCCAGGCTGGAGTGCAATGGCACAATCTCGGCTCACTGCAACCTCTGCCTCCCGGGTTCAAGCGATTCTCCTGCCTTGGCCTCCTGAGTAGCTGGGATTACAGGCGCGTGCCACGACGCCTGGCTATTTTTTGTATTTTTAGTAAAGATGGGGTTTCTCCATGTTGGCTAGGCTGGTCACAAACTCCTGACCTCAGGTGATTCACCCGCCTTGGCTTCCCAAAGTGCTGGGATTACAGGCATGAGCCACCGCACCCGGCCTGATTATAGTTTTATTACAAAGGATACAACTAAGGAACAGCAAAATGGAAGAAATGCATAGGGCAAGGTATGGGGAAGGGTCTGCATATCTGGAAAGGGTCTTCAAAGTATTTTTGCCTAAGAAAATGTCTGAAATTAAAGATTCATTCAGTAGTATTTATATTGTGGAAATTTCTGCTACCATAAGAGTATAAAAGTTTAATTTGTTTATGTTAATAGGGAATAATTCTTATGACAGTCTTATAAGAATTATAATTTCCAAGAAACTTAAAGTATGCTGTTGTCTAAGTGATACTTTAAATTTATGTTTAACCCATTTCTCATTTTTAAAATTCAAGAAATGGGTCAGGCGTGGTGGCTCACGCCTGTCATCCCAGCACTTTGGGAGGCTGAGGCAGGTGGATTACTTGAGGTCAGGAGTTTGAGACCAGCCTGACCAGCATGGTGAAACCCTGTCTCTACTAAAAATACAAAAATTAGCTGGGTGTGGTGACCAGCGCCTGTAATCCCAGCTACTCAGGAGGCTGAAGGAGGAGAATCGCTTGAACCCAAGAGGTGGAGGTTGCAGTGAGCTGAGATTGTGCCACTGCACTCCAACCTGGACAACAAGAGTGAAACTCCGTCTCAAAAAAAAAAAAAAAAATTCAAGAAATGTTAAAAGACATGAAAAATGGCAGGGCATTGTCCCACTACCCAATTCTACTCTCCTTAGGTAGCTACTCTTTTTGCTGTTTCTCTTAGCATTTTTCCTATATTTCTAATTAATATTCCTATATTGCTATTTTTTGATACATATTTTCCAGTGATTTCTAGGCAGGTAACTATGGATTGAGATTTCCCATACCACAGTCCTCATTTTTTGTCCACGCAATAGAATTACATCACAATTTTTCTTTTCTTTCTTTCTTTCTTTTTTTTTTTTTTTTTTTTAAGACAGAGTCTCACTCTGTTGCCCAGGCAATGGTGCGATCTTGGCTCACTGCAACCTCCGCCTCCCGGGTTCAAGTGATTCTCCTACCTCAGCCTCCCAGGTAGCTAGGATTATAGGCGTGTGCCACCACGCCCAGCTAATTTTTGTATTTCAAGTAGACACAGGGTTTCATCATGTTGGCCAGGCTGGTCTTGAACTCCTGACCTCGTGATCCTCCTGCCTCGAGTGCTGGGATTACAGGCATGAGCCACCGTGCTTGGCTCATAATTTTTCTTTCAATCATTGCTATCCCTGTGATTAGGACCTTGCAGACATTGTTAATGTGAGCCAAGTAAAACACCAGATTCTGGATTCTTTCTAGCACAATTTGTATTTTTCTCAGAGCAAATTGCCTTGTTTCTTCTTTTGCCTGATTTTATGTATGTGTTGCTATTTTTTTCAAATTTTCTAACATTGCTGTCAGTTGCCTGTCAATATTTTCTACATGATCAAACATACTAGCTCCTTAGTTTTCTTTGGAGACGTCTTTCCTATAGTCCTCACTTCTGTTCCTAGATGCTGTTCTCTCAGTCTGCTGCCAGATGATGTTCTAGGATTTGCCTTTTATAATTATACTGGCGCTTTCATCACCATTTTTATGTTAGTTTTCCAGTTTCTTAATATAGTACCTTTTCTTTTTCCTAATTTACTCCCTAGTTTTGATGGAACATGTAGCCTAGTAGCTTCCTAAGAAAAGCCACTTTGGAAATACTTTTATCATTCCCTACCGATTTAAAATTGTCTTGATTTAATCTTCATAGTGGCTTAGTAATCTGACTGGCTATAGAATTCTAGGTCAGAATTTATTTTCCTTTATAATATTAAAGGAATTGCTTGTTTTTTTCTTATTTCAAATGATGCTATTGAGAAGTCTATTGCCATTCCGATTCCTGAAAACTTATGTGATCTGTGTTTTCTTCTGGAAGCTTTTAGAAACTTTCATTTTTGTTTTCCCCTGATATTCTGAATTTTTACTCCATGTATTATAAGGTGTGTTTGAAAGCCCCTCCCATTTTCCCCTCTCTTGGGGCATAAAGGGAAAGGGGGGAGGGGGAAGAAACTCACTAATTGAGCTGAATGCATGCTATTTCATATCACTGGAAAAGTCCAGTCTATTTGTATATCCCTTTGTACACAGGACGTATATCTTCTGATATGATAGGATTCACCCCCTTTAATTTTGCTTTCTCTGTCCTTTCTTGCCACCTCTACCACCATCTTTTTCTTTTCTCCTTTCATTGTGAAAGCATGTTTGTTGTTTCAGGGGCCAGTGATGTTCAGGGATGTTTCCATAGACTTCTCTCAAGAGGAATGGGAATGCCTGGACTCTGGTCAGATGAATTTATACAAAGAAGTGATGTTGGAGAATTTCAGCAACCTGGTTTCAGTGGGTAAGGATAACTATTCCCCAAAATTCAGAGTCTGCCCTTGGAAATGTCTCCTTTCTCCATTGTGAATTATTTGCTTCATGTAACCAGCTGAATTTCTGCTCCCTGTTCACTAAGGAATGGTTTGAGTTGAAATAGAATGGAAGAGTTGGAAGTGGGCAGCTCCAATGGGCTGTGGCTGAAGCTTCATCTTCTCCGTCTTTCTCTGGTCCTTCTTGTAGTGGCATCTCTTCTTTGATCACTAAGGTACTGGATCTGATTTCTGGGGAGCCCACAGCATAACCATGTCCCATGTCTTTTCTTGTGAGCAGGACTTTCCAATTCTAAGCCAGCTGTGATCTCCTTATTGGAACAAGGAAAAGAGCCCTGGATGGTTGATAGAGAACTGACTAGAGGCCTGTGTTCAGGTAAGTAAGAGATGATGGCTCAGGAGCAGAGCTATAAAGAGATATACTTCTGAGATGTTATCAGGAAGCTCCCTTTAAAGGCCCGAAGCCTCTTCCATATAAGCTATCCCACTTTTTTTTTTTCTCATACTTTCTCCTTAGTCCAATATAGCAAGCACCTCCCTGGCTATAATTATGCTATAATTATTCTACTCACATTTTAGTTTCATTCCTTCCTATGATACGCTACGTTTAGACTTGTATAACAGTAGACATTCCCACCCTAAGAAATAGATGTAAGTGCATGTGTGTGTCTTTTTCTTTCCCTGTGCTTGTTTTCATTGTATCTGCTTTCAGCTATTTAACATATTTGACCAGTTTGTTCTGGATTTAATAGCTCATTCTTTCATTTATCAAACATTTGATTATTTCTTACTTTAAAACAAAATTGAAGTATAACATACACACATAAAACTACATGACTATGATTGCATAGTATGGTGAAATTGAGAATGGTGAAACCAGTACTAGGACGATAAATAGAACATTACTAGCACCTCAGAACCCCTTCTCTGCCCCTTCCCAATCACCAGCCTCTTTTTCCTCTCCCAAAATAAATACCATCCTGACATTTGGCACCATGGATTCGTTTTGCCTATTTTTGAACTTTGTATAGACGCAATCACACAGTATTTATAGTCTTTTGCCTTTGGCTTTTTTTGCTCAACATTATGTTTATGTGACATATCTATGGTGCTGCATATATCTGGTGTTAGTTCATTCTTATTGGCTATGTTATATTTCATTCTATGAATATATACATATATATATATTTTTTTTTTTTTTTTTTTTTTTTTGAGATGGAGTCTTGCTGTGTTGCCCAGGCTGGAGTGCAGTGGTGTGATCTCGGCTCATTGCAACCTCTGCCTCCCGGGTTCAAGCGATTCTCCTGCCTCAGCCTCCCGAGTAGCTGGAACTACAGGCCTGCGCCACCACGCCCAGCTAATTTTTTGTATTTTTAGTAGAGACAGGGTTTCAACATGTTGGCCAGGCTGGTTTCAAACTGCTGACTTCAGGTGATCCACCTGCCTCAGCCTCCCAAAGTGCTGGGATTACAGGCATGACCCACAGTGTCCTGCTTCAGTCTATGAATATTTTTTAAATTACGCTTTATATATTATTAATTACTATAAGTGTCCTTTTTACTGTTGACGGTTTGTTTGCAGTTTTTAGCTATTACACATAATGCTGCTGTGAACGTTCCTGTGTATAACTTTTGGTAAATGTATGTACACATTTCTTTTAGGTATATACATAGGAGTGGAATTACTGAGCAATAGGATATGCGTATGTTCAACTTTAGTAAATATACCAATTTTCCAAAGTAGTTATACCAATTTGCAGTTCTACTAGTAGTATGAAGGTTGCTATTGCTCTGCATTCTTACATTCTTGCCAGTTATTATTGCCAGGCCCTTTAATTTTAGTTATTCTGATGTGTGTGTTCTGTGACATGCCTCTTTAAGTTTCCTGGCTAAACTTCGTCGGTTGTCTATCTTTTTCCTGTTGGTTTCAAAGAATTCTTTTTATATTCTATGTATCAGCCCTGTGTTTGGTTATACATGATGTAAATATCTCCCACCACTTTATATCTTGCCTTTTACTCTTTTAATAGTACCTTTTGATGAACAGAAGTTATTAATTTTAATGTGGTCACAGTTGTCTTTTTCTTTATAGTGTTGCTTTTTTGTGTCCTGGATAGGAATCATTGCCTACCCCAAGGTCATGAAGATATTTCCTATGTTATATTCTAGTAGCTTTATTGTTTTACTTTTTCCATTTAGATCTACTTTCCTGAAGTTGGTATTTGTATGTATTGTGAGGGTAGGGGTCAAATTTCATTTTTTTTCCATGTGAATATCCAGTTGACTTCTTAGTGTTTATTGAGATGACTGTCCTTTTCCCATTCTCTATAGGACTACCTTTGTCATAAATCATGTATTCCTATTTCTGTGAGTCTATCTCTGAATTCTGTTCCTTGGGCTTATTTGTCTATCCTTGTGCCAATACCACACTATATTAATACTGTAGCATGTAATAAATCTTACCTAGTAGAGCAAGTGCTCCTGCTGCTGCTTAGTCCTTTGCATTTTCATTGTAAATTTTAGAATTAGGCCGGGTGCAGTGGCTCACTCCTGTAATCCCAGCACTTTGGGAGGCCAAGGTGGGTGGATCACCTGAGGTCAGGAGTTCAAGACCAGCCTGGGCAACATGGTGAAACCCCATCTTTACTAAAAATACAAAAATTAGCCAGGTGTGGTGGCGGGCGCCTGTAATCCCAGCTACTCAGGAGGCTGAGGCAGGAGAATCGCTTGAACCAGGGAGGCGGAGGTTGCAGTGAGCCGAGATCGCACCATTGCACTCCAGCCTAGGGGACAAGAGCAAAACTTGGTCTCAAAAAAAAAAAAAAAAAAAAAAAATTTAGACATAGCTTATATAGAGTCATTTGAAACTTAATCAAAATGCCAAGTTATTTTTTCATGAGAATATTAATATCAGTTTGTGGAGAATTAAGATTTTTAAATAGCAAATCTTATAAAAATGTTTGACTTTTTAATTTTATACACTAGTCTGCTAGGTGCTGTACAGTTTAGAAAATGTGTAGGCTTATTAAGAAACTTGTTATCTAATGTAGGAGCTAGAACATTGCTGTAAATCAGTTTCTACAGAATAAGATTCATCAATGAGAAGATCAAATAGGAAGCTCAGAAGAAAGTTGTAAAACAGTCAAAAAATATGGAAGTGGAAATTGATCCAAGTAGAAGTTAATGGTTGGAGCCCTAGAAGCAGATGTTATTACCTATGGAGTTAGCGTTGGAAATAGAAGATCCATGCCTCCCTTGAGAAAGAATTCTAGATTTAACAAAGCTCTAGGAACCTAGGGAGGAGTTTGTGAATCTTCACTTTTTCCCAGCTATCAGTTGATCTTAGCTGCCTTTAAGTATTTTATTTCTGTCTCTCCTACCACTTTTCCTCCCTACCAGCTTGCTAATTCACCCCCTTCTTAATCTTACCTTAACCTTGTACCTTTGTACTTGAAAGGTGGTCTCTGTTTATTCCTTTTTCATTTTAAAATAATTAATTTAATTTTCATTAAAGTAATATATTTACAGAGTTTGAAATCACAGTGTTATAAAGCTTATATTGAAAAACAGCAGCCCAGACCAGGCGTGGTGGCTCACACCTGTAAACCCAGCACTTGGGAGGCTGAGGCGGGCGGATCACTTGAGGTCAGGAGTTCAAAACCAACCTGGCCAACATGGCAAAACCCCGTCTCTACTAAAAATACAAAAATTAACCAGGCATAGTGGCAGGCGCCCATAGTCCCAGCTACTTGGGAGGCCAAGGCAGGAGAATCGCTTGAACCCAGGAGGTGGAAGTTGCAGTGAGCTGAGATCGTGCAACTGCACTCCAGCCTGGGTAACAGCAAGACTCCATCTCAAAAAAAGAGAAGAAAGAAAAACAGCAGCCTGCTTTTTCACATATACATTCGTACCCTGACTGCCCCAGTCCCTCTCATCAAAGACAATACATTTTCAACTCTTACTCTCATTCTTCTGATACCTACGTTCAAATTTTGCACAGTATGTTTTGTCATTCTGTGATACATCAAACTATAAAAGTATTTCTTGATGTCTTTTTCTGATAGTTGAGGGCTGGTCTCTCGTAATCACTGTATGTATCTTGCCTATAGCAATATATTCATAGTTTATATCCTGATTACACAAATGTTGTTAGAACTTTCCTGTTACCTACTTAATGTGCATCCCCATTGGTGTTATGCCTTATGTTTATTTGTATTGTAGTTTGTACTCTCTATTTTGATATCTTTGCTTAATAATAGTCACTTAGGAATGTTTTTACATATTCTTCCCAAGTTCAAATACTGGATTGAAAATAAACCCATCAAAACTGAGATGTCTTTTTTATGTATCAGTTTTATATTTTGGAACAACTGTTTTTTTTAAGACAAAACTATTGTTATTTTTTTCTTTCGAGACAGGGTTTTACTCTTGTTGCCCAGGCTGGAGTGCAGTGGTGCAATCTCAGCTCACTGCAACCTCTGCCTCCCAGGTTCAAGTGATTCTCCTGCCTCAGCCTCCCGAGTAGCTGGGATTACAGGCACCTGCCACCATGCCCAGCTAATTTTTTTATTTTTAGTAGAGATGGGGTTTCACCATGTTGGCCAGGATGGTCTCGAATTCCTGACTTCAGGTGTTCCACCCGCCTTGGCCTCCCAAAGTGCTGGGATTACAGGTCTGAGCCACTGCACCCAACCTATAATTTCCTTGATAACAAAAGCATATCTATTACATTTCTGTTATTATTATTCCCAGATAGTCTTAACTACTCAAATTATAAAGAAAGATGTGGGAGGTAGGTAATTGAGAACTGTGATATATAAACATTTGAACAGACTCCTGACGTGACACCACTTCCCCAATAGCCACCCACATTCCTTATAAGCCTTTATAAAAAGGACAGAAATGCCCTTTTGCACATTTGTGCCCTGCACATACCATAACTAAAATTACCCTTGACCCAAAAACAAAACAAAAAAAAACCACATGTATTTATTTATATTACCCAAAGGTATAGCCATCCTCTAACATAAAAAACAAGGCATACATATTAAATAATAATGGCATATTTGTTAAAACTATTCTTAGGAATCAATGTTTTAATACCTTATGTTAGAAATCATCCAGGTTTTCGAGGATTATCTATTAATTTTTCTTACTTAATGTCCATTGTCTTAAAGTTAACTAAAAATCTTGACTACTATATTTAAACTGACACACTACAGAGCAACACAGTTATTTTTTTTCTTCTTCTTCTTTTTTTTTTTTTTGAGACGGAGATTCGCTCTGTCGCCCAGGCTGGAGTGCAATGGTGTGATCTCGGCTCACTACAACCTCCGCCTCCTGGGTTCAAGCGATTCTCCTGCCTCATCTTCCCAAGTAGCTGGGATTACAGGCGTGCGCCACCATGTCCAGCTAATTTTTGTATTTTTAGTAGAGATGGGGTTTCACCATGTTGCCCAGGCTGGTCTCTAACTCCTGACCTCAAGTAATCCACCCGCCTCGGCCTCCCAAAGTGCTGGGATTATAGGCGTGAGCCACTGCACCTGGCCCAACAGTTACTTTGATGTCAAAAAGTCTGACAGAACTATAATTTGATTTGGTTTAACACATAATTGTATAATTTTTATTATTTTATTTTATTTTATTTTGAGACACAGTCTGGCTCTGTTGCTCAGGCTGGAGTTCAGTGGTGCTTCTTGGCTCACTACAACCTCCCCCACACCCACCTCTCCCAGGCTCAAGTGACCCTCCCACCTCAGCCTCCCTAGTAGCTGGGACTACATTGCACGGCACCATGACCGGCTAATTTTTGTATTTTTTGTAGAGATGGGATTTTGCCATATTACCCAGGCTGGTCTCGAACTCCTGAGCTCAAGTAATCCACCTGCCTTGGCCTCCCAAAGTGCTGGGATTACAGGCGTGAGCCACAGCACCCGGCCTAGTTTTTATAATCTTAAAATTTACATTTTACACTGATAAAATCAGGAGGAAGATATATAGCTATTTTTAAACCAGAATTATTAAGCCAGTCTCTTTGAAAATTTCTGTTTTTGAGCTAGCAGTTCTTGTGAGGTTGTGGGGTTATTTTTGCGGGGTGGGGGGGCACTTGTTTTTTTTTTTTTTCTTTTTTTTGCAATTTTATAACTATTTGATGTATTTGACGATCAGTGATTAGTTCTCATAGTTCTCATCCACATTGACTGTCTGTAGATTTTTGAAAGTGGTAACAGATACATAGGTAACCAAAGTATAGAGCTTATTTGGTGAATCTTCATCCCCATTACATATTCTGGACAACCGCACATGGATTCGTTATGGGGCATTCCTTATTCCTTTGGCCCAGACAGCTTTGTTGAGCCTGGTATCAATGTGCACATCTGGAGTTCCCATCTCCTTCATGGCAAATTTCTGAATCTCTTTGAGTGTCCGAGGGGCACGCTTCTTGAAGCCCACTCCATGGATGCGCTTGTACATACTACTGATGGTGTATTCTCACGTCACCACCTCGTTGATGGCAGAACGGCCCTTTTTCTTCTCGCCACCCTTCTTTGTGGGAGCCATTCTGCCGGGTCCAAGTTGGAAAGACTTGTTTATTTTTTAAAGCTACCATATTCAAACTACTAGAAGTTTTCTGTGACTGTCTTTGCACTACAATCACACACTTGGATAGCCCACAAAGCTGATAATATTTGCTATCTTATTCTTTACTTAAAAAGTTGCCCAACCCCTGCTCGCTATGAACCAGAGTAGCGCTCCTTTAATTTTGTTTTATTTTCAGCTTTTTTAAGGTATAATTCGCATACCATATAGTTCACCCACATAAAATGTACAATTCAGTGACTTTTAATATAATAGAGTTGTATAACCGTCACCATAATCAATTTTAGAACATTTTTATCACCTCAGAAAAATCCCTGTACACTCTAGCTGTTATTCCCACCCCTCTCCAGCCCCAGGCAACCATGAGTTGATTTTCTCTATGGATTTGCCTATTCTGGACATTTCATATAAATGGAATTGTACAATATGTGGTCTTCTGCAAATTCCCTATTTCATAACTTAATGCTTTTCAGGGTTCATCTATGTTGTAGCATGTATCAGCATTTCATTCCTTTTTATTGCCAAATACTATTCCATTTTATGGATATACCACATTTATCCATTGATCAGTTGATGGACATTTGGGTTTCCTCTTTTGGGCTATTTTGATTAATGTTGTATGAACATGTCTATAAGTTTTTGTGTGGACATCAGCTTTCAGTTCTTTCAGGTTTCTACCTAGGAGTAGAATTGCTGGGTCATATCATAACTCTGTGTTTAGCCAGTTGAGGAACTGCTAGACTCTTTTCCAAAATGGCTACACCATTTTACATGCCCACCAGCAGTGTATGATGGTTCCAGTTTCTCCACATCATTTGCTAACACTTGTTATCTTTTTTTTTTTTTTTTTTTTGAGACAGTCTCGCTCTGTTGCCCAGGCTGGAGTACAATGGCACAATCTTGGCTTACTGCAACCTCCGCCTCCTGGGTTCAAGCAATTCCCTTGCCTCAGCCTCCTGTGTAGCTGGGATTACAGGCTCATGCCACCACACCCAGCTAATTTTTGTATTTTTAGTAGAGACGAGGTTTCAACATGTTGGCCAGGCTGGTCTTGAACTGATTTCAAGTGATCCACCTGCCTCAGCCCTCCAAAGTGCTGGGATTACAGGAGTGAGTCACCACACTTGGCCTGGTTGTTTTTATTTATTTATTAATCTTTATTTTTAATTTTTTGGGTACACAGCAGGTATGTATATTTATGGGTTACATGAGATATTTTGATACAGGCATGCAATGCTTATATCGGGAGAAATGGGATATCTATCACCTGAAGCATTTATCCTTTGTGTTACAATCTTATTGTACTCTTTTAGTTTTTAGGGGATTTTGTTTTGTTTTGTTTTGTTTTTTTTAGACAGAGTCTCACTCTGTCACCCAGGCTGAAGGGCAGTGCTGCAGTGCTGTGATCTCTGCTCACTGCAACTTCTGCCTCCCAGGTTCAAGTGATTCTCGTGCCTCAGCCTCCCAAGTAGTTGGGACTACAGGCACGTACCACCATGCCCAGCTAATTTGTGTGTGTGTGTGTGTGTGTGTTTTTAGTAGAGACAGAGTTTTACCATGTTGGCCAGGCTGGTCTCAAACTCCGGACCTCAAGTGATCCACCCACCTTGGCCTCCCAAAGTGCTGGGATTACAGACATGAGCCACCACGCCCGGCCTCTTAGTTATTTTTAAATGTTCAATTAAATTATTTTTGACTACAGTCACCCTGTTTTGCTAGCAAATACTAAGTGTTACTCATTCTTTCTATTTTTATATGTGTTTAAAAAAATTTTTTTATATGAACCTTTTTTTAAAAATTATTGTATAAATTCTAGGTGTACAACATGTTTTGATACACATGCATATTGAAATAATTACTATAGTTAAGCAGATCGTATCAAATAACTGTAATCTTTTCTTCTTTCTTTGTTTAGGGTAAGAGTACTTAAAACCTACTTTCCTGACAAATTTCTAGTATACAATAGAGTATTACTAACTATAGTCCTCCTGCCATACATTAGATTTCTCATGAGCTTTTTTTTTAGTTTTTATCGATACAAATTATACATATTTATAGAGTACAAGCAATATATTGATATATTCATACAATGTATAAGGATCAAATCAAGGTATTTAGATACCCATCACTTTGAATATTTATCAATTGTTTTATACATATATATATATATATATGTATGTATTTTTTTCTTTTACTAATAGAATGTGCCCAGTGTCATTTTTTGTGTATGTGAGAGAGTTTCACTGTCAGCCAGACTGGAGTGCAGTGGCATGATCACAGCTCACCGCATCCTTGAATTCCCAGGCTCAAGTGATTCTACCACCTCAGCCTCCTAAGTAGCTAAGACTGCAGGTGCATGCCACTATACCTAGCTAATTTTAAAACTGTTTATAGAGATGGGGGGGGTCTCCCTATGTGCCCCAGGTTGGTCTTGAACTCCTGGCCTCAAGTGATCCTCCTGACTCGGCCTCCCAATGTGCTGGGATTACAGTTATGAGCCGCTATGGCACTGCTATTAAGTTTTTTTGCTTCCTTGTTAATTCTGGATATTAGTCCCTTCTCAGGTGAAGAGTTTGCAAATATTTTCTCCCATTCTACAGGTCTCTTCACTCTGTTGATTGTTTCCTTTGCTGTGCAGAAGGATTTTAGTTCAATATAGTCCAATTTGTCTATTTTTTTGTTGTTGCCCCTTATTGAAAATATCTTTGAGGTCTTATCTAAAATATATTTGCCTATTCTTCTGAAGTGTTTCCCCTATGTTTTCCTCTAGTAGTTTTATAATTTGGGGTCTTATAGTTAAGTATTTAATTCATTTTGAGTTTATTTTTGTATATGGTGAGAGATACAGTCTAGTTTCATTCTTCACTATATGGATAACCAGTTTTCCCAGCACCATTTATTGAACAGCATGTCCTTTTCCCAATGTCTGTTCTTGGCACTTTTGTCAACCATCAGTTGACTATAAATACATGGATTTATTTGTGGGTTCTCTCTTCTGTTCCATTGGTCCTTGGGTCTATTTTTATGGCAGTACCATGCTGTTTTGGTTACGACAGCTTTGTAGTATATTTTGAAGTTTGATTCTTCCACTTGTGTTCTTTTGCTACAGATTGCATTGGCTATTTGGCATCTTTTATGGTTTCCTACAAATTTTAGGATTTTTTTCCTGTTCATGTAAAAACTGACTGGTATTTCAGTAGGGATTGCACTGAATCTGTAGATTGCATTGAATCTGTAGATTGCTTTGGGAAGTATGTTCATTTTAACAATAGTTCTTCCAGTGCATAAGCATGCAAATCTCTTTTTATTTGTTTGTGTTGTCTTCAGTTTCTTTTGTCGGTGTTTTGTAGTTTTCCTTGTAGAGGTCTTTCACTTCATGGTTAAATTTATTTCTAGGTTGTTTTTTGTAGCTGTTATATTAATAAATGGGATTGTTTTCTTGATTTCTTTTTCAGCTAATTCATTATTGTGGATGTACAGAAATCCTTTTTTTTTTTTCTTTTTGAGACAGAGTTTCACTCTGTCTCCCAGGCTGGAGTGCAATGGCATGATCTCAGCTCTCTGCAGCCTCCACCTCCTGGGTTCAAGCAGTTCTGCCTCAGCCTCCCGCGTAGGTGGGACCACAGGTGCCTGCCACCACACCTGGCCAATTTTTGTATTTTTAGTCAAGACAAGGTTTCACCATGTTGGCCAGGCTGGTCTCAAACTCGTGACCTCAAGTAATCCACCCACCTCGGCCTTCCAAAGTGCTGGGATTATAGGCGTGAGCCACCGTGCCCAGCGTACTACTTGTTTTTGTATATTGATTTTGTATCTTGCAACTTTACTGATTTCATTGATCAGTTCCAAGAATTTCTGGTGGCATCTTTAGGTTTTTAAATATATGTAAGATCATGTCATCTGTAAAGGGACAATGTGACTTTCTATTATCCAATCTGGATGCCTTTTATTTCTTTCTCTTGCCTGATTGCTCTGGATAGGACTTCCAGTACTATATTGAATAATAGTGGTGAATGTGGGCTTCTTTGTCTTGTTCCAGTTCTTAGAGGAAAGGCTTTCAGCTTTTCCCCATTCAGTATGATGTTAGCTGTACATTTGTCATATATAGTCTTTATTATGTTAAGGTATGTTTTTTTAATGCCTAATTGTTGAGAGGTTTTTATAATGAAGAGATGTTGAACTTTATCAGATGCTTTCTCTGCATCTATTGAGCTGATCATATGGTTTTTGTCCCTCATCCTGTTGATCTGATACATCATGTTTATTGATTTGCTTATGTTGAGCCATCCTTGCACTTTTCAGGAAAAATCTCACTTAATCGTTGTATATTATCTTGTTGTTGTATTATTGGATTTCATTTGCTAGTATTTCATTGAGGGGTTTTGTGTCTATGTTCATGAGAGATATCACCTCTTTTTTGTTGTTGTTGTTGTGTCCCTCTCTGGTTTTGGTATCAGGGTAATGCTGGCCTTGTAGAATGGATTAGGAAGAATTAACTTCTCTTCCATTTTTTGGAATAGTTTGAGAAAAATTGAGGTTAGTTATTTGTAATTTTGGTAGGATTCAGCAGTAAAGCCATTTAGTCTTGGGCTTTTCTTTGTTGGGAGACATTTTACTACTGCTTCAATCTCATTACTCGTTATTGGTCTGCTCAGGTTCTTCTGCTCTGTTTCTTCCTGGTTCAGTCTTGGTAGGTTTTCATGTATCCAGGAATTTTTCTGTTTCCTCTAGGTTATCTGATTTGTTAGCATATAGTTGCTTGTAGTTGCTTTGATGATCTTTAATTTCTTAATTGACCCAATGGGCATTCATGAGCAAACACATTGTTTAAATTTCCATTTATTTGTGTGGTTTACAAAGTTTTTGTTATTGATTTCTAGTTTTATTCTAGTGTAGTCTGAGAAGATACTTGATATGATTTCTATTTTTAAAAATTAGTTATAACTTGTCTTATGGCCTAACGTATGGTCTCTTCCTGGAGGATGTTCCATGTGCTGATGGGAACAATGTGTATTCTGCAGCTGTTGGATAAAATGTTCAGTTAGTGTCTGGTAGGTCCATTTGGTCTAATGTCTAGTTTAAATCCAAAGCTGTTGATTTTCTATCTAGATGAACTGTCTAATGCTGAGAGTGGGATGTTGAAGTCCTGTACTATTATTTTATGGGAGTCTATCTTTTTTTGTTGTTGTTTTTTTGAGACAGAGTCTAGCTCTGTCACCCAGGCTGGAGTGCAGTGGCACAATATTGGCTCACTGCAACCTCTGCCTCCCAGGTTCAAGCAATTCTCCTGCCTCAGCCTCCTGAGTAGCTTGTATTACAGGTGCCTGCCACCACGCCCAGCTAATTTTTTTTTCTTTTTTTTTTTTTTTTTGACAGTCTTGCGCTGTCATCCAAGCTGCAGTGCAGTGGTGCGAACCCAGCTCACTTCAGGCTCTGCCTCCCAGGTTCACACCATTCTCCTGCCTGAGCCTCCTGAGTAGGTGGGACTACAGGTGCCTGCCACCATGCCTGGCTAATTTTTTGTATTTTTAGTAGAGACGAGGTTTCACCATGTTAGCCAGGATGGTCTCAATCTCCTGACCTCGTGATCTGTCTGCCTCGGCCTCTCAAAGTGCTGGGATTACAGGCATGAGCCACTACGCCTGGCCACGCCCAGCTAATTTTTGTATTTTTAGTAGAGACAGGGTTTCGTCGTGTTGGGAAGGCTGGTCTCGAACTCCTGACCTCAAGTGATCCTCCCGCCTTGGCCTCCCAAAGTGTTGGGATTACAGGCATGAGCCACCACGCCCAGCCCTATCTCTCTTTTTAGGTCTAATAATATTTGCTTATATATCTGGGTGCTGCAGTGTTGGGTGCCTATAAATTTAGAACTTTATATGCTCTGGCTGAATTGACCCCTTTATCATTACATAATGACCTTCTTTGCTTCTTTTGCAGTTTTTTATTTAATGTCTGTTTTATTTAAGTATGGCTACTCTCACTTGCTTTTGGTTTCTGTTTGTGTGCAGTATTTTTTTTTTCATCCCTTCACTTTCAGTCTATGATTTTATATATAAAGTGAGTTTCTCACAGCCAGTATATAGGTGAGTCATATTTATTTTATCCATTCAACCGGACTGTACCTTTTAAGTGGGGAATTTGACTGTTTATATTCAAGGTTATTATTAATAGGTGAGGATTTATTCCTAATCTGTTAATTTTTTATGGTTGTTTTATATCCTTTTTCTTTTCTCTTATCATTTGGTGGTTTTATGTAATGGTTACATCTGAGTCCTTTTTCTTTCCATTTGTATATCTGCTCTACCAGTGAGCTTCTTATTTTCATTTGTTTAATGATGGTAGATATGGTAGATATTTTCATTTGTTTAATGATGGTAGATATGTCTTTCACTTCCAGATGTAGGACACCCTTTGCCACTTTTGATAGGGCCACCCTAGTTGTGATACATTTTCTCTGGGAAAAACTTTCTCCTTCATTTTTGAAGGATGGCTTTGCTAGGTATAGTATTCTGGGCTGACAGTGTTTTTTTCTTTTAGCACTTTGACTATATCATCCCATTCTTTCCTGGCATGGAAGGTTTCTGCCAAGGTATCTGCTGCTAGTCTGATGAGGGTTCCCTTGTATGTGACTTGATGCCTGAGGGTTCCCTTATATGTGACTTGATGCCTTTCTCTTGCTTTTTTTAGAATTCTCTGTCTTTGACTTTTGACAGTTTGACTGTAATGGGCCTTGGAAAACCTTTTTGGATTGAATCTATTTGGGCATCATTGAGCCTTCTGTATCAGGATGTCTATATTGCTTACAAGACTTGGAAAGTTTTCAGTTATTATTTTGTTAAATAGGTTTTTATGCCTTTGCCCATCTCTTCTCCTAGAATACCCAAAATTTGAATATTTGGTTGCTTTATGATGTCCTATATGTCACCTAAGCTTTCTTCAGTTTTAAAGATTATTATTTTTTACTTTTTCTTCCTGGATTCTTTTAAAAAACCCTGTCTTCAAGTTCAGAAATTCTTTCTTCTGCTTGATCTAGTCTATTGTTGAAGCTCTCAATTGTGTTTTTTATTTCATTCATTGAAATTTGTCAGTTTCAGGACTTCTGTTTGGTTCTTTTTCATGATATCTGCTGAATTTCTCATTCAGATCATGAATTGTTTTTTCTGATTCTTTTGGTTTTTATCCATGTTCTATTGTTTCCCACTGAGCTTCTTTAATATCATTATTTTGAATTCTTTTTCAGGCACTTGATAGATTTCTTGTTTGTTGGAATCTGTTGCTGGAGCATTATTGTGTTACTTTGGAGATGTCATGCTTCCATGCTTTTTCATGTTCCTTTTATCCTTACATTGATATCTGTGTATTTCTTGTTATGGTCATTTTTTCCAATTTTATGGGTTTGTTTTCATAAGGAAAACCTTTTTCCTGTAGATGTATTGATAGTGTTGGTTGGGTAGGTTGCTTTGGCTTTGTTATAGGTGGATGCAGTGGTATAATCTCCATATGATTTCTCTGGCTGCAATCAGTGTCAGCAGTGTCTGCAAGTTCCTCAGTGGCTTAGGGCTTGGTTGTTAGTGGAAGCTGTGATGAGGCTTTTCTCATTGTTAGCAGGCCCAACAATGGTGATAGGATGAGGGGTATGCCAGGCAAAGGGGAGATCCATGTGGGAAGGCCCTGAGGGGCAGGGAGAACTTGAGGTGCTTGAAGGACTGGGGCTTCTTGAGCAAGTGGAAGTGGAGTATAACACAAGGTTGGAGAGGTAGGCAAGAGCCTCATTATTGGAGTCTTCTTGGTAATTACCAAGGAGTTTAGATTTTCAGGAGGGCAAAGTGAGACCAAATACCACACCAGGTGCTGAATGGATTAGAGGGTGCTGAAACATATTGGGGAGACCATTAGGAGATTCCTGTAGTGGTCTAGGAAAGAGGGGATTCGATAATTAAATGAGGACAACTTTAAGAGATTTTTAGGGACTCACCCAGACTAAGTTTGGCCAATGATTGTGTGGAGGGAAGACTTAAGATAGTCTAGCTGGCTTTTATTTTGATGTCTTCAAGCCATTTCATTTGCCCAATATCTGTTTTTGCTATGACATTTTTTCATAATAATAGCTACCAATACTGAGTGCTTACTTTATATCAGATTATTTATATACGTTATTCCTCATCTTTTTAGCAATCATAAGTTAAGTGTCAGTCCCATTTTAATAAGGAAAAGAGGGCTCAGAGGTCGCCTTAAAGCATAGAACTGGGGCTCACTATATGTTGACATGGAGTTCCATTCTTCTCATAGAGTACATTTCATCCTATCTTAACTCTCTTGTGTCTCAAACTTGAGCCGCCTTCCTTCTCAGTCACTGCTGACTTGAATTATTCATTTCTTTCTCCCAAGGTCAACATCACAGAATTCCAGAGCAAATTATTTTCAGTGAGTCCCTAACCCATATCATGCTGTATGTACAGAAGAGATGTACCTGTCTACTCTTCCCACCAGTTGTGTTCAGCATATTAGATTTGTTGGAGGCTGGTGATTTGCCAGTATACCATTGCACAGTCACTGAACTCCACCCACCCCCGCCATTTAAACCTTTCAACACATTTATTATTCTTAATAGTCCTTTCATGTAGGTCTGACAATTGTCTACAAATTGCAAAACATACAGTATCATACTCTGTGCATGTGAGTATATGTTTATGAACGTGTATATAATTAGAATCTCTCACACATGGTGCATGCCCTGGAGCAGAGGTGGCATCCTGCTGGCCTGTCCTCCTCCATGGCCCTCCAGCTTAACCCCTGCCTGGGCATGCTGATGGCCTTGCAGGTGGAGCTCCGCAAGCTGTACGATGAGGAGACACAGAGCTGGGTCTCAGGCAGCGCCTGTGGGGATCTGGGGTGGGGGCAAAGAAAAATTTTTAAAAAAATTAGAATCTCTCTGTAATATGGAGGATGGTGCTGAACACTGTCTATTCACCAAGGCTTAAGGTAACTCTGGTTCAGACCAAAATTTGAGGATCATAGAGGTCATCTACTTTCTGGATCCATATCCTCAGCTTCTTTTATTACCTCTCCTAATGTCTGTGCTTTTCTTGTCAATTTTACAGATTGCCTCTCCACCTTTGAAAACTAAGTGTGTAATTTCTCAGATATTCTTTTCAGTTTAATGCTCCCATTTCTTTTTTAGAAGTTTTAACTTTCCCAGAATAGGAAAATTTATTTGCCTTTGTATTTCTTTCAGAGCTGGAATCAATGTGTGAGACCAAAATATTATCTCTAAAGAAGAGACATTTCAGTCAAGTAATACTTAGCCATGAAGACATGTCTACTTTTATTCAGCCCACATTTCTTATTCCACCTCAAAAAACTACGAGTGAAGAGAAACCATGGGAATGTAAGATATGTGGAAAGACCTTTAATCAGAACTCACAATTTATCCAACATCAGAGAATTCATTTTGGTGAAAAACACTATGAATCTAAGGAGTATGGGAAGTCCTTTAGTCGTGGCTCACTCGTTACTCGACATCAGAGGATTCTCACTGGTAAAAAACCCTATGAATGTAAGGAATGTGGCAAGGCTTTTAGTTGTAGTTCATATTTTTCTCAACATCAGAGGATTCACACTGGTGAGAAACCCTATGAATGTAAGGAATGTGGAAAAGCCTTTAAGTATTGCTCAAACCTTAATGATCATCAGAGAATTCACACTGGTGAGAAACCCTATGAATGTAAAGTATGTGGAAAAGCCTTTACTAAAAGTTCACAACTTTTTCTACATCTGAGAATTCATACTGGTGAGAAACCTTATGAATGTAAAGAATGTGGGAAAGCCTTTACTCAACACTCAAGGCTTATTCAGCATCAAAGAATGCATACTGGTGAGAAACCTTATGAATGTAAGCAGTGTGGGAAGGCCTTTAATAGTGCCTCAACACTTACTAACCATCGCAGAATTCATGCTGGTGAGAAGCTCTATGAATGTGAAGAATGTAGAAAGGCCTTTATTCAGAGCTCAGAACTTATTCAACATCAGAGAATCCATACAGATGAAAAACCATATGAATGTAATGAATGTGGGAAGGCCTTTAATAAAGGCTCAAACCTTACTCGACATCAGAGAATTCACACTGGTGAAAAACCCTATGACTGTAAGGAATGTGGAAAGGCTTTTGGTAGTCGCTCTGACCTCGTTCGCCATGAGGGAATTCATACTGGTTGAATGACAGTAAAGTAAGACCATTTTGTTAACCTTTATAATAATTTTTTAAAAACAGGTAATGAGAACAAATTAGGATACACATTATCAAAGGTTCTCCTGTGTATTCGTTTTTAAACGATACGATAACAAAGTACCAAGTACCAAAACCTTGGTGGCTTAAAACAAGAGAAATTTATTCTCTTACAGTTTAGAGCCTGGAAATCTAAACTCAAGGGTGCTGACAGTTTTGGTTCCTTCTGAGGACTCTGAGGATCTGTCCTATGCCTTTTTCCTAACCTCTGTTAACAGCTGGCAGTTCCATGGCTTTTACATACACCATTCCAATCTCTGCCTCCATCTTCACATTGCATTCTCTCTGTGTATCTCTGTGTATGTCTTTTCTTTTATTTGGACACCAGTCAGGTTAGATTGGGGTTACCTGATGACCTCATCTTAACTTGATTATATCTGCCAAGACCCTATTTCCAAGTAAGGTCACATTTACTGGTACCAGGGGTTAGGACTTCAGCATATCTTTTTAGGGGACACAGTTCAACCCATAATTCCCTGTTAGAATGATTTTGTCTAATGGATTTGTAATTTCCTTTTATATATAAGTTGTTAGTCAAATATATTTTATTTTATTTTATTTTGAGACAGAGTCTCGCTCTGTTGCCCAGGCTGGAGTGCAGTGGTGTGATCTCAGCTCACTGCAACCTCCAGCTCCTGAGTTCAAGCGATTCTTGTGCCTCAGCCTCCCAAGTAGCTAGGATTACAGGCATGCGCCACTATGCCCGGCTAATTTTTTTTTTTTTGTATTTTTAGTAGAGACGGGGTTTCACCATGTTGGCCAGGCTGGTCTTGAACTCCTGGCTTCAAGTGATCCGCCCACCTCGGCCTCCCAAAGTGCTGGGATTACAGACGTGAGCCACCATGATGGCCAAAACAGACTTTATACCAACAAAAATTAAAAAGGACAAAGAAGGTCATTTATAATGATAAAGGATAAATTCAACAACAAGATAAAACAATCCTAAATATGTATGCACCCAACACTGCAACAGCCAGATCCATAACACAGATACTACTAGACCTAAGAAAAGAGATAGACAGCAATACAACAATAGCAGGGGACTTCACCCCTCCATTGACAGCACTAGACAGATCACTGGGACAGAAATCAACAAAGAAACTCTGGACTTAAATTGGACTCTACACCAAATGGACCCAACAGACATCTGAAGAACATTCTACCCAACAACCACAGAATATATACTCTTCTCTTCTGTGCATGGAACATTCTCAAAAATAGGTCATATGCTGGACCGCAAAGCAAGTATCAATAAGTTTTAAACAAAATCATATCTAATATCTTCTCTGACCACAGTGGAATAAAAGTAGATATCAATACCAAGAGGAACTCTCAAAACAGATACATGGAATTTAAACAGCTTGCTCCTGAATGATTGTTGGGTCAATGATGAAACTAAGGTGGAAATTTAAAATTTTTTGAAATAAATGAAAATAGAGACACAACACATGAAAACATCTGAGATATAGCAAAAGCAGTGCTAAGAGAGGATTTTATAGCATTAAATGCCTACACCAAAAAGACAGAAAAATCTCAAATGAATAGCCTAACGTCACATCTCAAGGAACTAGAAAAAAACAAAACAAACTCAACCCAAAGCTGGCAGAAGAAAAGCAATAACAAATATCAGAGCAGGCGAAAATGAGACTGAGAACAAAAGAATGCAAAAGATCAATAAAAGAAAAAGTTGGTTCTTTGCAAAGATAAAACTGACAGACCACTAGCTAGATTAACCAAGAAAAAAGAAGATTCAAATAAATACAATCAGAAATGATAAGGTGATTTTATAACTGATAACACAGACATACAAAAAATCAGCAGAAACCATATGCACATATTAGAAAACCTAGAGGAAGTGGATAAATTCCTGGAAACACATAACCTTCCAAGATTGAACCAGGGAGAAATAGGAATCCTCAACAGACTACTAATGAGTATTGAAATTGAATCAGTAATAGAAAAAAATCTTGCAACAACAAAAAGCCCAGGACCAGACAGATTCACAGCTGAATTCTATTAGACACGCAAGGAAGAACTAGTAACAGCACTATTGAAACTATTCCAAAAATTATAGGAGGGAATCCTCCCTAACTCATTCTACAAAGCCAGTATCATCCTGATACTGAAGCCAGGCAAGGATAAAACACACAAAAAAACTACAAGCCAATATCCCTGATGAACACAGACACAAAAATCTTCAGCAAAATACTACCAAACCAAATCAAACAGTACATAAAAAAGATAGTAACAGCACAGTCGAGTGGATTTTATTCCAGGGGTGTAAGGATGGCTCAACATATGCAACTCAATACATGATTCATCACATACACAGAATTAAAAACAAGCCGGGCACTCACACCTGTAATCCCTGCACTTTACAAGGCCAAGGCAGGCAGATCATCTGAGGTCAGGAGTTTGAGACCAGCCTGGCTGACATGGCGAAACCCCGTCTCTACTAAAAATAGAAAAATTGGCTGGGCATGGTGGCAGGCACCTGTAGTCCCAGCTACTTGGGAGGCTGAGGCAGGAGAATTACTTGAACCTGAGAAGCAGAGGTTGCAGTGAGCTGAGATAGTGCCATTGCACTCCAGCCTGGGCAACAGAGCAAATTGCTTGAACGTGGGAGGTGGAGGTTGCAGTGAGCCGAGATTATGCCATGGCACTCCAGCCGGGGGGCAACAAAGCCAGACTCCATCTCAAAACAAAACAAAACAAAACAAAACAAAAAAACATCCTATTTAGTACAAGGTACATTATCTAGGTAATGAGTACATTAAAAGCCAACACTTTCCCCACTACACTATATGTGTATGTAACACAACTGCCCTTGTAACTTCGTAAACCTATAAAAATTTTTAAAAATTAAGAAACAATAAAAGGCAAATTAAGAATGCTTTTTTAAAAGATGGGGGCATTATGCTAATAAGTTGCTATGGATTTCAGAGTGCAGAGTAGAAAGGTCACAAGAATTTAGTGTGGTAGGTGGGAACAGAAAATGGGTGTATAAATTTTATTGAAGTTAGATCCCTGGGTTGAGGAATGATGTGGGAGTACTGGATATTGTAGAGACAGATATCATCAGGGCAAGGAGATTAAAGATTTTTGCATTGACGGTTTCACACTATATAGTGATAATAACACTGTATGTGTTGGGAGATAGAACAGGAAACATCTTCCCTGGAATATGTATACTATTAAATGTTTTATCAAACTTTTGATCAAAGAAGACAGGAGAACAATTTATAATTTCATTTCTATTTCTATGTTATGAGAAACTGATCATTTGTTCAAATGTTTAACAGGCATGTTCATGTTACTATGAACTCTTTTGTTTCTCCATCACGTTGTTGGTCATCTTTACTGATTACAAATTTCTTTACATGTTTAAGAAATATATATATTTCTTTATATATTAAGGTTGGTGTTTGTCATATGTTGTTGTTTCAGTAACTTTTCCTAATCTTTTGGCCTCTGGTATTTTTTTAATAATCAGAAATCTTTTTCACATGTAGTAAAATTTACAGTTTTTCCTATACCAAAAACCTTATTATTTTTTCTCTTTCTATTAATATTTCTGCAGATTTGGAGTCATCCAAGAATTTAAATTGTACCTCAGGCAAAATCATGAGAATGACTTTAGGATCACTGTTACTGGCTCTAGAGTTCAGGAGACCCAACAAGTAGAGTGTGCAATTAGATGGAGTAAAATGTTGAAGAGGACCAAAATGATTCTGAGTCTCAAATCTTGACTTTTAGCCTAGCATGTCAGGAAACAGTGGTCTGGGCTCTACGTGTGTTCCTTTTGTAAAACATGGATCTAATATCATAGATGTAAATGACTCCATGTAATAACATTACTCAAATCATGATAAATCCGGCTCTGTGGATACACAGGAATGACTTTAGAAATAATTTGAATACTCAGCTTCATTCTCTGTCTATTGTAAAATATATAATTTATTTTAGAACAGTTTTTAGATTTATAGAATAATTATAAAAGCAATAGAGAGAATTCCCATATACCCTACACCTAGTTTCCCCTACTACTAAAAACATCTTACATTATATGGTACATTTGTTACAATTAATTAACAAGTATTGGTACATTATTATCAGCTAAAGCTTACACTTTATTCCAAATGTTCTTAGGTTTTTAAGCTTTTCTTCCTTTTTCTGTTCCAGCATTCTAAGCAGGAAAACACATTGCATTTAGTCATCATTTCTCCTTAGGTTACTGTTGGCTGTGACAGTTTCTTCCTTGTTTTTTGTTGGTGGTGGTGGTGGTGGTGTTTTTTGAGATGGAGTTTTGCTCTTGTTGCTCAGGCTGGAGTGCAGTGGTGCGGTCTCAGCTCACTGCAGTCTCTGCCTCCGGGTTCAAGCGAATCTCCTGCCTCAGCCTCCCGAGTAGCTGGGATTACAGGCACCCACCACCCCCCTCCCCCAGCTAATTTTTGTATTTTTAGTAGAGACGGGGTTTCACCTTGTTGGCCAGGCTGGTCTCGAACTCCTGACCTCAGGTGATCCACCCTCCTCGGCCTCCCAAAGTGCTGGGATTATAGGTGTGAGCCAGCAGGCCCGGCCCTCTTCCTCATTTTAAATGACCTTAACTATTTTGAGGACGTCAGTATAGCGTAGAATGTTCCTCCGCTAAGATCTGACTGATGTTTTTCTCGTGATTAGACTGAGGTTGTTTGCAGGAGGAAGATCACAGAGGTAAAGTGCCATTTTCCTCATAGATCTCGAAGATTCATACTATCAGCATGGTGACTTTTTGTCGGTCTTGATCACCTGAGTGAGGGAGTGTTCGTCAGCTTTCTCCAGTGTAAATTTAGTCTTTTCTCCCTTTCCCATACAGTCGTCTTTGGAAGTCACTATGCACAGCACGTACTTAAGGAGCGGGGTTATGCTCCACTTCCCTGAGGGCAGAATAGCTACATAAATTATTTGGAATTCTGTATTGGAGATTTATCTCTTCTCCATTTATTTAGTTATTTATCTGATAATATAGTCATATCAGTATGAATGCATAGATATTTATTTTATACTTTAGGTTATAATCCAATACCACTTTATTTGTTGCTCAAATTTTCTTGGAGTGATATCATCTAAATCACTGTAGCTATGCTGTTATGAACACCCTGAAAGCTACACAAACAGACAAATTAGGTTATTATAAACATCTAAGTAACACAACCATGGTTAGGATCAGGATGGTATCAGGAAAGGTGATGAGAGGCGGGTAGAATTGGAATATAACCGGGGGGAAAGAATTTACTTTTCAATACATAATGCTGGATTAACTTGGATATCTGTAGGAGTATTGATAATTAAACTTGACCCACTAAATCTCATACTGTACACCAAACTTCTCTCAGACTTCATTCTATGTGTCTCTTCCTGTGGCTAGTTGAAATATGTATCCTTTCACTATAATAAAGTTGTACTCATAGGCCAGGCACGGTGGCTCACACCTGTAATCCCAGGCAAGATGTGAGTGGTGAAATAAAGCCTCTAGGGGAAGAAAGAGAATACCTTAATGAGTTTGTAGGCATGAAACACACACACACACACGCACACAAACATTTAAGACTCAAAGTTCTAACCATATATAGAAAAAGGTTGATAAACAGGAGTTAATTAAAATTAAAAACTCCATCAACCCATACCTTTAGAAGAGTGGAAATGCAAGCCACAAAGCAAAAGGCATTTGCAACACATATCTAGCAAACAAATCACATCCAAAATACACAAAGAATTCACACAAAGCAATAAGGAAAAGACACGATACGCATTTAAAACGGCCAGTCTAACCAACCTTGCATACAAGATATCAAAAAAGCTAGTAAGCAAGCATATGAAAAGGTATTCAACATTATTAGTCATTAGGAAGTGAAAATATAACTTTCTACATACTTATATAACTATATAATAATTATATGATATTTCTATATATAACTATAGTAACTAATACATTAGTATAGTCCCATTAGAATGACTATACAATACTAAGTGTGAAGAGGACATACAGCAAATGAAACCCTTACAGATTCTTTGTGGGAATGTAAATTTGTACAATCACTTTGGAAAACTGACATTTACTAAATATGGCCTATCTCTGACTCAGCAATTCCATTCTGAAGTATACTGCCAAAAGAAAAGAGTAAATATGTCTACATAAAGACATGTATAAGAAGGTTCCCAGAGCTGTAGAAACAATACAGATACCCATCAACCAAAGAATGAGTAAGTCAAAGAAAGTATATTCCTGTATAGTGATAAATTAACTTCACCCAAAGAGAGGTCTTGCCTTTACCTTGGGTACTGGGAGGCCCACTGGGGGTACTCTAGGCCTCTGGAATGTCCTGCCCAATAACAGTGTCTTGGTTTGGCTGGGAGTTTTGGATGGCCACCTGACAGTATAACGTGATTTATGATGAGTGCTTTGAGACATGCTATCTCAGTTTTGACTTCTGGAGAAACGGCAGACCAACAGTATTAGACAAACCAGCAAGAAGGGCAGAAAGACAAAGGTCAGCTATGTGGGCAGTATGTTATCAAACCCCAAGAAAAACACTGGAAACCAAAGGCTAAGGTGAGCTTCCCTGGATTGCAACACTCTATTTTATCAGTACACATTGTAGCTGGAAGGAGGTAATGCCATCCAGGACTCCATACGGATAGGATGACCAGAAGACTCATCTTTGGACCCCTCTCAGACTTCATTCTATGTGTCTCTTCCTCTGGCTAGTTGTAATTTGTATCCTTTCAGTATAATAAACTTGTAATCATAGGCCAGGTGCGGTGGCTCACACCTGTAATCCCAGCACTTTGAGAGGCTGAGGTGGGCAGATCACTTGAGGTCCGGAGTTCGAGACCAGCCTGGCCAACATGGTGAAACCTTGTCTCTACTAAAAGTACAAAAATTAGCTGGGCGTGATGGCAGGTGCCTGTAATCCCAGCTACTCACGAGGCTGAGGCAGGACAATCGCTTGAACCCAGGAGGCGGAGGTTGCAGTGAGCCAAGATTGTGCCACTGCACTCCAGCAGGGGCAACAGGAGCAAGACTCTGTCTCAAAAAAAAAAAATTAAAAAAATAAAAATAAACAAATAAGTTGTAATCATAAGCATAGTATTCTCTTGAGTTCTGTGAATTATTATACTGAATTATCAAGGGTAGTCATGACAAGTCCCAAATTTGTAGTCAGCTGGTCTGAAGTATGGGTAGCCCTTGGAACCTCTGAACTTGTGGCTGGTGTCTGAAATGAGGGCAGTCTTGTAGAAACTATTCCTTCAGACTTCAGTTTCCCTAACTCAGTGCAATTCCCATAAAACACTACATAAATAAAAATGAATATTATGTCTGAGAGAGCTATCCTTATTGTTGCATGAAATAATGTTGAGCAAAAGAAACCAGACACAAAAAGGGTTCAGCGTATGATTCCATTTACATGAAGTGGAAAAACACGTAAGCTTATCTCTGGTTATGGAAATTAGAAGAGGGGCTATTTCTGGGCAGTGAAGTATTAACAGCAAAGCAGCACAAAGAAGCCTCCTTAGGCTGTAAATGTGTATCAGTCTGGGCAGTGCTTACATAGGTGTACAATATTACTTCATCAAGTTTAACACTTAGGATTTATGCTATTGCCACCAGTATTTTATATACCTGAATAAAAATGAATTCAAGTAGAAGTGTAGAGAAGGCTACTGAATGTAGTGAGTGTGGAGTTCAAGGGAAACAAACCCACGGGGGTGAAATCACCAAGGAATAAGTAAGTATAATTAGTAAATGTGTCAAAGGCTGAGTCTTAGAAAACTTCAATCTTTAGGGAACAGAGAAATGAAGAGAAACGTTGCATTAATTGACCATGACGAGTAGCTACATAGGAAAGAGCAACAGAGTTTGAGAATTTTAGTTACTTTTCTGCTCTTTAATAGAAAAAGATATTTTAAAAGGTGATTTCATAGAAAGTGAGTAAGCCTGCCTATAGATATATGATGTGCTCCAATTAAAACACAAAAACAAATTGGGTTAAAAATAAAACACTAACTATATGGTGTTTATAAGGACACATACCTAGAACAAGCTGACACACAACAGACCTAGTGCAGCTCTACTGGCCAAAGCAGAATTTTCAATATTAGAGAAATTGGAATTCAACATCATAGTGAAAAATACAGCAACCAAACATAAAAAGTAAAACCCTTATATTTACAGAAGACCTTGAAATAATATAGCTGGGCATTTTGTGCCCACTTTTCAGAATTAAAATAATCAGAGGATATATAAATAATGTAATCACCAAGCTTAATATAATTAAACTTTGTGTTTTATAGAGAATATATATTATTTCACATCATACTATTTCACAAAACCTAACATATATTTGGCCACAAATAATAAATTAATGTTTTAACTTTTTAATGAAGTTTCACGGATCACACACATTATAATTTCATATGCTAAATCTTTTTCACAAGTTTTTGAAAATTTAGAAACACACACAAACATACAGACACCTAGGTAACTAGTGAATCAAAAAGAAATCAAGATTAAAATAATAATTATCTAGAAGTTAATTTTTAAAAAACTATGGGGCCAGGCATGGTGGCTCATGCCTGTAATCCCAGCACTTTGGGAGGCCGAGGCAGGCGGATCACGAGGTCAAGAGATCGAGACCATCCTGGCCAACATGGTGAAACCCCATCTCTACTAAAAAATGCAAAAATTAGCCAGGCATGGTGGTGCATGCCTGTAGTCCCAGCTACTCAGGAGGCTGAGGCAGGAGAATCACTTGAACCTGGAAGGCGGAGGTTGCAGTGAGCCGAGATCACGCCACTGCACTCCAGCCTGGTGACAGAGCAAGACTCCATCTCAAAAAAAGAAGAAAAAAAAACTATGGGCCCCAGATATAGCAATATTCAAAGGAAATCTTGTAGCCTTAAATGCTTCCAATTTAAAAGGGACTGAAAATATATTAACTAAGCACATGTACTCAACAGAAATACACACAAATAAAAAGAAAATAGTGAAATATATATTTGAAATAGAAAAAGCAAACAAAAATAGTCAAAAGCATGAAGAAAACCCAGATAAGTTTTTTTTAAAAAAAACAAGTTAAATGAATGGGACTCTTTCAAATCAATTTAGAGGAATAAAGTGGTTTAAAAATAAAACTATGAGTAGAAATACAAATATATATACAGAGACTGAAAACTGAAAGCCAATTCTGTTTGCCAGTATCAACAAATTTGAAAATCTAAAGAAAAGGAACCATTAAAATCATTGATGAAGTAGTTTATCAGTTCTAAAATGCACTTTTTACCCCGCATTTTAATGTCTCTGAAAGTGGGTTTCAATATATATCTCCAACAGATTTATCTGCAGGACTTTAAAAATTAGTTTTATATTTAAAGTGATGCATCTTATATGTGGCATCTTAAGATTTCATAAGTTACTTTAGTCTGTTTTTAATAATTCCTATTCCATATCTTTTTAAAAATTAAAAAATCTAATTATCTCAAATTAAAAAGATATAAAATATACTAATGCTGATGTATTTTCATCTTTTGTTCTTTCAAATGCAAAATGTGATTGAATGCCAGAATATTCACTCAGGGGACCTGACTGGGGGGTATAAAAGAGACTTTGGCCACAGGGTTTTTTTCCCCAGCCTTCCTAGATATAGTTTTTGCTGTATATCCTTTATATAATACCCATTTCTATGCCACTTTGAGTCAGTTCTGGTGATTAAAATCCTTTTACTAAAATGTTCATTTTAATTTTCAAAATAATTATTAAAAGGTTACATGTAATCGTAATAAACATAAGCTGAGTATCCCTCAAAATGCTTGGGACCAGAAGTGTTTTGGATTTTTGGAATATTTGCATTATACTTACCAGGTGAGCATACTTAATCCAAAAGTCTGAAATTATCTTTGAGCATAATGTTGAGCTCAAAAAGTTTTGGAATTTGGATCATTTCAGATTTTGAATTTTCAAATTAAGGACGCTCAACCTGTAATCTGTAAAGTCTCTAGAGTAATGTCGCTTTTGCATTCATGTTCATATACCTTTATTTATGAGAACTGCTACTATTTTTGTTTTCAAAACAGCAGGTTGTGATTGTTCTAGCTTTTTTTATTCTAAAATTATTTTTCCCTCCCATTATCCTTAGGGTTTTTGTTGTAGTTATTCTTTCTCCAACTTCTTGGGTTATATGCTTGGTTTCTTTATTTACAATTTCTTTAATATTCTAACAAATGAATGAATTTAGAGCTATAAAATTTCCTCTGTATATTGCAGGTCCTCACAGGGTTTGCTATGTAATCTATTCAGTGCCATTTATTTAAAAAATAATGTATTTGATTTTAGTTAATTTATTCATTTATTTTTAAAGACAGGGTCTTATTCTGTTGTTCAGGCTGGAGTGCAGTGGCACAATAATAGTGCACTAAGGCCTTGAATTCCTGAGCTCAACTGATCCTCCCACCTCAGCCTCTGGTAGCTGGAGGCCACTATGCCTGGCTCATTTTTAAAACTTTTATTATAGAGATGGGGGCTTGCTATGTCACCCAAGCTGATCTCAAACTCCAGGCTTCCAGCAATCCTCCTGCCTCAGCCTCCCAAAGTGCTGAGATTTGAGGCAAGAGTTACTGTGCCTGCCTGCATTTTATTTTTAAGCAAAGAATCATGCAGCTGAGTACTGAATTAGTATTTGGATTTCAATGGAGAAAACTGCCATAGTTTTTTTACTTCTACCCTGGTACAAATTTTATAGTGTAATTGTCTTCTCACACTTTATAATCTTATTATTTTTTCTGTAGGACAATTTTTTATTTATTTATTTTTATTTTTTGCTGAGACACAGTCTTGCTCTGTCACCCAGGTTGGAGTTCAGTGGTGCAATCTTGGTTCACTGCAACCTCCACAGGTTCAAGCAATCCTTATGCCTCAGACTCCCAAGTAGCTGGAACTACAGGCACACGCCACCATGCCTGGCTAATTTTTGTATTTTTAATAGAGATGGGGTTTCACCATGTTGGCTAGGCTCCTGGCCTCAAGTGATCCACCCACCTTGGCCTCCCAAAGTGCTGAAATTACAGGTGTGAGCCACTGTGCCTGGCAGCAAATATTCTTATTCAACAAGGAATGAATGTCAATCAAACTTTCCCTACATTCATTTAAATGAATGTCTTTCTCCATTATGAGGTCTTTGTTGTTGAGTAAGATATGGATCATGGCTGAAAATTTTTCTATAAATAATAAAAACGAAGTTTGAGAAGATAATAGTGATGGGTAACATTCACTAAGCATTTATTATGTGATAGGCACAATTATAGAATCCACACAATAAGGCTCTGAGGTATTCTGATTCTACCCACATTACCATAGGTATGTTACAGATGCATATAAAAGGATCTGGAAGAATAAGTAAATTGGTTAACATTGGAAAGGAACTGAGGCCAGGAATGCTGCTCAAAGGAAAGGCTGGCTTTATCTGTAATGTAAAAATATTTTATATGCAAAAGCAATTGACACATTATCTCTGAAATGAACAATAAATAAATAAATCAGACACACTGAAAAGGGGCCATCAAGGTAAGTGTTTATAATGGCAAAATTTTTAATATTTGACAAAATTGGGGTTTGATAAAGACAGGTGAATACTATAAAGCCAATAAAATGATAACAACATATTTACAGACAAAAAATATTAAGGGCTGGTTATAGTATAGCATAATCACACCTTGTTTCCAAAACAATGAGAGATAGTATTAAAGGATTTGCTCCAAAAGTCTGACAGTGATTATCTATGATTGGTAAGATTACGGGTAACCATATCCTTTTTTTCTTTTTATCTACATTATGATGAGGGAAAGCTGTTTTGCTAAAATGGAGAGTATAATTTTATAAAAGGAAAGTAAACAATCTTCTAAAACAAAAGGTACAGGTATTAAAGGATACTTAAAAGTAACAGTTATTGACCATAAACAGGATGAGACATAGATACATATATATAAATTTAAAAAACAAACACTGGGCCAGGCATGGTGGCTCATGCCTGTAATTCCAGCACGTTGAGAGCCCGAGGCGGATGGATCACGAGGTCAAGAGATCAAGACCATCCTGGCAAACATGGTGAAACCCCGTCTCTAAGGAAAATACAAAAAATTAGCCAGGCGTGGTGGTGGGCGCCTGTAGTCCCAGCTACTCGGGAGGCTGAGGCAGGAGAATCACTTGAACTCGGGAGGTGGAGGTTGCAGTGAACCGAGATTGCGCCACTGCACTCCAGCCTGGTGACAGTGAGACTCCATCTCAAAAAACAAAAACAAAAACAAAAAAACACTGACCTGATATCCAAGCTTTATGTGAATAAAAATGTAACTTACCATCAAATAGTCAATAAAAAACAATATGAAAATGGACAAGGTTATTGAATAAATGGTGTTAGGATAATCAGGAAAGAAAAAAAGGATAAATTTAGACTTGTAATAAATAAAATAATTTTTTGATGAATCAGTAATTCTGTATAATACAAAAAAAAAAAAAAGACCATTGCAAAAATATAGTAGGATTAACCCAGAAATGAGTTTTTCAATGTTTAAAGTTGAGGCAAAATACAATAAATGATTTTTTTTCATTTTTAACATTCACAAGTAAGAATTTTCCAAAAGTAATGAAGGAATGAATATAGATAAGGATCTTCAAATATTTATTTTATTTGGGGTGATTTTTTTCCTGTATAAATGTTCTTAGACTGACTAACCTGTGAAGCATAAGTAAGGCATTTGTACCTTTGTTCTATTTGTAGAGATTTTCACCACTATGAATTTTCATATGTCATATGTTTAGAGTCCTTCCTTCAGCACAGAATTTCAATTTATAGTTTCCAATTCACAGAGTTTCTTACCATTATGACATTTCTTATGTTGCTGAAACTCTGAACCCTTCCCATAAGCCTTCCCACAGTTCTTCCATTCATAAGGTTTCTCACCTGTATGAATTCTCTGATGCTGAGTAAGGCTTGAGCCACTATAAAAAGCCTTCCCACACTCCCTACATTCATAGGGTTTCTCACCAGTGTGTATTCTCTGGTGCCGAGTAAGAGCTGAACCACTACTAAAGGACTTTCTACATTCTTTACATTCATAGGGTCTTTCACCAGTATGGATTAGCTGGTGTTGGATAAGTTTTGAGCCACTACCAAAGGCCTTCCCACATTCCTTACATTCATAGGGTTTCTCACCAGTATGAATTCTGTGATGTTGAGTAAGGTCTGAACCACTACTAAAGGTCTTCCCACATTCCTTACATTCATAAGGTTTCTCACCAGTATGCATTCTTTGATGCTGAATAAGTTTTGAACCACTTCTAAAGGCTTTCTCACACTCCTTACACTCATAGGGTTTCTCACCAGTGTGAATTCTCTGATGTTGAGTGAGATCTGAGCCACTATTAAAAGCCTTCCCACATTCCTTACATACATAAGGTTTCTCACCAGTATGAATTCTTTGATGTCGAGTAAGGGCTGATCCAAAACTAAAGGCCTTACCACATTCATTACATATATATGGTTTCTCACCGGTATGAATTCTCTGATGCCGAGTAAGGGCTGAACCACTGCTAAAGGCCATTCCACATGCTTTGCATTCATAAGGTTTCTCACCAGTATGAATCCGCCGATGTTGAGTAAGGTTTGAACCACTGCCAAAGGCTTTACCACAATCTATACATTCATAAGGTTTCTCACCTGTGTGAATTCTGTGATGCCGAATAAGGGCTGATTCAAAACTAAAGGACTTCCCACATTCCTTACACTCATAAGGCTTCTCACCACTGTGAATGATCTGATGTCGAATAAGACCTGATCCAAAACTAAAGGCTTTCCCACATTCCTTACATTCATAGGGTTTCTCACCAGTATGAATTCTCTGATGGTGAGTAAGGTTTGAGCCACTACCAAAGGCCTTCCCACATTCTTTACATTCAAAAGGCTTCTCACCAGTATGAATTCTTTGATGGTAAGCAAGGTTTGCACCACTACCAAAGGCCTTGCCACATTCTTTGCATTCATAAGGTTTCTCACCAGTATGAATTCGCTGATGTCGAATAAGGACCGATACAAAACTAAAATCCTTCCCACATTCCTTACATTCAAGGAGTTTCTCATCAGTATGAATTCTCTGATGCTGGATACTGAAAGTGGGCATGTCTTCAGGAGTAAATATCATTTCACTGAAATGTCCTTCCTGAGATCCCTGTTTTCTCTCAAACTGGCTTTTACATTCCCAATCACCTCTGAAACTTGAACACTCAATGCTGTGTTTTGTAAGGTTTTCCATATCCTTTTTCAGAAATAATTTCTTGGTCTCAACTTTGATTCATAGTCTGAAAGAAAATATAAAAGCAAACATTCACTTTTTTGTGTTCTGGGAGAGATTAAACGTTTATAATAGATGCGAAAAACTTAACTACAATTTAATTTTCATAAAAATTGAGTGGCTTATACAGTTCTCACATATGACTGGGCAATTTGAAAAACAGATTAGGGAAGCAGAGAAAATGAGTAAAGATCAGACTAGAAAGTGGAGGAGGTTTTCAGGAAACAGATTATTTTTAAATAGTAGTTTAGATAAAAGTTCCCTGCAGACTTTGAAAGCTTGGTAATTAATTATACAGATGTCCTGCCCCTGTCTTAATTTTTTAAGAGATGAATCTAGTGCTATAAACATTTATAAATGAGGGTAATTCTCATATTCATTTATCAGGGTTGTTTGGAGTACTACATTTTTCCTGGGGTGGAAAATCTGGGATGTTTTCAGTAATAAACATAATTTGCATATAAACTGATGGAGACAGAAAAGAAAGATAATCCACAAAGAGCAGTTTCCAAATGAAAGACTAATGTGCTAAATGAGTATGGAATGAGCTATGGAGAGGGAAGATTCATCTGTGGTTAGAATGTGGTTTGTTTATGCCATTTAATTAAGAAATGTTTGCCTCCAAATTCTATGATGATAACATTGGGAGAAGAAGGAGCTCAGTAAGGGCTACAGCAGAGGAACAGAATCTAGTTTTAACATAAGAGGAAAGGGAAGACAAGACAGGAGGCAATGTGATACTACTAGAAGATTGCAAGAAAGATGAAGATATATAAATATCCTGAACCTCATCTTTGATGATTATGGAATGACTCTGATCACACCAAATCTACTTACATACTTGCATAAAGTAACTGTGCAGTGCTTATTATTTTGGGAGACTTATTTGCCTCAAAAGTAGAGGCTAGGAAAGGGAATGGATTTAAAGATACTATCTAAGGCCCTGAGTGAATACCTCAAACCCCAAAAAGTGAAAACATTCCAGCACCAATACAACTCACATAACAATCCTGTTTAGAGCAGGTCTAAATATGTCTTGAAATTGTTCTTCCAATCTCCAACTGGCTAATCCAAATCAAAATTATCTTTTGCTTGGACACTAAACTAGCATTTCTTCTACCTGCCTGCATTTCCAGTTTTGCACCCTTAGCACCAGAGTGATATTTAGCCTGCAACTGTTCTGCTCAAAATGAACTCGCTCTTAAAAGTCCCTCAGTGATCTGCCTGTCTCTTCAACCTAATATCCCTCTCTGCACCCCTCACCCAAAAATAAGCTGTAGCTACAGTGGTCTTCATAGCTCTTCAAATGCACAAAAGTGTACCGACCCATCCCCATCATGGTTTCATCTGCCTGAAATGTCCCCCTATATCCACTGCCCCTACTCTTGGCCTTGCAAGTTTCTGGCAGTGGTTTAGGTCTCTGCTAAATGATATATCTTTAAAATATTTCCTGCATGTTCAGTCTGAATTATGCACACTCTACTATCATTTCTCAGAGCTCTTTTTTCCTCTTTTCTTTGTGTTTTGTTTTGATAATGGGTAATTTACACATCCATTCCCTACAGTTAAATTTTTCATATTTGTTTGAATGCTTGTTTAATCTCTGTCTGCTACGATAGAGCCAAGCTTCATGAAGACGACGAAGATAATATCTATTAATTTAATCAACTTGAACTCTGGTACATGCAAAAAAAAACTAAATGCATTTATTGAATAGCTAATATAATAAATTATTTTCAAAATGTATTATCCTTACAAATAAACATCTAAAAACTAGATTTATCTAGACATATGACATAATTTCTCTGAAAAAGCATAAGTGGATCACGTGCATTTATCCCCGTACGCTTTCCAAAACCTCACTAAAAGGAATGAAAAGGAATTTGTAAAACAGAACAAAACCACCACATAAAAGGAAATTAAAGAGGAAGCTGCAGCAACAAAACATTTTAAGCTTATTTATTTATTTATTTATTTATTTTGAGACGGAGTTTCGCTCTTGTTGCCTAAGCTGGAGTGCAATGGCACGATCTCAGATCACTGCAACCTCCGCCTCCCGGGTTCAAGTGATTCTCCTGCCTCAGCCTCCTGAGTACCTGGGATTACAGGCATGTGCCACCACGCCTGGCTAATTTTGTATTTTTAGTAATACAGGGTTTCTCCACGTTGGTCAGGCTGGCCTTGAACTCCCGACCTCAGCCTCCCAAAGTGCTGGGATTACAGGCATGAGTCACCAGGCCTGGCACCCCCCCACCTTTTTTTTTTTTTTTTTTTTTTTTAGCGGAGTTTCACTCTTGTCACCCAGACTGGAATGCAATGGCACAATCTCAGCTCACTGCAACCTCTGCCTCCCAGGTTCAAGTGATCCTCCTGCCTCAGCCTCTCAAATAGCTGGGATTGCAGGTGCCCACGACCACACCTGGCTGATTTTTGTATTTTTAGTAGAGGTGGGGTTTCACCATATTGGCCAAGGCTGGGCTCAAACTCTCGACCTCAAGTGATCCACCTGCCTCAGCCTCCCAAAGTGCTGGGATGACAGGCATGAGCCACCACGCCCAGCCAACATTTTAAGTTGAAAGTGTAAGATAAACGATGACCAATCAAAAAAGATATAATCTTAACTAAAAGTAAGGAAAGCCCACACATAATTACACTTTTTGTGTGTAAAAAAGTGTATGATTTATGCTGCAGAACCCCAGAAAAACTTAAGAAGTAGAGGGAACTAAGTACCCATAAAAGTCTAACAATCAACATACAAAAATTTAGCATACAGCTTCTTAGGGCCCACTCTAAATTACAAATAGATCACCACCTCATGAAGATATGTGCACTCACATGTTCAAAGCAGTATTATTCACAATAGCCAAGACATGAAAATAACCTGTGTGTCCACTGATGGATGAACAGATGAAGAAATTGTGATATATATAAATGAATATTATTCACCATTGAAAATGAAAGAGATCCTGCCATTTGACAAAACAGACATGAAACTGGAAGACGTTATGCTACGCGAAATAAGGAAGACAAAGGAAGAGAAATACTGCATGATCTCACTTATATGTAGAATGTAAAAAAAAAAAAGTACAGAAATAGCATACAAAATGGTAGTTACCAGGGACTGTCAGGGAGAAAATGGGGAGACGCAGGTCAAAGGATACAAAGTTTCAGACATGTAGAATGAATAAGTCTAGAGATCCAATGTACAACATGAAGACTACAGTTAATGACATTGTATTGTATTTGAGATTTTTGATGAGAGTAGATTTTTAGGTGCTCTTGCCACACACACACAAAAAGTGTAACTATGTGAGATGATGACTACAGTCACCATTTCATAATATGTATCAAAACCTCATGTTGTATATCTTAAATATATACAAAAACAACAGAAACAAAAGATAGGCAAATATTAGATATTTGAGAAAAGCCTGTAAGACAAAAGACAGTAAACAAAAGCAACCAAAGGAACTCAGAAGACAGACAATATAGGAGAACAAAGAAAACCTCAAAAGTCACAATGTATATTCTCATAAGGATGTGAGAAGCTACTCCACATGATACAAGAATAGAATAATATGAAAGAAATATTAAGTGAAAAAAGTATTCATAGAAAATGAAAATATGAAGTCAGAATAAAAACAAATCATTCAAAAGTAAATAATCAAATATCTTTAAAACCCATACAAAAAAGATACAGAAAGGGAAAACAGGAAAATACGGGAGGTCAAGCAACAAAGTCCAATGTCTACTGAGAAGAAATCATTTTTAGAAGTTTGCTAAGAATCTACAAAGTGTGCTAGAAGAAACGGAGGAACCTGAAAATCACCATTTTAAAATCATCAATAGGATAAAAGATTCAGGATCCTCAATGGATTCTAAAACTGGATAATGAATTGTGCTGTGGAAAAGGATAGTCACTTGATCTCACGGTATCACTCTACAGATTATTTATTAATTATAAAGGGAAAAATATATATACCTGTTTAATAGAAAGATTTGGTACTCACCACCTTAATCTTGAGTGGTAAAACTTGATGCCTTAAGTCTACTTGTGTTGCTATGAAGACATATCTAAGAGTGGGTAACTTATAAAGAAAAGAGGTTTATTTGGCTCACAGTTCTGCAGGCTGTACAAGATGCATGGCACCAACAGCTTCTTCTGATGAAAGTTTCAGGCTGTTTCCACTAGCAGAAGGTGAAGAGGAGCTGGGATGTGCAGAGATTATGTGGAGAGAGAGGAAGCAAAAGAGAGGGTCGAGGGAGGTGCTAGGTTCTTTTTAACAACCAGCTCTTTTGGGAACTAATAAGAGCAAGAACTCACTCACCCACTGCCCCCAGGGAGGGCATTAATCTATTCATCAGGGATCCACCCCCATAACTGAAACACCTGCCATTAAGCCCCACCTCCAACACTGGGGTGAAAATTTCAAAATAAGATTCAGAGGGGACAAACATCCATATAGCACTTGGCATCAACAGTAGTAGAGCAACCTGACAATATGTTCCTCTCAATGTAATACAATAAAAGACGTACCATCATACCGCCTATGTGGTATGCTTGCCAAATATATTTAACCTGAATCTAAGCTTCCTATACACGAGAAAGCCATGAGACAAATAAAAGTTATGGGACATTCTATAAAATAATTGTCCTGGATTCTCAAAAAAATTCAATGTCATATAAAACAGGGCTGGGCATGGTGACTCACGCCTGTAATCCCAGCACTTTGGGAGGCCAAGGTGGGCAGATCACCTGAGGTCAGGAGTTCAAGAGCAGCCTGACCAACATGGAGAAACCCCGTCTCTACTAAAAATACAAAATTAGCCGGGTATAGTGGCACATGCCTGTAATCCCAGCTACTCGGGAGGCTGAGGCAGGAGAATCACTTGAACCCAGGAGGTGGAGGTTGTTGTAAGACAAGATCGTACCATTGCACTCCAGCCTGGGCAACAAGAGTGAAACTCCGTCTCAAAAAAACCCAAAAAATTCAAAGTCATATAAAACAAAAAATGAGAGACTGCTCCAGATTAAGAGACTAAAGAGATCCAATGACCAAATCAATATATAAATCTTGACTGGATCCTAGATCAGGCAAACACACACCCAAGTAAAACAAACAAACAAACACAATAGCAGCTAAATAAAGAGAGTTTGAAAACTATTGGAGCTGTCTAAACATAAAATGCTTAAGAATATTATTAAGTCTATTTTAATTTTCTTAGGTTGGAGATTTATCATTAATACTAAGGAGATATATGTTAAAATTATTAATGGTAAAATGTGAAGATGTCCCCAACATATTTTCAAATGACTCACAAAAAAAAAGTGTATGTGTGTGTATTAATAAAGATAAAGGAAATGTGGCAAAATGGCAACAACTGAAGAATCTGGGTGATGGATGATAGAGTCTGAATGTTTGTGTCCTCCCAACACCTAAATGAAATGTTGAACTTTAGTTATCAATGTAATGGCAGAGCCCTCATGAATGTAATTAATGTCCTTACAAAAGAGGACCCAGAGGACTGCCTTTCCCTTTCTACTATGTGAGGACAAAGAGAGAAGGTGCCAACTATGAAGCAGAAAGCAGGTCCTTACCAGACACTGAATCTGCCAACATCTTGATCATGTACTTTCCAGCCTCCACAACTGTGAGAAATAAGTTCCTTTTGTTTATAAGATAACTAGTTTATGGTATTTTGTTACAGTGGTCCAAACAGAGGAAGAAAATGGGTATTCAGAATTCACTGGAATAATCTTTTTTTCTCTGTGTTTGAAATTTTTCAAAGAAAACAGAAAATACAGATTGTTCTAAAAAGTAGCATTAAGGGAAACTTCCCAGACCTGAAAGACATGAGTCTCCATACTTAATGGGTCCACTTGGTATGTAGTATAAAAAAAAGATGATTTACATTTACATATATTTTTATTAGGCTCTAGGACACTGGGAACAAAGAAAATACCCTAAAAGGCTCCAAAATGCAAAGACAGGGTATAAACCAAAGACCAGGAATGAAAATGGCTTTGGAGTTCTAAACAATACTATAAGACAGAGATCATAACTTTAAAATTCTGAGGAAAAATATTTTTAATGTAGAATTCCATGCCCTGCCAAAGAATCAATATAGTGGTTGAAAAATATACTAGAATTCACAAAATTTAAGTCTCATTCATCCTTTCTCACATGTCACCAATATCAAGAAGAAGAACCAAAACAAGAAACAGGAAGGCAAGGAATCCAAGAAACAAAGAACTCAACACAGAAGGGCAGTGAATTTAAACAGATAGAATTCTAGAGTAATAGTGGTACAAGCAGTCAGTAGAGAAAAAAAGGATCATAGAAGAGATGTCTCTAAACCCAAGAAACTGACAGAACATACTGGAAAAAGATTTATTTTCCAGTAGATTTTGAATATAAATTAGTGACAAATATATGGACAAAAAGGTAATAGTAATTAAATGGAAAACAAAGTTCCGTAACAATATAAGCGTGATTCACAGCTCACTTATGAATAAAATCTGATAAAAAGACGCAAGCCACAGAATGGGCGATGATATTTACAAAATATTTAACTCTCAAAGAACTAGCATGTAAAATATAAGATCTTTCTCAAATCATTAATAAAACGCTAAATGGGCTGGGTGCAGTGGCTCAAGTCTGTAATCCCAGCACTTTGGGAGGCCAAGGTGGGCGGCTCACTTGAGGTCAGGAGTTCGAAACCAGCCTGGCCCACATGGTGAAACCCCGTCTCTACTAAAAATACAAAACAGTTAGTCAGGCATGGTGGCACGCCAGGCGTGGTGGTGTGCGCCTGTAATCCCGGCTACTTGGGATGCTGAGGCAGGAGAACTGCTTGAACCCAGGAGGTGGAGCTTGCAGTGAGCCGAGATCACGCTACTGCATTCCAGCCGGGGCGACAGAGCAAGACTCAGTCTCAAAAAAAAAAAAAAGCTAAATGATCCAAGAGAAAAGAAACCACTAAATAAATAGGAAGACATTGCCATTTTCACTCCTGGTCTTGTTTATGCCCTGTGTGATAATTTGTCAGGTCTTTGTCCTAGGGTTCCTAGCACAGAGCTAGACATGTCTTTGTTATGGATCACACCTGAGTTTATGCTAATGAGGTAACTCATGGTGGACCCCTGAGTAGCTTCGGAATTGGGGCAGTCATTAAAAATACTTGTAGCTAGCCAATCTCTGAGGAAGAAAGTGGAGCTGGAGACTGGGTTCAGTCATGTGGCCAATGATTAATCAATCATGCCTACATAATGAAATTCCACCCCAAAGTTCAGTGGGGCTTCCTTGTTGGTGAACATATCAATGTGTTTGGAGGGTGACACACCCTGCTTTCACCAGGAAAGGGCAGAGAAACTGTGTATAGATCCCTTTCAGACCTTGCTCTATGTGTCTCTTTACTGGGCTGTTCCTAATTTATATCCTTAACTTTCATAATAAAACTATAATTTTAAGTGTAGTGCTTTCCTGAATTCTGTGAGTTGTAGTAAATTACCAAATGAAGGGCGGAGAGGGAGGGAGTCATGGGAACTTCCTGGAATTGTAGCTAGTTGGCCTAAAGTAAGGGCAGATTTACTGGGGACTGTACGCTAAAACCTACGGAGTCTGACACTAACTCTGGGCAGCTAGTACCAGAACTGAATTGCAGTACACCAGTTGGAGATGAACCAGATTAAAATCCCATGTTCATGGATTGGAAGACTTAACATGAAGATGGCAATACTTGCTAAAATAATATGCAGATTCAATGCAATCTCTATTAACACTTCAGTGACCTTTGAAATGAAAAGCCAGGCTGGGCGTGATGGCTCACGCCTGTAATCCCAGCAGTTTGGGAGGCTGAGGCGGGTGGATCACGAGGTCAGGAGTTCGAGACTAGCTTGGCCAACATGGTGAAACCCTGTCTCTACTGAAAGTAAAAAAATTAGCTGGGCGTGGTGGCACGCACCTGTAATCCCAGCTACTCGGGAGCCTGAGGCAGGAGAATTGTTGGAACGCAGGAAGCAGAGGTTGCAGTGAGCCGAGATTTCGCCACTGCACTCCAGCCTGGGCGACACAGCAAGACTCTGACTCAAAAAAAAAATAATAATAATAAAGCCACTCCTCATATCCATATGGAACTGCAATTGGTACCCAAAATCATACGGAACTGCAATGTGTATTGAAAATGAAAAAGTAGGACTCACTTATTCCAATTTAAAACTTACTACTACAAAGCTACAGTAATCAATAGGACTGGCCTAAGAACAGACTTGTAAACTAATGGAATAAAACTGAAAATCCAGAAATAAACCCAAACCTCTATGACTAATAGATTTCCCAGAAGGATGGTAAGTCCACTGAATGGAGAAAGAAATGTCTCTTCAACAAATGGTATTGGGACAACTGGATAAACACATGCAAATATAAAATGTGAGCTCAAGATGGATCAACAACCTAAACGGAAGTGCTAAATCATAAAATTCTTTCAAAAAAACAGGATTTCTAATTCTTCATGACCTCAGATTTGGCAATTAATTCTTAAATTTGACACCTAAAGCACAAGCAATGAAAGAAAAGAATACATCAATTTAAATGAAAGAAAAGAATACATCAATTTAAATTCATCCAAGTTAAAAGTTTGTGCTTCAATTGGGTACAGGGTATTTCTACAGGCAGATGAAAAAGGTTTAAAACTAGAGAGAATCAATAGTTGCACAATATTATGAATACAGCAAATACCACTGAATTTATACTAAATACCACTGAATTATACACTTTAAAATGGTTAAGTGTATCTCATGTGAATTTTGCCTAAATGAACAAATCTTGGGGAAAAAAATGAGAAAAGGAGACAAAAGATAATGCAAATGAAAAGATGTTCTTTTTCATTAGTAGTCATGGTCATGCAAATTAACACCATAATTAGATATTACTAAGTATACTAGGTAAGTAAAAAGTGTGACTATTCCAAATGTTAGTAAAGATGGGGGAAAAAGGTGGCAAAGGTGGCAGCAAACATACACTGTTGGAAGTAGACCACTTTTTCATACAACCACTTTGAAAGAGTTTGGTTATCTAGGCTAACACATGCATATTCCCTATTACCCAGCAATTCCACTCCTAGGTAAAACATCCACTACAATGTTCATAACAGTTTTATTAAGAGTAAAATGCTGGAAACCACCAATTATCCACATAAAAAATATGTTGGACAAAATACACTGTGATATAGACACAAAGGTTATGAAATAATAGTGGAGACAAACAAGATATATCTAAACTATTCAACATGGGCCAGGTGCGGTGGCTCACACCTGTAATCCTAGCACTTTGGAAGGCCGAGGCAAGTGGATTGCTTGAGGTCAGGAGTTTGAGACCAGCCTGGCCAACATAGTGAAACCTCGTCTCTACTAAAAAATACAAAAAATTAGCTAGGCTTGGTGGTGCACACCTGTAATCCCAGCTACTTGGGAGGCTGAGGCAGGAGAATCACTTGAATCGGGAGGTGGAGGTTGCAGTGAGACGAGATTGTGCCACCACACTCCAGTGTGGGCGACAGAGTGAGACTGTCTCAAAAAAGACAAAACAAAACAAAACTTAAAAGAATACATATATTATGATTCAATTTACATCAGTTTAAAAGCAGGCAAAACTGTATAATATTCTTTAGGGAGTTATACAAAGTTGGCAAAAAATTATAATAGCAGAGAATGATTTTTACAAAATCTACTTAATAGTTACACTTCAGTGGAGAGTGAAAGAGATTAATTTGGTTTGGGCAGGCAGATGGCTTTGTGGTACCAGCAATGTTGTATTTTTCTAATCTTCATGTTGGTTACATGGTTATTATCACTTAACCTAAAAAGCTTTTATATATCTGAATATATAAAATATTTCAGGAAAAAACTCAAACTTTGAGGGGAAAAGAAGAAAAAAGAAACAGAAAGAACATTTTTCAATTCATCTGATGAAAGTAGTTTAATAGTCATGATACCAAATAAGACAAAATACTAAATATGAAGAGAGAATAATTTTGGGCTAATATAATTTATGAACACACACACACACACTAAATAAAACTCTAGCAAACTGAATAAAATAATTAAAAAAGCAAACTTTATGAATAAGTTGATTTTATCCAAGGAATACAAGGTTGCTTCAACATTGAAAAATCATTTAATTATATTAACAGAGAGAAAAATGCACAATTGTCTACAACAATCAGAGAATTTGATAAAACCCAACATCTAGTTACTGTAAGAAGAAACACAAAACTTGAACAAGCTATGAGTGGAAGGTAATTTCCTCATTCTGATGAACAGTAACTACAAAAACCAGGAAGGGACACGTCAAATATGTGCATGTCCGTAAAGGCTGTAGCAAATAAAACATGTAAGTACTAGAAAGCAAGAAACAAAACTGATGTTTGCAGATCTTATGATTGCCTATATGGAAAAATTCAAAAGATATAATCATCTATCCATTTAAAAAAGTATTATACAAAAAGTAGCTGGGCGTGGTGGCACATGTCTATAGTCCCAGCTACTCGGGAGACTGAGGCAGGAGAATCACGTGAACCTGGGAGGTGGAGGTTGCAGTGAGCCGAGATCGAACTACTACACTCCAGCATGTGTGACAGAGACTCTGCCTCTATAAATAAATAAATAAATAATATTTTTGAAAAGTATTATATCCCTATCTCACGTCATACCTAAACAGCAAAGTCAGTCTTAGATAAATGACTTACATTTTAAAAAATTAACTTTAAAACTCTTAGAAGACTATGTGCTAGTTATCAATGTATTGCCCCTAAGTTCCAAATTCACCCTTTATTCACCATTTTTTCACTCTGCAAAAGTAGACCTGGGCTATAGAAATATTTTCCTTGCCAGAACAATGTTAAGCTTTGCCAGTAGTGGATGTCTGAAAGACACTGCAGGAGGAAGGGGCATTCCCTTCTGGTTCTGGCGTGCTTGCCTGGCAGGCGGCTCCAGAATCCAGGTCCACCTCCTGCAGCACATTCAGTTTCCCCAGCACCCAGTTCCTGCAGCATGGGTGACTTTACCAGGCTTCCTCAGTCAAGCAGCTTCTCTAGCTCCCGGCTCTTAAAGTACAAAGTGGCGAGCAGCACCCAGTAGCCTCGTCTGAAAGTTTTGTAGCAAATGCTTCTGGTAAGACAACCCAGTCTGCCACACAGGATGGATTCCTGGCAAATTCTAGAGGGCAGATTTCCAGCAAATTCCACAGCAGGAACAGGACACGGCTAAGGCAAGTGAGGCACTTATGGCACAAAACTTGAGGCATTCACTCTCAGATGCCAACCCTGCATGTATAACCCTGACGATGACTGTCTTAAGAATGAGGAACCCAGGGTGCAAAATTTGAGGCATTCCGTCTCAGGGTCATGCAAGTGTAGTTACATCTGATAGTGAGTGCTTCTCACTGTCTCACTTGCCTCATCTTAGTCCCAGCCCTTTACCACAGCAATTACTGTCATTCAGTGAGCCACAGATGTGCACTCTCCAACAAGGCCTGGATGTTAACCCCGGGAGGGCTTCTTCCTTGGACTCTCTACCATTAGTAGTGGCTGCTCTTATTATTATTTTTTTTAAGTTTTTAGAGACAAGGTCTCACTCTGTCACCCAGGCTGGAGTCACCCAGGTACCCAGGCACAATCATAGCTCACTGCAGCCTCAAACTCTTAGGCTGAAGCCATCCTCCCACCTCAGCCTCCCAAGTAGCTAGGAATACAGGCACATGCACCACACCTGGCTAATTGGCTGTTTTATTTTTCTTTTTGTAGAGAGAGGATCTGGTCTGAAATTCCTGGCTTTAAGTTATCCTCCCACCTCAGCCTCCCCAAGTGTTGGGATTACAGATGTGAGGCATCATGCCCGATCAATGGCTGCTCTTTATGGCTGTAATTCCCATGGTTTTTAGAGTTTCCTTTACTTCTTACTGGCCAATCCTTTGTTACTTTAGTTCCACGATAGTTAACAATTTTTTATATTAAACTTTTCTAGTTCAAATTGCTGTGTTTTCTGTTCCTTGATTAGATATTGACTGCAACAGAATTGGTACCTGATGTCGTTCCAGGTGAAAGGCCTGTAAAGATGGTCATGCCTTTTAGTATCTTTTTGCTAATCCTTTGGAATTGACTGCAGTGCAGAGTTCCATGCCAGTGGGATTTGGGTTGGTAGAAATAAATGGCATGCAGTAATGTTACAATTAATTAGGCCACGGTTGATTGGAATGAAGTGTCAATTAAAGCACATGCCTTGGGAGCTAAATAGTTGCTGTACTTGACCATTATGGCAGTAATGATATAAGGACTGTGGTGTGGGATGGATTAACTTATGTTAACTTAAATGCATAAAGAGAAGCTGATAAGCTCAGGTTTATTAACTCTCAGTTCAAGTCACAATCTGAGAATGAGAGCATTTCCATAAAAATCCTAAAAGAATCTCCCCTTTCTTGTAGCCAAAGGGCTGACATTGCTGAAAAACACAAAATTGCTCAGCTTGCTGAATTATGATGAATGTTGAATTCACAGTCTTGTCACATTTTTCATGTGAAAGAAGAATGGCAAAGAATAGGAACCTGAAATTTGGAGTTGGGACATACGGATGGGACCCAGATGAAACTGGCAATCTTGAACTCCTAAGCCACTGTGGGGACCTCTCTTACTAGTGGAAATAACTTGCAATCCAGCATTTGAGAAACTAGTTTTCCTCTGGTTGAAAACCCTATGATAACATCATCTGGAGTAGTGCAAAGGGCATGCTCATTCTCTTTAAGATCCACCAGAAGTGTTCTGTCTGCTAAGACAGTGTTTAGAAATGAGCCTGGAACATCTTCTCATTCCAGCAAGTAAGGAAATGCTCAGTCCTCATTATAGATCTATAATGAGGGTCCAATTTCAGCATAACCCAGAGAGACAGGTATATAGTATGACCCAGGAGGAAATAACTCACTGTACTAATTTGCTAGGGCTGCCATAATAAAATACCACAGACTGGATGGCTTAAGTAACAGAAATTTGTTTGTTCACATTTATGGACATCAGTCCAAGATTACGCTGACTGAAGGTTTGGTTTCTTCTGAGGCCTCTCGCCTTGGCTTGCAGATGGTCACCTTCTTACTATGCACTCACATGGTCTTTCCTTTGTGTGTATCCTTGGCATCTCTCTGTGTGTCCAAATTTCCTCCCTTGTAAAGATAGGAGTCAGGTCGAATGAGTACTCACCTTAATGGCTTCATTTTAACTGAATTATCCCTTTAAGGCCCTGTTTCCAAATACATTCACATTCTAAGGCACTGGGGTTTAGGTTTTCAAGATACGAATTTTGGAAGGGACACAACTGAGCCCATTAACACTCACCAAAACAAGGGTTGTGGGAGCAGAGTGATGATGCTCTAACTTTACCTTTTTGCATAGCTTTAACTTTTTTTTTTTTTGAGACTGGGTCTCACTCTGTCGCCCAGGTTAGAATGTAGCGGCATGATCTTGGCTCACTGCAACCTCCGCCTCTCAGGTTCAAGTGATTCTCCTGCTTCAGCTTCCCAAGTAGCTGGGCCTACAGGTGTGCAACACCACTCCTGGCTAATTTTCGTATTTTTTGGTAGAGACGGGGTTTCCCTGTGTTGCCCAGGCTGGTCTTGAACTCCCAAACTCAAGTGATCCACCTGCCTCAGCCTCCCAAAGTGCTGGGATTACAGGTGTGAGCAACCACACCCAGCTAGTTTTAACTTTTGGTAGCATGCTAATATTTTTACATAACTCATACAATCAAGTCACCAAGAACAGATTAATAAAAAAGGCCAAACAGTAGGAACTAACAAACTTAAATGTATTTCAAATGAATAACAAAAGCAACCTTAATGGGGGAAAAAACCAAATCCAAGTAAATTAGAATACAATATTTTGACTATGTACTCCCAGTCCAAAGATAAAGAGAAGTTGGCCGGGTGCAGTGGTTCATGCCTGTAATCCCAGAACTTTGGGAGGCCAAAGTGGGTGGATTGCTTGAGGTCAGGAGTTCAAGACCAGCCTGACCAACATGGAGAAACCCCGTCTCTACTAAAAATACAAAAATTAGCCAGATGTGTTGGTGGGCACCTGTAATCCCAGCTACTCAGGAAGCTGAGGCAGGAGAATCACTGGAACAGGGAGGCAGAGATTGCAGTGAGCCGAGGTCATGCCACTGCACTGCAGCCTGGGTGACACGGTGAGACACCATCTCAAAAAAAAAAAAAAAAAAAAAGGCTGGGCATAGTGGTTCATGCCTGTAATCCCAGCACTTTGGGAGGCTGAGGCTGGCGGATTGCAAGGTCAAGAGATCAAGACCATCCTGGCCAACATGCTGAAAACCCGTCTCTACTAAAAATACAAAAAATTAGCTGGGTGTGGTGGTGCACACCTGTAGTTCCAGCTACTCGGGGAGGCTCAGGCAAGAGGATCACTTGAACCCAGCAGGCAGAGGTTGCAGTGAGCGGAGATCACACCACTGCACTTCAGCCTGGTGATAGAGCGAGACTCTGTCTCAAAAATAAATAAATAAATAAAAATAAAAAGATAAAGAGAACTATAAGAAAATACTGAACCCTACTTAGTATGCTTGATTTTTACCATAGTATAGGTTAGCATTCTCACATTCTGTATGTATAAATTCTAGACTTGAACAAATTCATAAATCTAATGAGGATAGATTATGGAAGCCAGGTTTCTTACTACTACAGAAGGAGGATATAAATATGGAACAGGTTGTGACAAGAATGAACACTGCAGTCCCATCACCTAGATCTTGGTTTCCAAATATTCACACTGCAAGGAACCAGAGCTCTTTAGAGAAATGATTCATTCCAGGCTGGAGATAAGACAGTATTTAGGAATGAGCCTGGAACATCTTGTCATTCCAGGAAGTAAGGAAATGCTCAAAGAATCATGGAGACAAGTCAAAGGAACAGAAGCCAGCCAGAATGGGTTCCTGCGGCCAAATCTGGGACAATTTGAGTATAAAAATAAATAACAACAGATTATAACCCATTGAGGAAAGTAAACATCTATGAATTCAAATTGACATAAACAAATGAAGAAGAAGGGAAAGCTCTTCTTTATAGTACAATGCCAACCAATTAATACAGACAAAATAATGGCGATAGAAATCAAACAAAAAAACCCCTCCCATTATTACTATTACATCTTACTAATAACAGACCCAAGAATAATTATCAGTGGATGGATGTTAAACTAGTGGGGAAGTTTGGTAACTAGTTATTTACACAGTCACAAAGTATATCTCCACAAATTATCTATTAATTACAAACAGACAACTGTCAATATTACAGTGGAGAAACATGGTAGATATCCCCTTAACAAATTATCAAAGTTAACATCTCCAGAAATGGAATAAGTCAACATCATGTATCTCCTGAGATGATGCAGCAAGGAGGATACAATATTACCTTTACGGTATTCCTGCCACAAAATTCATAGCCTGAATGCAAGCACGAAGAACCAGAAGACAAACCCAAATTAAGGGACTTTTTACAAAATAACTGGCTTCTCCTCTTCAAAAATGCCAAGATCATGAAAGACAAAGAGAGAGCAACTCTTCCAGATTAAAGAAGACTAGAGAGACATAATTAATAAATTTAAAGTGTGATTTTAAAGTGGATCCTGGATAGATGAGGAGAGAGGGTAAGGTGGTTTCTTATAAAGAACATTACTGGGATGAATCAAAAATTTTAAATATGGATTAGAGTATCATATAAATGTTAAAATTTTAATAACTGTACTGTGGGTTATGTAAGAGAATATTCTTATTGTTAGGAAATAAAGGGGCAAAATATCTACAACTTAGCCAGATGCGGTGGCTCACGCCTGTAATCCCAGCACTTTGGGAGGCCAAGGCAGGCGGATCACGAAGTCAGATCGAGACCATTCTGGCTAACACGGTGAAACCCCATCTCTACTAAAAATACAAAAAATTAGCCGGGTGTGGTGGCATGCGCCTGTAGTCCCAGCTACTCAGGAAGCTGAGGCAGGAGAATGGAGTGAACCCAGGAGGCGGCGCTTGCAGTGAGCCGAGATCGCACCACTGTGCTCCAGCCTGGGCGACCCAGCGAGACTCTGTCTCAAAAAAAAAAAAAAAACAAAACTGCAACTTAGTCTTAAATGGTACAGATAAAATGTGTGTGTGGGTGTGTGTGTGTGTGTGTGTGCAGAGAGAGAGGGAGAGAGACAAGAAAACAAGTTCATATGAGAATGATAATGCAAATAGGCAAAAGGTAACAACTGGTTAATCTGAGTAACTGGTACACAGGAATACTTTATGCTATTCTTGTAACTTCTACAAGTTTCAAATTTAATAAAAATTTTAAAGTTAACAAAACATATTCCTAAATAATTCTCATGTTAAATATGAAACTAAATGGAAATACAAACAGCCTAGAAACAAGGTAAACAAGCGCAAGATACCTATCAAAAACTGGACATCAAGAAATTACCAAATAAAAAGTAATTGATAGAATTAAATGCCTGTATAAAAATAATATAAAACAGATTTGAATTCAATGTCACAAAAAAAGAATCTCAAAATTAAAAAAAAAAAAGAACTGGTGAAGATAAAAATAAAACATAAAAGTCTGGCTCACGGCTGTAATCCCAGCACTTTGGGAGGCTGAGGCAGGAGGATCACTTGAGGTCAGGAGTTTGAGACCAGCCTGGCCAACAAGGCAAAACCCCATCTCTACTAAAAATACAAATATTAGCTGGGTGTGGCGGTGCATGACTGTAATCTCAGCTACTCAAGAGGCTGAGGCAGGAGAATCACTTGAACCTGGGAGGCAGAGGTTGCAGGGAGCTGAGATCATGCCACTGCACTCCTATACTCCAGCCTGAGCAACTGTCAGGCTGTCAACAATAACAACAAAAAAATACAAAAAAGTTTAAGATTTACAAAACCCAAAGCTTTTGAAAGTTTTTTTTTGTTTTTATAAAGAAGACTGCTGATTAAACGTGGTATGTGTATGTACCATATACTTTAGATTTTCTCTCCCCCAAGACACCAGTAAGATGACCACTGTATTTTCATACAATAAATTGCTAGCAAGTGCACAGGTATGGCAGATATTGTTGGTTGCCTCTGCCAAAACTACTCCTTTCGCTACTTCCTTGATACATGACTTTGATTTTTCTTCCACGGTTACTGTACTCAGCTCCATAAAACGAATCACGATTGTCTAACTCAGTGATTCTCATTCTTGAGTGTACATTAGAATCACTTGGGTAGCTTTTTATTTTTTATTTTGATTTTTATTTTTTGAGACAGCATCTTACTATGTCGCCTAGGCTGCAGTGCAGTGGTGCAATCTCAGCTCCCTGCAACCTCCACCTCCCAGGTTCAAGGGGTCTCATGCCTCAGCCTCCCAAGTAGCTGGGACTACAGGTGCCCACCACCACACCCAACTAATTTTTCCATTTTTGGTAGAGATGGGGTTTCACCATGTTGGCCAGGCTGGTCTCAAACTCTCGACCTCAGGTGATCCGCCCACCTTCCTCTCAAAGTGCTGGGATTGCGGGCGTGAGCCACTGCACCCGGCCTCTTGGGTAGTTTTTTAAGTATTCCAAAGTTTGAACCCACTCCGCATCAAATTAAATTTTAATGCTTTTCTATCAGCTTATATGCACTGAAGTAATCAGTTCTCAATTGTGGCAGTGCATTAGAGTCATCTGGTGACCTTTTAAAAATTGCGATTGGCTAGTCCAAGTGCAAGTGGTGTTTACAACTAATTGATCACAACCAGTTACAGATTTCTTTGTTCCTTCTCCATTCCCACTGCTTTGCTTGATTAGTCTTAAAACAATGAGAAAAATGGGCTTGATTAGTCTTAAAACAATAATGAGAAAAATGGCGATGCTCAGGCCATACCCCAGACCAGTTAAATCAGAATTGCTGAGGGTGGAACCAGAGGTTAGTAATCAAGGTTAAGAATAGCTAGCTTAGGCCAGGCGCAGTGGCTCACGCCTGTAATCCCAGCACTTTGGGAGGCCTAGGTGGGCGGATCACCTGAGGTCAGGAGTTTGAGACCAGCCTGGACAACATGGTGAAACCCCATCTCCATTAAATATACAAAAAAAATTAGCCGGGTGTTGTGCCAGGAGCCTGTAATCCCAGCTACTTGGGAGGCTGAGGCAGAATTGCTTGAACCCAGGAAGTGGAGGTTGCAGTGAGCCGAGATCGTGCCATTGCACTCCAGCCTGGGTGACAAAAGCAAAACCTAGTCTCAAGCAAACAAACAAAAAAAGAATAGCTTAAATGAAATGAAATCATTATTTGTTCTAAGTGCTATTTTGTACCTTATGCAGCTATAAGTGACCTAACTGGCAGTTAGAAAAGCAGATTCTGTTAGAGACAACTGAGTGTACTGTGAAGTGATCAAGCCAATTTGAAATTATTTTGGAAGTATTTACTGACATTTAAAATACGTATACTCGGCCGGGGGCAGTGGCTCACGCCTGTAATCCCAGCACTTTGGGAGGCTGAGGCGGGTGGATCACCTGGGGTCGGGAGTTCGGGACCAGCCTGACCAACATGGAGAAACCACGTCCCTGCTAAAAATACAAAAAAAATTAGCCGGGCATGGTGGCGGGCGCCTACAGTCCCAGCTACTCGGGAGGCTGAGGCAGGAGAATGGCGTGAACCCGGGAGGCGGAGCTTGCAGTGAGCCAAGATGGCGCCACTGCACTCCGGCCTGGGCGACAGAGCAAGACTCCGTCTCAAAGTAAATAAATAAATAAATAATTTTTATAAGAAAAATACATTCATTAGTTATGTGTATAATTATAATTTTACTGAAAAGGAAAGAAACAAGCACTAGCATTTGGCCAAAGTAGATGGTTATTTATAAAGCCAATAATTTGTAAGCAAACTATATTCAACAAAAAAGCTTGGTGAAATAACTCTATGAGGCCATTACAATTCATGATAAAGATAAATGTTAACATGGACAGCTGTTGATATGTATTTTGGCATAATAAACACAGGTTACACAGATCAATAGCTACACAACGATCACATTAAAAAAAAATTCTAAGTGTTTGCTGTAACAATTTGATGGTAGTTATACCTAATTGATAGGATTACAGATGACCTTTGTTTTTTCTTTATCCTTCTATTTTCTAAATTTGTTGTAATAAGGAATTCTTTTTGTAATGAAAAATAAAGAATACAGCAATCTTGTTATTTTTATTTTTTTTTTTTTGAGACGGAGTCTCGTTCTGTCACCCAGGCTGGAGTGCAGTGGCACCATCTTGGCTCACTGCAGCCTCTGCCTCCCGGGTTCCAGCAATTCTCCTGCCTCCCAAGTAGCTGGAATTACAGGTACCTGCCACCATGCCCAGCTAATTTTTGTATTTTTAATAGAAATGGGGTTTCACCATGTAGTCCAGGCCGGTCTCGAATTCGTGACCTCAGGTGATGCGCCTGCCTCGGCCTCCCAATGTGCTACTATTACAGGCATGAGCCACTGACCTGGCCAATTACAGCAATCTTAAGAAGTGACACACTTGATCATGCATTCAAAGGTTTTTGAAAGAAAATCTAAACATGGTTCAGGCGGAAGCACAGAGACATAAATCAACGAACTGAAAAAAAATTCAAATATATAATACGAACTATTTATAATACCGCCAAGTAGGCAGTGTAAAGTAAGGGAAAAGCAAATAAGTTATCACTGATTAGATATGGGAATAAGACCAGGTAAATGAGAAAAAATTGAATTTAGATCCCCAAATCAAAGCAAAACAAATTTAAAATGGATTGAAAAGTTATATATAAGAGAACTGAAAGCTACAATCCTGGTTCTAAATGATTTACAATGTAGGTAGGGAGCAAAACTTACATTTAAGATATTTTGGGAAAAACCAAAGGCATTTAGTTAAATGCTTTCTACTGTAATTGATATAGAGGTCTGAAGAAAGAAAAGTAAAGAAGGGAAATAACATTTACTCAACAACTGATGTGTATCAAGTGTTGTGCACATAAGTTATTTCAATCTTGACAACACTGAGAGAAAATTATTATCTCTTCTTCACAGGTTAAACTCACAAGTGGTATGGGTGAAATCAGATGCCACATTTTTCTGATACTTCAGGTCACGCTCTTTATGTCGTATTACAGAGAGATGAGGCTAGTGTCGGTAAAATAATCTGAGATGATTTTTTTTCCAATGAAGACAATATGTGAACTAAAGAGTTGGTAAGAAAAGATGGCAAAGATGTAGAGGCAGAAATTACCTCACACAGCACAGTGGAGGTGAGAGGTCAGGAAGACAAAAGGGTAGTTAAAAAAGAAACATGGGCCGGGTGCGGTGGCTCACGCCTGTAATCCCAACACTTTGTGAGGCCGAGGTGGGTGGATCACCTGAGGTCAGGAGTTCGAGACCAGCCTGACCAACATGAAGGATCCCTGTCTCTACTAAAAATACAAAATTAGCCAGGCGTGGTGGCACCTGCCTGTAATCCCAGCTATTCGGGAGGCTGAAGCAGGAGAATCACTTGAACGGGAGGCAGAGGTTATGATGAACCGAGATCACACCATTGCACTCCAGCCTGGGCAACAAGAGCGAAACTCTGTTTTAAAAAAAAAAGAAAAGAAAAAAAAGGCCGGCGCGGTCGCTCACGCCTGTAATCCCAGCACTTTGGGTGGCAGAGGTGGGCGGATCACGAGGTCAGGTTATCGAGACCATCTTGGCAACACGGTGAAACCCCGTCTCTACTAAAAATACAAAACATTAGTTGGGCGTGGTGGTGGGGGCCTGTAGTCCCAGCTACTTGAGAGGCTGAGGCAGGAGAATGGCGTGAACCCGGAAGGCGGAACTTGCAGTGAGCTGAGATGGCGCCATTGCACTCCAACCTGGGTGACGGAGCGAGACTGTTTCAAAAAAAAAAAAAAGGGCCGGGCGCGGTGGCTCACACCTGTAATCCCAGCACTTTGGGAGGCTGAGGCAGGCGGATCACCAGTTCAGGAGATCGAGACCATCCTGGCTAACACAGTGAAACCCCGTCTCTACTAAAAATACAAAAATTTAGCTGGGCGTGGTGGCGGGCGCCTGTAGTCTCAGCTACTCGGGAGGCTGAGGCAGGAGAATGGCAAACCCAGGAGGCGGAGCTTACAGTGACCTGAGATTGCGCCACTGCACTCCAGCCTGGGCAACAGAGAGAGACTCCATCTCAAAAAAAAAAAAAAAAAAAAGAAACCTGATAATTGAGAAGAGTAAAAGATACCGCAAAAAACAGGCTTGATTGTACCAGATGTTACTAACATAAAAATATTAGACAATGAATATCTATATTTATATCTAAATCTAATTTTCATATCCCCCACTTCCAAAAATGTATTTGAGGAGGCCAAGAATAAAAGAAAATGTTAAAAATTATATTAATACATAAAGAGCTGGAGAAGATAGGAGTGGGAGGATACCGTATATAAAGAACCTTACACCCATAGCTTTGTCTTTCCTCAGGCACTGTTACCAGTAACCTGCTTATTGGCTCAAAGTTCCAACCCTTTGTCTGGAGTCCAAGACTGATTTGAGGGAAAAGGCAAGTCATGTTTCTGCTCAACTCCAGGGTGAAGTTAGAGGTCTGAGGAAAGAACAAGGGGCATTTAAATGAAATTCAAGTTTTGGAAGACATCAGAAAGGGAATTTTCAATTCCTTTCTTGTACAACCTAGCTGTTCAAGTTACCATACATTTTAGTCTTTCTAATACAGCTGCTTTTCGAGGAGGAGGAAGAGGTGGAGGAGGGGGACAAGGACAGGCAGGAGGAGATAGGTGCTCAATATAAAAAAAAAAAAAAAACCCAGGCTAAAATTATCACTATGATTGATCATTATCTAAACTGCTCAGATTCCAGACAGTCAATGCCAAAGGAATACTCTGTACAACGAATTATGTGATTCCTAGTTGTCTAGAACTATTTATAGGAGATAAGCAAGACCTTGTTGAGAAACACTAAGACTTACATCAACTGAGAGGCTCATGTTATTAGAAGAGTCCCCCATTGTCTCTTGGCCTTTTGGCTAAGATCAAGTGTAGAAGAGTTTCCAAATTTCTACTCATAAAATTATACATACAATGCAATTTCATCAAAATTCCAAGAGATGTTTGGGTGGAACCAAGCTAATTCAAAAATTGACATGAAAATGCAAAGAAACACAAACAGCCAAGACACTCTTGAGGAAAAAGAAGGTAAGTGTACTTGCTCCAAATACAAAGTTATAGTGAGTAAGACAGTATGTTATTACTGTGAGGAGTGACAAATAGACCAGTGGAACAGAATCCAGAAATAGACACAGACATATATGTTCACTTGATTTTTTTACTAAAATGGCACTGCATATCAGTGCAGAAAATATGAACTTTCCAATAAATGATACTATAATAACTGAATACATACTTGGGAGAAAAATGAAATTGAATCCTACCCTACAAAAATTCCAGGTGGTGTAAAGACCTAAACATTAAAGCCAAACCTAGAAAGCTTTCGGCTTGGCCAGATGCGGTGGCTCATGCCTGTAATCCCAGCACTTTGGAAGGCTGAGGTAGGCGGATCACCTAGTTCCAGGCCAGCCTGACCAACATGGAGAAACCCTGTCTCTACTAAAAATACAAAATTAGGCAGGTATGGTGGTGCATGCCTGTAATCCCAGCTACTTGGGAGGCTGAGGCAGGACAATCGCTTGAACCCAGGAGGCGGAGGTTGTGGTGAGCCGAGATCGTGCCATTGCACTCCAGCCTGGGCAACGAGAGCGAAACTCTGAGTCAAAAAAAAAAGAAAGAAAGAAAGCTTTTGGCTTTAAGACCAAAGAAAATCTTCATTATCTTCAGGTAGACAAAAATTTCTTAAACAAGACTAACCATAGGAAATGATTTTATTACAATGAAATCCAGAACTTCTATTTGTCAAAAGGCACCACATAGAGTGAAAAGCCAAACCAGAACAGGTGAAAATACTTATCACACACACAACTGAAAAAAGATTAATTTACAGAAGATATATACACATATGTACAACTGCTGTAAATCAGAGAAAAACCCAATTAAAAATTGGTAAAATATTTGAACAGCATCTTATAAAAGGGGACGTTCAACTGCACTTCAGCCTGGGCAATAGAGACTCAGTCTCAAAAAAAAAAAAAAAAAAAAAAAGGGGAAATTCAAATGGCCACGAATCAGTGCTCAACTTTATTAGCAATAAAGGAAATATAAATTAAATATAACATTAGACACCCACCAGATTGGCAAAAATTTAAGAGTTTTATGATGTCTAGCATGGATGTGGAGCTAAGAAAACTCTTATAAACTGCTGGCACAAGTACAGTATCTTTAGAGAACAGTTTGGCAATGTTCGGTAAAACTGAAGATGTACAAACCCTACCTATTAGCATTTTTTTTTTTTTTTTTTGAGATGGAGTCTCGCTCTGTAGCCAGGCTGGAGGGCAGTGGCACGATCTTGGCTCACTGCAACCTCTGCCTCCCAGGTTCAAGCGATTCTCCTCAGCCTCCCGAGTAGCTGGGACTACAGGCGCGTGCCACCACACCCAGCTAATTTTTGTGTTTTTAGTAGAGACGGGGTTTCACCATGTTGGCCAGGATGGTCTTGACCTCTTGACCTCGTGATCCGCCTGCCTCGGCCCCCCAAAGTTCTGGGATTACAGGCATGAGCCACCGCGTCCAGCCACTATCAGCAATTTAATCGCTAGGTATATATTCTAAAGAAATGCACCAAATGTGTAGCAAAATATGCGCACAAAATGATCATAGTCACACTGCCTATAGTAGCCAAAAATTACAAGACAAATGTCCATCAAGAGTAGAAGGATAAGGCCAGGCACAGTGGCTCAAGCCTGTAATCCCAGCACTTTGGGACGCCGAGGCAGGCAGATCATCTGAGGTCAGGAGTTCAAGACCAGCCTGGCCAACGTGGTGAAACCTCATCTTTACTAAAAAATACAAAAATTAGCCGGGCCTGGTGGTACACACCTGTAATCCCAGCTACTTGGGAGGCTGAGGTAGGAGAATCACTTGAATTTGAGAGACGGAGGTTGCAGTGAGCCAAGATTGTGCCATTGCACTCCAGCCTGGGCAACAGAGTGAGAATCCGTCTCAAAAACAAACAAACAAAAAAGAGTAGAAGGATAAGTAAATTATAATATGTTCATATAATGGGATAGTATACATATAGCAATAAAAAATGAACTGTTGGCTGGGTGCGGTGGCTCATGCCTATAATCCCAGCATTTTGAGAGGCCGAGGCGGGCAGATCACCGGAGGTCAGGAGTTCGAGACCAGCCTGGCCAACATGGTGAAACCCTGTCCCTACTAAAAATACACAAGTTAGCCACGCATGGTGGCACGCACCTGTAATCCCAGCTACTCCGGAGGCTGAGTCAGGAGAATTGCGTGAACCCAAGAGGCGGAGATTGCAGTGAGCTGAGATCTTGCCACCGCACTCCAGCCTGGGTGACAGGGCAAGACTCCGTCTCAAACAAAAAAAAAAAAGAATGAACTGTCACTTTTATTATGTAGTCTTTTGTGAAAAAAAGAAACAAAAGAATGTCTATTCATACAAAGTTAGAAAACAAACAAAAATTGCACTTCTATGGCTTTGGAATTAATTCATAGGTACTAAAGCTCTAATGAAGGGCAAAGAAATGACCACAGTGATTATCATCACAGGAGCACAGTGTTGTTTGTGACTGTGGAGGAGTACAGTAGAGGCTTCTTCAGTGATGGATGTATTCTATTTATTGATCTGGATACCCCTTACAGGGGTCTTTATAATTACTTGTTAAACTGCACAAGCTGGTATTTTACTTGTTAAGCTGCACAAGTGGGTCTCATTTCTGTACCGAATTTGAAGAAGAAAAAAGCTGTTGGCATTCAAATAAATGTTATGCATCTCTAAAAATATTTTCAAAATATGCTATATGGGAAAATATTTAATTTTATGTGAAAATGTAGGATATAAAATGGCAAATGCTGCATAATTCAATTATGTTTTATGTGCATATATAAAATAAATTTTCTTCATCAGGGATTTCTGTACTTTTGAAATTATTTAAAACAATCATGTTTTATTTTATAATCTGAAAGAAATCGTATTTTTTAAAAAGAGAGCATAAAGAAAAATTAAAACCGAGTGCGGTGGCTCACACCTGTAATCCCAGCATTTTGGGATGCTGAGGCAGGCGGATGGATTGAGCCCAGGAGTGTGAGACCAGCCTGGGCAACATGGTGAAACCCCGTCTCTACTAAAAATAGAAAAATTAACCGGGCTTGGTGGCATACGCCTGTAATTCCAGCTACTCGGGAGGCTGAGACACGAGAATTGCTTGAGTCCGGGAAGCGGAAGCTGTAGTGAGCCAAGATTGCACCACTGCATTCCAGCGTGGGCGACAGAGCCAGATTCTGTCTCAAATAAAAAAAAAAAAGAAAGAAAGAAAGAAAAAAAAGAAAAAGAAAAAGAAAAACCATCTGACAAATCAGTAAGGGAAAATCAGGTGTGGGAGGTGGGGTTTGAAGACACGACATTTTCTCAAAATGGAAACTCCAGGAATCAGGTCATCTGATAGGCAAGAATTTTCAAGAGAAGGAAAGCAACTATGTCCTGACAAAGAAAAAGGGATTTCAGGAAACAAGAGGACAGGACAAGCTACCTTGCAGGTGCCTTGTGGATGTTCAACAGCCATTCTTTACTTCTGTCCGGAGGCCTCTATCCAAGCAGGGCAGGGCTGAGGAAGGAGAAAAGAGTCAGGAAACATCAGGTTCTTCTGAGAGGCAGTCGGTTTGACTATGTCAGAAGTTATCTTGGCTCAGCCCCTACTGCCCACCACCTACAGAGGAAGGTCAGAGAAGTCTAGGGCGTCCTGCTCAATCCGGGCATCACAGACAACGGCAGGGTCAATGTTGTTCTGGGCAGAATCTGTCCCTGAGCTCACAGGGGTCTCCAGTGGCTGAAGTCACAAAGACAAAGACTCCCCATACCTACATTGGCTATACGGACACATAGTCACACAAACTCACTCACTCACACCATAGAGACATAAACGTCACAGACACCCCAAACCTAAACACAACACACAATCACACACTCATACACACCACGGGGGTAGACCGGACACAATCACAGAGTCCGTGGGCATCTCTCACTCAAATTCCCAGTGACATACACCTTGCGGTCACAATGACAGCAAAGTCACATGCACCCTACATCAATATCACCAACGCGCGCGCGCGCACATACACACACACACACACACACACAAAGAAGCTGCCACAAACCTCAAAATTAAGGCATACTACACACAGTTCGGCAAATGGTAGTAAACACACACACACACCCCCCAAGGGGACATACAGTCACAACCGCGGTCCAGGAACCTCACACTCGCAAACACAGTGCCCAATCCGGTCACAATTAAACTCTACTCACACCCGCACAAACATAAACAAAAAGTCCTCCTCCCCGCCCTCACAGTTCCATACACGGCCGCACAGACACACGCCCACCATAGAGACACCCCCCGTCACAACCGTACACACGCCTCACAATCGCTCCTTAGCCTGTTGCCCAAGCAGCCCACACAGGTCGGGAGTTCCTGTCGCGCCAGGCTCCGAGCCGCCTCACTTACGCCTGCTCGGATAGGGTCAGCTCCGCTCTACTGGAATCCAAGCAAGTCGACCCTAGCTATCTCACAAAGCCCCAAGGCCGCTTGCCCAAACCCGCGGGAAGATCCCGCCCACTCCTCAAGAGACAATCTAGTTATCGCGGGAGAGTGCCCTGGGCGTAGAGGCTTCTGGGAAGTGTAGTCCAGAAAGCGACAGGTTGCCGAAAGCTACAGCCCAACCATCCCGATTCCCATGGCGCGGACTCTGGCACCAACAAAACTATCTCTGAGGTGAGCTGCCCATCGGAGCCTTCCGGGAGTCTCACCTGACAAGGAGTCCCTAGACCAAGCTTTAGTCAGGCTCCTCTGAGCCCTTTTTGTTTGGCCAGGCCTCCTCCATAGCCTGCGAACCGCACTTCAGCAAGAATCCAGCTAAGCCAGTTTAGCAACAATCCCCCCACCCTTGATACTTAACTTCCTCTTAGTAATTTACCATCCTTTAACTCCTTCACCCAGCCCGTTAGCTATAAATCTCCAGCTGCTGTTGTATTGGAAGTTGACTATTGCAATAGTCTTTAACCAAGTCCTTCTTGCCTATTTTGAGTCCTCTGGTGCAAGTTTTCTTTCACCCCGCCCAGCCTCAGAGGGCGGCTCCCGGGCTTCCGCCCCTCCCCGGGAGACATACTGGACCGCAGGGTCTCCTGGGAAACGTAGTCCAAGCCTCGCCGGGGATAGATGGGCCCAACCTAAGTGGGCTGCGTTCTCTGGGTCTTGAGGCGGCAGTCTGGCCGCAGTGACTAGACTAACTTTGCCCCGGAGGCTGCTTGGAATTCCACTTAACGCTGGAAGCACGCAGACGCTCTTGAGGCGGGCAGCTGCGTAGCGTGTGGAGGAGCTGGGAGAGCGCATCCCAATGTGGCACCTGAGCGTCTGGGACCGAACCAGCTTGGGGAGTCGGAAGGGGACAAATCCGCGATCCCAGTCATGCATGTGAGACTGGACAAAGGAAGGCTCGAGTGTGTGTGAGACCGCGGTGGGCCTGCTTGTGCTGGTGGGATGAGGGGTGTCTGGATAGTTGAGTGAAAGAAACCGCGTGCGGGTCAGATTGGTGTGTGTGTGTGAGAGGTGAGGTCAAGATGTGTGCAGCTTTGGGCGTGGGGAGGTCATATTGAGTGTGTGGAGGTGGGGGGGCAAGATCGTGTGTGGATCTGTGTATGAGTGTGTGTAATCACCTGAATGTGGGTCACTGCGTGGGTAGCTGATACTGTGATTGTGGAGGAATCTGAACCTCCAAGTCTCATTTTCTCTTTAAATTGTGATAACAAGGTTGTATCTTCCTGGAGCAGCAGTTTTAAAGGGGGGAAGCTCCATTACTCATATAATAAAATAGCATTTTTTATGTAAACATTTAACATTCAGACATTTTTTCTGAACTAGAATTCAAAATCAGTTATGAGTACTAAAAGTAGTTTAAAAAAGAAATCCATCATAATAGATGCATATAGGGAAGATAAATATGAAAGGGAAGCTTCCTTTTCACTATAATCTTGATAAATTTTTAAAATCAATGTGAGGACTCATTTGAAAACAAATATAAAATTAAAAAACTGACAGAAAGGGGAGCTAGGAGGAAATCAATAATTTTTTAAGCTAGAAACTTTGGGCGGTAGTAGAGGTTGCCGAAATACGATGGTAGGAAGTGTATGACAACAGGAAATGCTGATATAAAATATAATCCTGAAGCTTTTAAAAATGGCAGGAAAGGCGGGGCATGGTGGTTCATGCCTGTGATCTCAGCACTTTGGAAGGCTGAGGCAGGAGGATCACTTGAGCCCAGGAGTTTGAGACCAGCCTGAACAGCATACTTTCTACAAACAAAACAAAACAAAACAAAAAAACCAAGTAGGAGTGCAGTGGCTCACGCCTGTAATCCCAGCACTTTGGGAGACTGAGGTGGGTGGATCACTTGAGCCCAAGAGTTCGAGACCAGCCTGGCCAATATGGTGAAACCCCGTCTCTACTAAAAATACAAAATTAGCTGGGGGTGGTGGTGTGCACCTGTAATCCCAGCTACTTGGGAGGCTGACGCAGGAGAGTGGCTTGAACCCGGCAGGCAGAGGTTGCAGTGAACTGAGATCGCACCACTGCACTCCAGCCTGGGTGACAGAGCGAGACTCCATCTCAAAAAACCCCAAAAAACCCAAAAAACAAGGGGACCTCCTCTTTCGGCTTTGGAGCCACCCCCCCGCAACCCCCATCTCTGTATGGGGGAACTTCTTCCTTCTGTCTTCTCCCTTCCTTCTTGCCTATTAAACTCTCCGCTCCTTAAAACAAAACACAACACAACAAACAAACAAACAAAAAGACCCAAAAAACAAGAACAACAAAATTTGGACTATACAGGGAAGTGATCTATACCAAATGTGGCTCTGTTGCTCTAGTTTTCCAGCATCACATTCCTGTACAGCTCCATCTGAACACCTTTTAATTATGGCTAAGGCTCTTGGTTGAATGAGGCAATCACATTTTTGTATGTTTACCCTACCAATGTCTCCTAAAAAACAGAAGAAAGAAAATGCCTGTGGGGAGGTCTGGGAAATAAGCTGTTTGAACCCAGCCCTTTGTGTTTTTATGGAGGCTTCATTATGTAGGCATGATTAATTAAATCAGCAGTGATTGGTGATGAGTTCAACCTTCAGCCCTTTTCCTTTTCCCAGAAGTCATGGGGTAGGGCAGAACTTTCCAACCTTCTAATCACATGTTGGTTGCCCTATCCTGTGGTTATGTAGGGGCTTTACTAACATCACCTCATTAACTCACTTGTGGTTGAAAGGGGTTGGTTAATGAACAATAAAGACATCTTTCACATTTATTACTCTGGTGCTATTTCAGGAACTGAAGTGTCTTAGTCCCTTAGTACTTCTACAGCAAAATACCTGAGACTAAGTAATTTGTAAATAATAGAAAATTATTTCCCACAGTTCTGGAGGCTGGGAAGTTCAAGATTGAGATGCCAGCAGGATTGGTGTCTGGTAGGTCTGCTCTCTGATTCCAAGATGGGACCTTGCTGCTGCATCCTCCAGAGGGCAGGAATGCTGTGTCCCCACATGTCAGAAGGTACTGAAGGGCTGGACTCATTCCCTCAATCCTTTTTTTTAAAGCACTAATTCCATCTATGTAGGCTCTTCCCTCATAATTTAATCACCTCCTAAGGGCTCCACTTCTTTTTTTTTTTTGAGACAGAGTCTCTCTTTGTCACCCAGGCTGGAGTGTAATGACATGATCTTGGCTCACTGCAACCTCTACCTCCCCAGTTCAAGTGATTCTCCTGTCTCAGTCTCCCGAGTAGCTGGGATTACAGGCACACGCCACCAACCCCAGCTAATTTTTGTATTTTAGTAGAGACGAGGTTTCACCATGTTGGCCAGGCTGGTCTCGAACTCCTGACCTCAGGTGATCTGCCCGCCTCGGCCTCCCAAAGTGCTGGGATTACAGGCGTGAAGGGCTCCACTTCTTAATCTAACACATTGGCAATTAAGTTTCACTATATAAATTTTGGGGGACACATTCAGAACATAACCAAGGACAAAAGAACAAGTGTTTTTGTTTTTTTTTTTTCCCAAGACAAAGTCTTACTCTGTTGCCCAGGCTGGAGTGCAGTGGCGCAATCTCGGCTCACTGCAACCACTGCTTCCTGGGTTCAAGCAATTCTGCCTCAGCCTCCCGAGTAGCTGGGATTACAGATGTGCGCCACCACACCTGGCTAATTTTTGTATTTTTAGTAAAGACAGGGTTTCACCATGTTGGCCAGGCTGGTCTTGAACTCCTAACCTCATGATCTGCCCACCTTGGCCTCTCAAAGTGCTGGGATTACAGGTGTGAGCCACCGCACTCAGCTAAGAACAAGTGTTTTAACAGAAAATACTGTTTAGGAAACTACAAGGGTTTTAGGACCCATGAGCCAAGAACCACGGACATGGATAAAGACCAAAATACATATTTCTTATTACATCACAATATCAGAAAGGTATAGACTCAGGATTGGTTGGTTTGCATATGTAAGCTGTGCTCATTGGAAAACTGTGATTATCTTTAGGAATTAGCCCTGAGAGGAGCAGCCTCTCCCTGTTTTTGGTAAGGTCCCCAAATGCCAGAGCATCAAGAATACAGAAAATAAGAAAATATAGTTAATATAATTGGCCTCTTGATGAACGAGTGCCAAATAGACTAATAGAGAATCTAAGGAAATGCAGTTAGAACACAGAGGCTATGTAAGTATTTACTGTCCACAAATGGTGAACTAATTTTTATTCCAACCAAAAATGTATGAAAGTTCCTATTTCCTGTTCCTGTCAACCATTGTATTTCTTCATTCAGCAGATATTCATTGAGCTCTGTTTTGGTTTTTTTTTTGAGAAGGAGCCTTGCTCTGTCGCCCAGGCTGGAGTGCAGTGGCACTATCTCGGCTCACTGCAACCTCTGCTTCCCAGGTTCAAGAATTCTGCCTCAGCCTCCCGAGTAGCTGGGACTACAGGCGCCTGCCACCATGCCTGGCTAATTTTTTGTATTTTTAGTAGAGACAGGGTTTCACCATGTTAACCAGGATAGTCTCGATCTCCTGACCTCGTGATCTGCCTGCCTCGTCCTCCCAAAGTGCTGGGACTACAGGCGTGAGCCACTGCGCCTGGCCTCATTGAGCTCCTTATCTGTGCCAGGTGCTATTCTAGGCACTAGGAAAATATCAGTGAACAGAACAGTCCTCACAGAGTATACCATTCTAGTTGGGGAAGTGGACAATGAATGTGTAAATGAAATATATCATATTCCAGATAAAGATAAGATCGGGGCCAGGTGTGGTGGCTCATGCCTGTAATCCAAGCACTTTGGGAGGCCGAGATGGGTGTATCACCTGAGGTCAGGAGTTCAAGACCATCCTGGCCAACATGGCGAAACACCGTCTCTAATAAAATACAAAAATTAGCCAAGTGTGGTGGTGCATGCCTGTAATCCCAGCTACTGGGTAGGCTGAGGCAGGAGAATCGCTTGAACCCGGGAGGCAGAGGTTGCAGTGAGCTGAGATCATGCCATTGCACTCCAGCCTGGGCAACAAGAGTGAAACTCCGTCTCCCACCACCCCTCTCAAAAAAAAAAAAAAAAAAAAAAGAATCTAGGTTCTTTATAAATCTTTGTGCTGTCATATTGCACTGTCATTTTCTGCAAAGCCAAAGGTGGATCCATTTTTTCTATCAATTTGTTGTACATGTTTTTAAAAATCTTTTAGTGATTACCTGAAAGATTACAGCATTCCTGTTTCTTTTAGTCTAGAACAAATTATTGAGTTTACCATTTCCCCAATACTATTAGAGGACCTTGGGACACTTTAACTCCATTTACCTCCATCCTCATTTTTGCTTTATTTTTGTTATTTATTTTAATTCTGCATAGATTCAAAACCCCAGAGGGCAATATATTACTTTGTGCAGTTAATATTCATTTATATTCACATATTTACTCTTTCTATTGCTATTCCTTCCCTACTAATTTTTTTTTTTTTTTTTGGAAACAGGGACTCTGTCACCCAGGTTGAGTGCAGTGGCATGATCATGGCTCACTGCAGCCTTGACCTCCCAGGCTCAAGTGATCCTCCTACCTCAGCCTCCTGAGTAGCTGGGAGCACAGGTGTGCGCCACCACACCCAGCTAATTTTTTATTTTTTGTAGAGGCAAAGTCTTGCTATATTGCTTAGGCTGGTCTTGAACTCCTAGATGCAAATGAACCTCCACCTTGGCCTCCCAAATTGCTGGGATTACTGGTATTAGCCACTGTGCCCGGCCTAAATTTCTTTCTGTTTCATCTGAGATCTTGTTCTTCTCGAAAAACTCCATTTAGTATATCTTTTAGTGGTGTTCTGATAGCAATGGATTCTCATGGTCTGTCTGAAATGTCTTTTTATCCTTTCTTTTTTGAAGGAGATTTTTACTGAGTATAGAATTCTAGGTTATATATATGTTTTTCTCAGAGTTTTGGTGAACTTCTTGAATCTATGGTTGCTGTGTTTAATCGGTTTTGGGAAATTCCTTGCCATTATCTCTTCAAATAGGGCTCTTCTCCATGCTCTCTCTACTTTTCTTTTGGGACTTCAGTTATACATACCAATGTGTACACTAGTTCTTTGGTGTAATTTTTCATCTTTTCATCTTTTTAAAAAGTCCTTGCCTACTTACTCTAATGTCAGGATCACATTTTGGTCTATTTCTATTGTTTGCTTGTTTGTTTGTTGTTTGGAGTTTGGGGGCTTTTTGTTTTTTCTTTGTTTTTTGTTTTGTTTTGTTTTTGAGACAGGGTATCGCTTTATTGCTCAGGCTGGAGCACAGTGGTGTGTTTTCAGCTCACTGCAGCCTCAACCTCCTGAGCTCAAACGATCCTCCCACCTCAGCTTCCTAAGTAGCTGGGACCACAGGTATGTATCACCACACCCATCTAATTTTTTTATAGAGGTGAGGTTTTGCCGTATTGCCCAGGCTGATCTCAAACTCCTGGGCTCAAGCAATCCACCCAGGCATTCCCAAAGTGCTGGGATTACAGGCATCAGTCACCCTGCCCGGCCTTTTTTTTTTTTTAATTTGTTTTTTTTTTTGAGATGGAGTTTTGCTCTTGTTGCCAAGGCTAGAGTGCAATGGTGTGATCTCGGCTCACCGCAACCTCCGCCTCTGGGTTCAAGCAATTCTCCTGCCTCAGCCTCCCGAGCAGCTGGGATTACAGGCATGTGCCACCACGCCCGGCTAATTTTGTACTTTTAGTAGAGACGGGGTTTCTCCATATTTGTCAGGCTGGTCTCGAACTCCCAACCTCAGGTGATCCACCCGCCTCGGCCTCCCAAAGTGCTGGGATTACAGGTGTGAGCCACTGTGCCTGGCCGACCTGTTTGTTTTTTCAAAGAGTTTTCTGTCATACAGTCCTGTCTCGGCATGCTTAATACTTTTTAAAATTAAATTCTGGACTGGTGTATAAAAATAGTAGAAGCTGCAGATAATATCTTCCTTTAGAGAATTCATCCTTTCCTTTACTGGGCAAATCAAGTAGGGGCTGATGACCTTCATTTAATCAGTGATTGAGTTGAGTCAAGGCTCCATTATGGTTGTTGAGGTTCATTGTGCTTCTGGTTTGCCCCTGCTCCTAGGGCGTAGCCCATCAGGGTTTCAGTAGGAGGATCTGGTGTGTTCACCAAGGCCCCTTCCCCTGCCAAGGCCTGAACTCAAAATCTTTGTCGTCTTAATCCAGCAAGACTACCAAAAACTCTGCTGCTTTTTGGAAGCTTTCCGCTTAAGTTCCTGAGCCTCCTGACCCAACCAGTTTCAGAAATGGGTAACTGTCTTGAGAAGAAAACAGCCTTATGTAGAGTTCAAATCTCTGTCCCTCTTTTCTCACAGGGATCTTGGCCCATAAAGTCTCCCATGTTGTGTTTTTAGGCCCAGAAAACTAAAGTCCCAGCAGTCTGGATCCTTCTGCCCTTTGCCAAGAATTGGCAAATAATCCAGGAAAAATGTGGCTGTGCAATGTCTGTGATTACCTACAATCTAGAGTCTTGACTACGCTATTCCTGGTTGTCCCAAACACTCTCTCATGTCTTTTTTTTTTTCCTTTTTTTTTTTTGAGATGGAGTCTTACTCTGTCACCAGGACTGGAGTGTGGTGGCGTGATCTTGGCTCACTGCAACCTCCACCTCCTGGGTTCAAGCGATTCTCCTGCCTCAGCCTCCTGAGTAGCTGGGATTACAGGCACCCGCCACTACACACAGCTAATTTTTTGTATTTTTAATAGATTCAGGGTTTCACCATGTTGGCCAGGCTGCTCTCGAACTCCTGACCTCGTGATTCACCTGCCTCAGCCTCCCAAAGTGCTGGGATTACAGGCATGAGCCACCGCGCCCAGCCCCCCATGTCTTTTTCATACAGGAAAAAAAGTAAAAAAGCTTTGTTTTTTTTTTTTTGTATTATATCTGATTTTTTAGTTTTCTGCAGGAATACTGGTTTGCTGCAAGCCACTCCATTGTATTCCTAAAGTGACTTTTACAGTTTCATTTTGATTATATTATTGACTTTGCTTCATTGGATATGAAGGTGAATACCTTTTTAAATATTTAAAACTTATTATTTCTATGAACTATGTTTCCTTTGTCTTACTATAATACTAATTTTTTAAATTCTAGAAATATTATTCATTTTTATTGAAATGTATGAGCACTTTATATATGGTGGAAATTAGTGATTTATAAATCTCATATAGGCACATTTTATAATATTTTTTCTTGGTATCTATCTTTTTATTTCCATTTATGCCCTTTGCACATTTTAAGCTTGAGGTTATTTCTGCAGTGTTCCAGGCTCTGGACTACATTTCCCAGGGGCCGTCGGGGCCAAGGTGACTTCCAGCCTAAGATGGCCTGGGCTTACTGTCTTGTTCCCATGGCTGGGAGCCTTTTGCAGAGGTAGGGCAGCCTGCGGGCCTCCGCTGAAGCTTCCTAAACGCGGCCTGGAATTCTGGAAGCTCTCGGCAGCAGATGTGAGCGGTGTGTGGGCGATGGTCTTTGCCCAGCGAGGGGATGGGGCTCAAATCCAGGGTCCATTAATGGTGACCGCGGTGCCCGGGGCAGTTAAAGACGGCCCAGGCTCCGGACTACATTTCCCAGAGTGCACCGTTCCCCGGGCAACTTCCTGTCAGCGCTCTGTCCCTTTAGGGATAACAGGGAGATCGCGGAACCTTCCCACCATCAAGGGACCGCAGGGCCGGGTGAGTGATTCTGAGACCAGAAGCCGAATGACTCCGGAGGGCCCGAGGCCGGGGCTGAGGAGAGTGAGGTGCTAACGTCTTTGGAGTTAGTAGCTTTGCCGGCGAGGGAGCGTGGGGGCGAGCGATCGCGATGGGAGCCGTGGATGCGAGAGTGAAATTGATGCAGGAGCTGGGGCCGCGACGGGAGCTTCTCGTGTGTGTGTGTGTGTACGCACGCGTGTACGCGCACACGCCGTTGACGGGCGCTGTGTGACCCTAATGGACTATTTAAATGTGACTGTATGTACGTGATTATGACTGCGTCGCGTTGTGCGTGACCACGTTCGTAAAGGTAGTGATAGCAGCCGCTATGGGGCCAAAAACAAAGAATTGAGCCTTGCGTTGAGTGACAGGCATAGTCCTTCGTGAATGTGTGGGGAGCAGTTTTTGTGCTGGCCCGTAGCTGGATTGGAGTGGGGGCAACCTAGAAAAGGAGGGGAGAAGAATGGGACACAGTGTAGACAACATAGTTCAAGAGTTTCTCCGTAAATTAGGGCAGAGAAATAGAGCAGCAGGTGGGGGTAGAGGGCTGGGGAACAACCACCCATCAACATGTTGGAAATGAGCCAGGAGGGGGGAAAAGTCCAGGCAAGGGTAAGTAAACAAGGCTCATCTGTGTGGGCGTAGTTAAAAATGCAAGAATTAAAAATAATAGAAAAGGGTAATCGCGCTGCAGAGAGTAAACCATGAGCTGAAGATTTCAGATATAGGGGGAAAATAGCCTATGTTTGGTAGAGGTCAACAAAAGTGAGATGTGGTCAGTTATATATAATCTCATGGCAGGAAATTCAAAACTAGAGTTTGTGGAGGAGGGAAGAAGAAAGGTCTGAAGGTAGTGAACAACAAGGAGGCCGGCCATCTGTTCCATTTTCAGACCCACTGGTAAGAGGCTGTGGCTGGGGAAATGTTGAGAGGGCTGCAGAGTCCTCCAGATACAGCCTAGTTTCTGTTAGACTCAGAATGTTAGGGCGTGTTCAAGGAAGTGGTTGAAGATAAAAGAGGAGTTGGTTGTTAATGAATTATGAATTCTATTATGAAGGCATACAGGAAAAGTGTTGAAAGTTGGGAAGAATGAGAAAAGGGGACAAATGAGACTTGATGGTGTACAATGTCTGAAAAGACAGTTGACTAGAAATTCTGGGACTTCTTATAGTAGATAAATGTAAATACAAGGTTGGATTGACACTTATTCTGGTTGGATTCAAGTCAGTTTTGGAGAGATAGCGTGGGATAGTGAAAGATGATTTCTTGAGTGTGAGAAACAAACTTACCCGCCCCAAAGAATGGACTCAGAGACCCGGAGAACAGCGAAAGTGAGACTTTTAATGATGGTCTTGCAAGATCGGTGTCTGATAGGCACACCCAACACAGTTTCAACAAGCAATTTATCCCCTAGTGCACAGGTTCCTCCCCTGGTTCCTCATAGGCTGAGAACTATGGGGTCACAATCTTCCCGGATGTTGCCTATTGATTGTTAGGTAGGGGCTTCAGGTGTTTTGTTTTGTTTTTTTGTGAGACGGAATCTCGTTCTGTCACCAGGCTGGAGTGCAGTGGTGCAATCACAGCTCACTGCAAGCTCCGCCTCCCAGGTTCAAGTGATTCTCCTGCCTCAGCCTCCTGAGTAGCTGGGACTACAGGTGCGTGCCACCACGCCCGTCTAAGTTTTGTATTTTTAGTAGAGATAGGGTTTTCACCATGTTGGCCAGGATGGTCTCGATCTCTTGACTTCGTGATCCGCCCGCCTCGGCCTTCCAAAGTGCTGGGATTACAGGCGTGAGCCACTGCGCCCGGCTGCTGTGGTTTTTTTTTTTTTTTAGGCTTGTCTTGCTGCATTTGGTTGCAGCCCACAATGCATTGCAATCCTAGTTAGCTCAAGGGCTCTTCAATAGTTGACTTATGACCTAAGTAGCTGGGCAGGCTGATAAAAGCAGACAAAACGAGCTATTTTGCAGGCTAGCAAACTTTCATCTTAGACTAAACTTCTTTGGTTTGGGTGAAGGCAACTAAGTGGGGGAAAGGGAGAAAGCAGGAGGCTGACAAGCAGGCATCATCTATCCAAGCAGGGGCCTAGTATATCCTGTTTCTTCTGTAGTTTGCTTACCTAAGCCAATTCAAGGCACTTTGTCTTGGAAATGGACCACTGTATACATTATTTCCTTCACTGAGTATCTCTCAGAAAGAAGGAAGCTTAAGATAGAAGGGGGGTCAAGGTAGGCAGAATGATGGCCCTGCAACCAATGTTTACTTCCTAATCCCTGGAAACTAGGACAATGCTACCTTATATGGCAAAAAGGACTTTGCAAAGGAGATTAAGTTAAGAACCTTGAAATGGGGGCGATTATCTTGTTGGACCAATATAATGACATGGGTCCTTAAAGTCAGTGAACTTTTCCTGGCTGAGTTTAAAGTCAGAGGGAGATGTGACTGCAGAAGAATGGTCAGAGAGATGCCACATTGCTGACTAGATAGAGGACGTGGGCTTTGAGCCAAGGAATGTTGGTGGCCTCTAGAAGCTGGAAAACATAAGAAAACGAATTCTCCCCTGGAGCTTCCAGAAAGGAACACAGCCTTACCAACACCTTGATTTTAGCCTAGTAAGACCCAACTCAGACTTCTACTGAACTATATGATAATAGATTTGTATTATTTTAAGCCACTACCTCATGGCAGTAGAAAACTAATACAGTGGTGTAGTGTCTTGGCCTCAGTGTTGTGGAGGAGTCTTGATCCCTGTGATGTAAGGGGACCTCAACCTCTATTGATTACGTTAAAGACTTCCAGTAAAGTACATAGGTCCCCACTTCACCAATAATATAATTTACAGTTTTGCTATACTATGTTATTTTTAAACTTTGGAACTTATGAACTTTTATTTGTGATCTAACATCTGGTCGGTCTATACTTACTTTTTGCCTTGCACTTTATTTGTCTTGGATTGAGAGAGGTGTATTAATGAAATTTTCTTTCTTTTTTTTTTTGAGACGGAGTCTCCCTCTGTCGCCCAGGCTGGAATGCAGTGGTGCGATCTTGGCTCACCACAACCTCTGGGTTCAAGCAATTCTCCTGCCTCAGGCTCCTGAGTAGCTGGGACTACAGGCATGCGCCACCATGCCCGGCTAATTTTTTTTGTATTTTTAGTAGACACGTGGTTTCACCACATTGGCCAGGCTGGTCTTGAACTCCTGACCTTGTGATCTGCCCACCTTGGCCTCCCAAAGTGCTGGGATTACAGGCGTGAGCCACCGCGCACAGCCAAAATTTTATTTCTTATATAACCTGTAACTTTTGCTTTATGAAAGTTGTTGTTGCTTTGATATACAGATATTAATGATTGTTACATGTTTATTATGAATTGCAGGCTTTAGCATGCTCAAGATCATGGCCTCTGCTTATTTTTTTGTTTTTATTTGCCTTGTAATATGCTGTATTCCTTTCTAATTAGTCTTTTTATTGAAGTTTATCATATATACAGACATGACATTATTCTCATGAATAATCAGGAAGAGAGCATTCTTGCACTTGTCATTTTGTGTTTACATGTATGCATTTCTATTGGGTTATTCCAAGGAGAGGAATTGGTGTGTAAGAGTATGTGAATCTCCTCAAGCAGATACTGTCAGTTTTCCAAAATGGCTGAACCAGTTAAAAGTTCCCATCAACAGTTTATGCAAGTTCCAATTGATCCATCTTCTTGTTAACACATGGCATTGTCAGACTGTAAAATGTTTGCCAATATGGTGGATATGTAGTGGTATTGCATTGTGGTTTTCCTAACTGATGACTAAGGAACTTGAATGCCTTTGTTTTAATGTGCATTGTCCATTTGGATATCTTCCTTTGGGAAGTGCCAGTTCATGTTCTTAGCCTAGCTGTTGGGAAACTTGTCTTTCATTGTTAATCCTTAAGAGTTCTTTATATAATCTGAATGAGTCCCTTGTCAGCTTTGTGTATTCTGTATATCGTCTCCTAGCCTAAGGTTTGCATTTTTACTCACTCTCTTTTTTTTTTTTTTTTTTGAGATAGAGTTTCGCTCTTGTTGCCCAGGCTAGAGCGCAATGGTGCGATCTCGGCTCACCGCAAGCTCTGCCTCCAGGGTTCAAGTGATTATCCTGCCTCAGCCTCCTGAGTAGATGGGATTACAGGCATGCACCACCACGTCTGGCTAATTTTGTATTTTTAGTAAGAGACAGGGTTTCTCCATGTTGGTCAGGCTGGTCTCGAACTCCTGACCTCAGATGATCCACCCGCCTCAGCCTTCCAAAGTGCTGAGATTACAGGCGTGAGCCACCGTGACCAGCCCATTCACTCTTTTCTGATGAACAGAAATTGCTTTTTAAAATGTAGTCTGATCATTATCATTTTTCTCTTATGGTTTGTACTCTCTGTATCTTATTCAAATCTTTGCTTATCCCCAAGGTATGAAGATATTCTGTATTTTCATCTATATTTATCTGTCACATGTAGGTATATAAACCTGGAATTGATTTTTGTGTGTTGTGAGGGGAAATCATGATTTGTTTTCCTCATATAAATTCAGTTGACCTGGCACCATGTATTCAAGACCATCCTTTCTTCCATGCTATTGATTTGCTCTGAAATCTACGGTGTCTGATGTTATAGCCACCTAAGCATTATTTTAATTATGATTTGCATGGTATATCTTTTGCTATCCTTTTACTTTTAAGCTTTCTATACCACTATATTGGGGGGAAACTGACACCTTGAAAATTATCAGCCTTTCATCCCATGAATGTGATAAATTATTTCATTTGTTTAGGTCTTCTTTAATTATTTGTAGTAATTAATATAAAGACATTGTACAGGCCAGGTGCGGTGGCTCATGCCTGTAATCCCAGCACTTTAGGAGGCTGAGGCAGGTGATCACCTGAGGTCAGGAGTTCAAGACCAGCCTGACCAATATGGTGAAACCCCGTCTCTACTAAAAATACAAAAATTAGCTGGGCATGGTGGCTACTCGGGAGTCTGAGACAGGAGAATTACTTGAACCTGGGAGGCAGAAGTTGCAGTGAGCCGAGATTGTGCCACTGCACTCCAGCCTGGGTGACAGAGTGAGACTCTGTCTCAAAAACAAACCAACAAACAAAAGACATTGTACATTACATATATTGTTAGATTTATTTATAGGAATTTGAATTTTTCCTGCTAAGTGCTGTCATTTTAAATTTAAATTTCCTACTTTTTGCTTGTATGTTGAAATTTAATTGACATTTTGCCCTGTTTGACTTACATTTGTATTCTTTTTTTTTTTTTTTTTTTTAGAGGTCTCATTCTTTTGCTTAGTCTGGCCTCAAACTCCTGGCCTCAAGGCAGTCCTTCTGCCTTAGTTGTACTCTAAAACATTTCTAAATTTCTTCCCCTTGATTTTCAGCTTGAAATGACACCCTTTATCTCTCAGTTATCACAAATGAGGCAATCAATGAGCTAGTCTATTTTCTATTCTCTAACCTTCATTTCTATATTAGTTATCTATTGCTGTAAAACATATTACCCTAAAACAGAAATAAATATTTATTATCTTAACACTATTTTCTGTGGACCAGGAGTTCAGGAGTGGCTTAGCTGGGAAGTTCTGGCTTGGGGTCTCTTGAGGTTGCAGTCACACTCTTGGCCAGGGCTGCTATCATTTGAAGGCATAACAGGGACTAGAGGATCACCTTCCAATGTGGCTCTCACATGGCTATTGGCAATAGACCTCAGTTTCTCACCATGTAGACCTCTCCATGGGGTTTCTTAAGTGTCCCTATGACACATCAACTGGTTTTCTCCAGAGCAAAAGGACAGCAAGAATGCATAAGCTGGAAGCCACAGTGTCTTTTATATCTATCTCATACTCTGTCATTTCCGCAGTACCTTATTGGTATACAAGTTAATCCTATTCAGTATAGGAGGCAGCTACACAGTGTTGTGAATACCACATACTGGGTACCTTTGGAGCATCCAGGATGCTGGCTACCATAATTCCGCTTTTACTATTTTATTTAGATTTGCATTTAAATATGTTCGGCATCACTACTATTCTTTTGCTGAAACTTTCACTATTGTCTCTTTTGTGGCTGGAGTATGTCTTCTAGTAGCTTCTTCTGAAAGAGCGCATGTCAACAGTATTTCCTAAGTTGCATCATAAAACTCCTTATATCCTTTATACTCGAATGACAGCTTGGCTGGATATAAAAATGTTTTGACTCCCTCATTTGTTTTTTTCACAAGTATATTGGAAGATTTACCCCACTGTTTGGGGTACTGAATTTAGCACTGGAGAAGTCTGATGACAACTGAATTTCCTTTTTCTTATAGGTGACTTGATATTTTTATCTTGAATCCCCATGGATTTTAGTCTAATCATTTTATTGGGTAATGTTTTGCTACTATTTTGGTTCATTTTCACCTGTAATATGGTTTCACTTTTCATCATGTTTATTTATACTTTATTTCAGGAAATTCATCTTGAGTATTAAAACTGTAGTGTTAGATATACAGCTAAAACCATAGTTTTAGATATATCCTCTTAATTTGGATTTCATTTTTAGGTGCTCTGCCTTTTGCATATTGGATCTCTCTTTTCATTTTCATTTCTTCAAATGATTTTTGTCCCTTTATTTGTTAAATTTTGTTCTGTTCATTAATTTCTGTATTCTTTGTTCCATACTATACTTTCTGTGGCATTTGTCAGATCTTACACACCTAGATGGGGGTCTCACTGTGTTGCCCAGGCTGGCCTCAACCTTGAACTCCTGGACTCAAGCAATCCTCTAGACTCAGTCTCCCAAGTAGCTGGGACTACAGGCACATGCTGCTGCACCTAGCTAGTTTATTCTTCATTTCTGATGTGACTTAGCCTATTTTCTCTTTCAGTCTTGAATACTACTAACTCCCATCTATGGTCTATCTATTACTTTCTTCTCTTTCCTGAGATCATATATTTTTGCTTGTGGTCTGGTTTTAGAGCTGCAATTGCATCATACTTTTTTTTTAAATTCAGACTGAAATGTTGGGTGATAATTTTCATCTTCTCTGATTTTTTTAGTGAGTTTTTTTGTACATGGGGGATTTTGACACACTTTTAAAACTTTGTGTGTGGTTTTTTTTTTTTTTTTTTTTGAGATGGAGTCTCACTCTGTTGCCAGGCTGAAGTGCAGTGGCGTGATCTTGGCTCACTGGAACCTCTGCCTCCCAGGTTCAAGTGATTCTCCTGCCTCAGCCTCCCAAGTAGCTGGGACTACAGGCACATGCCACCACACCTGCCTAATTTTTTGTATTTTTAGCAGAGACAGGGTTTCACCGTGTTAGCCAGGATGGTCTCGATCTCCTGACCTCGTGATCCGCCCGCTTTGGCCTCCCAAAGTGCTGGGATTACAGGCGTAAGCCACTGCGCCCAGCCTAAAACTTTTATCTGACTATCTTAGGCATGTTATATCTAATTTATATTTTGGAGAGGATGTAATAGATTTTCCTGGAATAGCTGTCACTGGTATTTTCATGTGAAAAAGGTGAATGGGGCAAGGGTAGTTTTTAAGGTTTTTTTGCTCAAGGGTTTCTTCCTCTGTTACCCCAGTAGAAGACAATTTTTTAAAAAATTTGGCTCCCTTTGAATAGCCAGGCCTTCTTTGCCATTTAGAAGCTCAGCTGGTTCAGGAGGACTCCTATTATCAGCTCTGAGTTCACCCAGTGTCTTCTGCTATAATTAAGGAATACAGCCAAGTCCCCAGCTCATTTTATGAGGCCAGTGTTTCCCAGATACTGAAACAAGACAAAGTATATCTCGTAAGAATATGGGTGTAAAAATCCTCAACAAAGTACTGGCAAACCAAATCCAGTAACATCTAAAATGAATTATATAACATGCCTGAGTGGGATTTATCCCAAAAATGCAAGGTTGGCTCACCATCAAAAGTCAGTTAATGTGATACATCATATCAATAGAATAAAAAACAAAAATCACACAATCATCCCAATAGGTAGAGATAAGGCATTTGACCAGAGCCAATACCCTTTATGATTTTTTTAAAAACACACACATTCTACAAACTAGGAATAAAGAGGAATTCAACCTGATATCTAGGAAAAACCCACAGCCAACATCACACTTAATGGTAAAAGACTGGATGTTTTCCCTCTAAGATCAGGGACCAGACAAGGATCCCCACTTCTGTTTAACATTGTACTGGCAATTGGGCTAAGGCAAATGGGGAAGTAAAAGAAATAAAAGATACTGGAGAAAAGATTGGAACACAGCTAAGAGCATCTCTATTTGCAGATGGCATGATCTTCTATATAGAAAATAAAACTTATACTCTGAAAACTACAAAATAGATGATATTCAAACAAAAACTTTTACATGAATGTTCATTGCAGCATTTTAAAAATAATTGTCAGCCGGGTGTGGTAGCTCAGGCCTGTAATCCCAGTACTTTGGGAGGCCCAAGCGGTCAGATCACCTGAGGTCAGGAATTTGAGACCAGCCTGACCAACATGAAGAAACCCCGTCTCTACTAAAAATACAAAATTAGCTGGGCATAGTGGTACATGCCTGTAATCCCAGCTACTCAAGAGGCTGAGGCAGGAGAATTGCTTGAACCCCAGAGGTGGAGGTTGTGGTGAGTCGAGATCGTGCCATTGCGCTCCAGCCTGGGCAACAAGAGTGAAACTTTGTCTCAAAAATAATAATAATAATAATAGTAATTGTCAAAAGGTGGAAACAACCCAAATGTCCATTAACAGAAGAATGGGTAAACAAAATGTGGTCTATTCATCTGCAGAGATTTTATTCAGGCATAGCAAGGAATGAAGTACTGATTCGTGCTACAATTTGGATAAACCTTGAGAACCTTATGCTACGTGAAAGAAGCCAGTAACAAGTCCACATATGTTATTCCATTCATATGAAAGTCCAGAATAGGGAAATCCATAGAGACAGAAAGTAGATGAGTCATTATTTAAGGCTAAGTATGGGGCACATGTGGCAGTGGGGAGGCCAAGGAGTGATAGCCAAAGGGGATAGAGTTTCTTTTTGAAATCATGAAAATATTCTAACATTGACTGTGGTTGCACGTATTCGTGAATATACTAAGAACCATTGAATTGTTCACTGTAAATGGCTTAATTGTATGGTATGTGAATTACATTTCAATAAAGCTTTAAAAAAAAAATACAACCAATGTGTTTTGCCACCTTGAATCCCCCTGACATCTTCGGGCCTCCTTTTACCACCTCCTTTTGACATCATTCCTGCTCACACAAACTTTCATTCAGGATATGGTCTACTCCCCATGGGAATGGACATTTCTCATTTGTTTTTCTTTGTAGCATCACTGTGGCTTCCACAGACATTCTGTTCTTTCATTTTCTTTTCACATCTCCAAATAATTTGGAGTCTGTTCATTTTCTGTTTCCTGATGGTTGGTATTTACTTTGATTTTCTTGTTTCTCTCTACATGGTTTCCAGGAGGAGGAATAGCAGGATTAGAATTAGTTCTTGGCTGGACATGGTGGCCTACACCTGTAATTCCAGCACTTTGGGAGGCCAAGGTGGGAGAGTATTTCTTGAGGCCAGGAGTTTGAGAACAGCCTGGGCAACATAGCGAGACCCCGTCTCGACAAAAATAAAATAAATTAGCCAGGCACAGTGGTGCATTCCTGTAGTCCCACCCTATTCAGCAGGCTGAGGTGGAAGGATCGCTTCAGCCTAGCAGTTTGAGGCAACAGTAAACTGTGATTGCACCACTCTACTCCAGCATGACTGACAGTTTGAGACGCTGTCTCTAAAAATTTTTTTTTTCCTTTACTTTTTTTTTTTGAGAAGGGGTTTTGCTCTTGTTGCCCAGGCTGGAGTGCAATGGCACAATCTCAGCTCACCGCAACCTCCGCCTCCCAGGTTCAAGCAATTCTCCTGCCTCAGCCTTCTAAGTAGCTGGGATTACAGGCATATGCCACCATGCCTGGCTAATTTTATATTTTTAGTTAAGATAAGGTTTCTCCATGTTGGTCAGGCTGGTCTTGAACTCCCGACCTCAGGTGATCCGCCTTCCTCGGCCTCCCAAAGTGCTGGGATTACAGGCATGAGCCACTGTGCTCAGCTAAAAAAAATTTTTAATTATTTAAAAGAACTAGTTTTTTCTTAAAACTGTGTGATGATCACTCTCAAGTCCTTCATGTTCTCAAACACAAAATATATTTTAGTTCACAATTTATTCTCCAGCTCTTCACTCTTCTTGGAAAAGTGCTTAAAGTTCTCTACGCTGCTGAAGCTCTCTGTCCCCTAGGACCAATTCATACTACAGGCTTTACATGGAATTTTCATGAACTCCTCAGATTATGTATATCAGCCTTTACCCTCTCACACCAACTTTGTTGTATCTCTAATTAGAGACATTTTTAAACCTTACTTTAAAAATGCAGAATGCTTTCTTATTACCTCTGAAATATGGCCCAAACTCTATAGCCTGTTTTTTAGGGCTTTTCATAACAGGATCCCTGTTTTATACATCTCCATCTGCCACTGGTCTTTCCTCTCACTCTGTGTTCCTTGAATGCACAAAAATATCTTTGCTTGATTGGCGCATGTTGTTTCCTCTGCTAGGAGATCCCCCTCACCTTGCCCTGTCTTCTCTGGTGAGCCCCTGTGGAGGAAAAGTTAAATATTAAATTTGAACTCAATTGAACATGGACACAAACAATGGTCACCAAGTCCCGGAACAGGTTGTGTGAGCCCCTTGAAGCGTTCATCCAGCACTGTTTGGGAGAAATCTCTATTTCAAGCTATTCCTATAGTTATTGAAAAACAATAGACAATCGCAAAAACACGTTGACCTTTTTGTGTTCCTTGAGCCCAGTCAGGAAGGGACCTTGTGACTGGGCCTCGTGCCAAACAACTTGTTACAAAAAGAGCTAAGGTCCCAGACTGCACCAGAGCTTCATGAGACCTCTCCTCGTCTGTGCACAGATGGGTGGCCGACTCTGGAGCCCAGGCTGTTGCTTCCCGGTCTGGTGGTGAATCCTCCATAGTCTGCTGGGTGTAGTGTCTGACCCTGGAGTCCAGGCTGTTGCTTCCCAGTCTGGTGGTGAATGCTTATAGTTTGGTAAGTGTATATATACACACACATACATATATATGTATGTATGTATATATATTTTCCCTTCTCCCCTTCCCATTGCAATTTGCTTATTATATCATTTGCTTATTATAGCTGCATTGCCATTTACATGGGATAAAGGTTGTTTACCCTTAAAGATATTGTGTGTGTGTCTTTTCTTCTCCCCTCACGCATTTCCCACACAGAACAGCCCCTCAAGAGTCAGCTGAAGTACCATTTCCTATAGGAAATTTCTGTTAAAAACTAGTTTTGGTTTGGGCTCCTTAGAACTACTTGGCTCCTTTCTTAACCATGATTACCTTTATTTCCTACAGTATTGTAATTGCTGTTTACTTTTCTGACTGTGAATTCCTTGATAGTAGGTCCTGCAACTTATTTATCTGATTCCCTTGTGCTAAGCGCAAAGCTAGATTCAGAGAGACATATATATATAAAATATTTTTTTTTTTGAGACTGAGTCTCACTCTGTCGCCAGGCTGGAGTGCAATGGTGCAATCTCGGCTCACTGCAACCTCTGACTCCCGGGTTCAAGCGATTCTCCTGCCTCAGCCTCCCGAATAGCTGGGATTACAGGCATGCGCTGCCACGCCCGGCTAATTTTTGTATTTTTCGTAGAGACGGGGTTTCACCATGTCGGCCAAGATGCTCTCCATCTCATCTCCTGACCTCGTGATCCGCCCGCCTCACCTCCCAAAGTGCTGGGATTACAGGCAAGAGCCACCACACCCGGCCAATATATTTGTTTAATAAAAGTACTTGCTTCACAACACTGACTACTCGCCCAATCCAGCCTTCCTTCCATCTTTGGGTTCCCTTCATGAAAAAGCCACCCTGATGCTCAGTGTCAATGAAAACACAGGAGGCAGAGATCATGGGCTGCTCCTATAAGGGAAAGGCCCAGCTCATCCTTCACTCAATAAAATAAGAAATTCTGAAATCCAGAGGGTAGGATACAGTATTCAAAGTAACAAGCTTTGCATTCAGCAAACCTATGATATTTCCTAATAGTGAATTTGAGCAAGTGACCCATTTCCAGATATTTTAAATGAGACAAGTAACTGACATTCATAGGCGGCTTGAGGATAAATGTTAATGTAGGTATATATGAATCTAGGGCAAGCCAGAATTGACTTATCTAGTAGTATCCTGATCCATGTCATGATTTTGGCATAAGTGATTCGACTGAAACTTTATCCTGCTTTTGTTGAATCTCTCTGGTTTTGGATAGGGCCAGGATTTCTTCAGGTTCCTTCTGACTTACCTCCAAGGAAGAAAATGGCATTTCCTATTTGTCCCTTTGAGAGCTCTGAGAAAGGCCTGACCTTGTGGTTCTTTCCTTCTAGCTCTGCTTTCCCAGCACGCTGCCTCACCAAGAAAGAATCCAGAGGACTGGTTGACTTGGAATGTTAAGTCATGGCCCATGTGAGTTGGAATTGCCTCTCTCCAAAAATATAACCCATTTATATCAAATCATTTGAATATTTTTATTGCTTATCCTTAAACTGCTTACCTGAATCACTATTGAGCGTCATAAGTAGTGACTGTGAAACAGTCCAATGCTTTCCCTAGATATCCCTCTTTTCTCCAACCAGTATGACCAAATCTATCCACCAGGGCTTTCAGTATCTCCTGTGTCCCAATCTGGCAGAGCACTGAAGAAGAGAAATACATTTCCTTAAGGGGAACAGTAAAGACTTTTCATTTCAAACCTGTGGCTTAACAAGATGGGATGGAATAATTAAAGGGGACATACTACATAAAGGCTTTTATTTACTCTGTAGAATGGGATGTTTCATTTAACCAAGATGGGAGTTGGTGTTGGTTGGTATTCATTTAGGTATGTGGCACTTTGTGATGCTTTCCTTAGCAGATATGATGGGAGGTTGAGTTCAAAGAGATCTGGGATTTTCCAGGAAATTAATGAAAGGTTATTAACAATCCGGGGTTAGTTATTCCAGGCTGCTATAGCCTGTCAGTGGTATCGACAAAAAACTCATTTGATGACTTTCACAGTAATCACTTATGACACTGAATTTGCTGATTGTCAGCTGCTTAACAAAGAGCCTGCAGATTCTACACATTTTCCACAGAAAATAATATTCAGTCAGGGAGTGTATCTCTTGAGAATTCTCTCAATTTAAACTAACAGACAATTCAACTAAAAGTAGTAGCTTAAGCAAAGGACAGTTACCTGGGCCAAAGGCTCTGTATGCACAAGTCTGTTTGTGCCCAGTAAAGACTGCTTACAACCAACAAAACCCCGAACTTTTCTCACATAATAAATCTAGGATTCGTTCTTCCAGGCTGGTGTAGCCTCTCAATGGTATCAACAAAAACCTCCTATGATATCTGTTCTGGGCTGCCATTCTGATATTTTGGTATTTGTGATTTGAAGATCATAAAGATGTGGTAACTGAGCAACAGGAGTTTTTACCGGGTGCAGTGGCTCATTAGGACTTTCGGAGGCCAAGGTGGGTGGATCACTTGAGGTCAGGAGTTCGAGACCAGCCTGGCCAACGTTGCGAAACGCTGTCTCTACTAAAAATACAAAAAATTAGCCGGGCACAGTGCTGCACACATGTAACCCCAGCTGTTAGGGTGGCTGGGGCACAAGAAACACTTGAACCTGGGAGGCAGAGGCTGCAGTGAGTCGAGATTGCACCACTGCACTCCGGTCTGGGTGACAGAGCAAGACTCTGTCTCGTAAAAGAACAAAAAAAAGGAGCATGTGGGCCGGGCGTCGTAGCTCACGCCTGTAATCCCAGCACTTTGGGAGGCCGAGGCGGGTGGATCACGAGGTCAGGAGATCGAGACCATCCTGACTAACACGGTGAAACCCCGTCTCTACTAAAAAATACAAAAAATTTGCCGGGCATGGTGGCGGGCGCCTGTAATCCCAGCTACTCAGGAGGCTGAGGCAGGAGAATGGCGTGAACCCGGGAGGCGGAGCTTGCAGTGATCAGAGATTGCGCCACTGCACTCCAGCCTGGGCGACAGAGCGAGACTCTGTCTCAAAAAAAAAAAAAAAAAAAAAAGAGCATGTAGACACTTGGCTTTAGTCACCCTTATTCCCATGTCATTTCCTTATTCCCATGTCATTTCCCCTGAAACCATCAGGCAGCCAACTCTAGTTTTTTGCCCCGTATATGCCCCATTCCCTGCAGTGTCCCTTTCTAGCCTTTCCCCTTTCATCTATAGGGTTATAATTATTTTTAAAAATTTCACCATTAATATTTGGAATTGTTCTTTTAACAGTTGATGATGTTCAGGGATGTGGCTGTAGATTTCTCTCAGGAGGAGTGGGAGTGCCTGGACCTGGAACAGAGGGATTTATATAGAGATGTGATGTTGGAGAACTACAGCAACATGGTCTCACTGGGTAAGATTCAGCCATTTCCTTAGAAATTCCTGCTTTCTGTATTGTGATTTTTTTATCGTCTTTTAAATGTCCAGGGTAACTTCTGACCTTTGTTTTTTGGAAAATGGTTTGCACTTTGTAAATCTGGCAATAGTTATCATCTGTAGGCACTTCCATCTTTCCTATCCTTTATAACTTATTTTTGCCCTGCCTGTAATTGTTTCTCTTCCTTAGTAACCAAAGAAGTAGTTGCAAATTTTGGAATCTTTACAATGTGGTTCTTTGCTGTTTCTTATCTTCTGGGCAGGTCTTTGCATTTATCAGCCAGAAGCGTTCTCTTTATTGGAGAAAGGGAAAGACCCCTGGAAGATTTTGAGGGATGAGACAAGACGACCTTGCCCAGGTGAGTGAGGGCTGAACAGGCACAAGGAGGCCATTGTTGTGGATAACAGCTCAGCTGCACAGTGAGGCAGCAACACCTCTGAAACATTGGTCTGAAATATCCCCTTAAGACCAAAAAATGGGCTGGGTGTGGTGGCTCATGCCTGTAATCCTAGCACTTTGGTGGGTTGCCTGAGCTCAGGAGTTTAAGACCAGCCTGGGCAACGTGGTGAAACCCCATTTCTACTAAAAAAAGAAAAAAATACAAAAAATGAGCCAGGCATGGCAGCACGTGGCTGTAGTCCCACCTACTCAGGAGGCCGAGGCAGGAGAACTGTTGAACCAGGGAGGCAGAGGTTGCAGTGAGCTGAGATCGTGCCATTGTACTCCAGTATGGTCGACAGAGTGAGACTATGTCTCAGGGGAAAACAAAAACAAAAAAACAAAAACTGGCTGGGTGCCGTGGCTCACACCTGTAATTGCAGCACTTTGGGAAGCTGAGGCAGGCAGTCTACCTGAGGTCAGGAGTTCGAGACCAGCCTGGCTAACATGGTGAAACCTCGTCTTTACTAAAAATACAAAAACTAGCCAGTGTGGTGATACACACCTGTAGTCCCAGCTACTCGGGAGGCTGAGGCAGGCGAATTGCTTGAACCTGGGAGGCAGAAGTTGCAGTGAGCCAAGACTATGTGACTGCACTCCAGCCCGGGCTAGAGTACAGTCAGACTCCATCTCAAAAAAAAAAAAAAAAATTTAATAAGGGCCTGACGCCTAGATAGAGACAAAACCTTTTCTAAAAGAACTCTCTCTTCACTCCAAATACCACTCTATTTTTGTGCTCTCATTTTTCACTCATGTAACAAAAAGGTAAGTGCCATTCTTTTCTCCAGTGGCCCTTATTTTATCTATGATTTGGATCAAGTTCCTTCTCATCTCCCTTTTTTAAAATTTAATTTTCATGAAATTCTTCATTCAGTAAAAAAACAAACATTTTTTACCTCATTTTATTTTACCCATCCCTTTTGAATTTTTCTCATTTTTCCTAGCTTCTCCTTGATTGTACATTGCCTGCATTTATTAGTTCTCCTTATTAGTTCATTCTTTTAACCAACATTTATGGATTTTCTCATTTTAGGTTTAAAAGAATTAACAAGAATATATTATCTCTTAAGAAACTTTTTCTTCTCTTCTGTGATTGGAACATGGCCACACATTTCTGCATACAGGGAACATTAAGAGAAGACCTCATAGGCTGCTTAGCTGAAAATTAGAGTAACAGGTGATAACAGTTTCTGGTCACAGTGAGGAGGAAGTGGCAGAAGAAAGGTTAGGGCTCATGAAGTACAACCAGAAGAACACAGTGTCATATAAGAGAAGCCCAGCCAGGCGCGGTGGCTCATGCCTGTAATCACAGCATTTTGGAAGGCCGAGGCGGGTGAATCACCTGGGGTCAGGAGTTCAAAACCAGCCTGGACAACATGGCGAAATCCCATCTCTACTAAAAATACAAAAATTAGCTGGGCATGGTGGTGGGCGCCTGTAATCCCAGCTACTTGGGAGGCTGAAGCAGGAGAATCGCTTGAACTCAGGAGGCGGAGGTTGCAGTGAGCTGAGATTGCGCCACTGCACTCCAACCTGGGTGACACAGTGAGACGCCATCTCAAAAAAAAAAAAAAAAAGACAAACTCTGACTTGTCTAGTTCCCCGTATTCCCCAGCTTTTCCTCTCTAATAATAATCATCAGCTACTGATTATTCAACACTTATCCTGTGTCAGGCACTTAATAGAAATAGCGTATTGTTCCAATCCTTGCAACAAACCTCTGCAAAGCGATGTTTTATTCCTTTTCATAATATGAAAAATTAAGAGCTCAGTCAAGCTCAGTAATTTTCCAATCACCTAAAAAGTAGTTTTAGTAAACAGAACTGGAGTCTGAAACTGCGGTTTGTCATCTTTCCATTGCAGTACATTACTGCTCATACTTTGTAACTAAACCGCCTTTCAATTCATTGAGTCACTGCTAGAGTACTTGCTCTGTCTCCCAAGAAAAACTGATAACAATTGTACTCGATCCTAAATATATATATAAAAAGAGTCCTACTTATTCTTAGGTTGTGCCAGACTCCTTCTCCCTTGAAAAAATTTCTCTAACTATTTTTTTGTTGTTGTTAAGACAGGGTCTCACTCTGTCACCCTTGCTGGAGTGCAGTGGTGTGATCATGGCTCCCTGTAGCCTCGACCTCCTAAGCTCAGGTGATCCTGCCACCTCAGCCTTCCAGGTAGCTAGGACCACAGGCATGCACCACCACTCCTGGCTAATTTTTTATAGGGATGGGTTTTTGCCATGTTGTCTAGGCTGGTCTCAAACTTCTGGGCTCAAGCAATCCATCTGCCTCAGCCTTCCCAAGTGCTGGGATTAAAGGTGTGAATCACTATACCTGGCCTTCAAACTATTTTTCTGTCTGAACTATCACCCATAATTATCTCCTTTAACCTAAATGCAGCATACCCTGTTATTGAGATCCTAGTACTTTGGTAACTCTGGATCAGATTGCTTCCCTCATATTAGACTGATACTCTGCTATTTCCCAGCATTCCTATTTTTAAACTCTGAATTATATAAGATAGTCATCATAGTACTTGGAAACTTGTTAGGTATTTTATGACTTATTATTCTGTTATTGAGGTGATACCTGGAAAATCATTTTTTATTGAGCTCCTCAGATGAATATGATCAAAATAAAATATATTTCTCATCACTTGACTCAACTTTTATTATTTCTTTTAAATTTCTACTTATTTCTTGCCCTTTTTTCCATATTGCTCATATTTGCAAATTTTCTAAGCCATTCACTTCTCATATGCTTTACTTCAAGATTTTCTATATCTATTTTAGAAGTTGTATTGCTTTTTGTACATAAAACAGTATGATGTTTTTACCTTCTTATTTTTCAGACATGCAGTCGAGGTGTCAGACCAAGAAGTTATTACCAAAAAATGGCATTTTTGAGAGAGAAATAGCCCAATTGGAAATAATGAAAATTTGTAAAAACCACAGCCTTGAATGTTTATGTTTTAGAGGTGACTGGGAAGGCAACACTCAGTTTCAAACACTTCTAGATAATCAAGAGGAATGTTTCAAGCAGGTGATACGCACCTGTGAAAAAACGCTCACTTTTAACCAGCATACAGCGTTTAATCTACACCAGAGACTTAATACAGGAGACAAACTGAATGAATTTAAAGAATTGGGGAAAGCCTTTATTTCTGGTTCAGATCATACTCAACATCAGTTAATTCACACAAGTGAGAAATTCTGTGGAGATAAAGAATGTGTGAATACCTTTCTTCCTGATTCAGAAGTTACTCAGTATCAGACAGTTCACACTGTTAAGAAAACATATGAATGTAAAGAATGTGGGAAGTCTTTTAGTTTACGTTCGAGTCTTACTGGTCATAAGAGAATTCATACTGGTGAGAAACCTTTTAAATGTAAGGATTGTGGGAAAGCCTTTAGATTTCATTCACAACTTAGTGTCCATAAGCGAATTCATACTGGTGAGAAATCTTATGAATGTAAGGAATGTGGGAAGGCCTTTAGTTGTGGCTCAGATCTTACTCGACATCAGAGAATTCATACTGGTGAAAAACCCTATGAATGTAATCAATGTAGAAAGGCCTTTAGTCAGCGATCACATCTTATTAAACATCAGAGAATTCACACTGGTGAAAAACCTTATGAATGTAAGGAGTGTGGGAAAGCTTTTACTCGTGGATCACACCTAACTCAGCATCAGAGAATTCATACTGGTGAGAAATCTCATGAGTGTAAGGAATGTGGAAAAGCCTTTATTCGTGGTTCAAATCTTGCTCAACATCAGAATGTTCATGTTGGTAGGAAACCTTATGAATGTGAGAAATGTGGGAAAGCCTATATTTGGAGCTCACACCTTGCTCGACATCAGCGAATTCATACTGGAAGGAAATCTTATGAATGTAAGCAATGTGGGAAGACTTTTACTTGGGCTTCGTATCTTGCTCAACATGAGAAAATTCATAATGAGAGGAAATCCTATGAATGTAAGGAATGTGGAAAGACCTTTCTTCATGGCTCAGAGTTTAATCGACATCAGAAAATTCATACTGGTGAGAGAAACTATGAATGTAAGGAATGTGGAAAGACCTTTTTTCGTGGTTCAGAACTTAATCGACATCAGAAAATTCATACTGGAAAGAGGCCATATGAATGTGAAGAATGTGGAAAAGCCTTTCTCTGGGGTTCACAACTTACTCGACATCAGAGAATGCATACTGGCGAGGAACCTTATGTATGTAAAGAATGTGGGAAATCTTTTATCTGGGGTTCACAGCTTACACGACATAAGAAAATTCATACTGATGCAGAACCTTATGGATGCAAGAAAAGTAGCCACATCTTTAGTCACCATTCATATTTTACTGAACAAAAAATTCATAATGGTGCAAATCTCTGTGAATGGACAGACTATGGGAACACCTTTAGTCATGAGTCAAACTTTGCTCAACACCAGAATAGTTACACTTTTGAGAAATCATATGAATTTAAAGATTTTGAGAAAGCATTTTCTTCAAGCTCTCACTTCATTTCACTCTTGTGAAATATTATATAAAAGTGTAGGAAGGGCTTTATTCATGACTCATTAATTGATGTCATTTATTTTCTTCTCTTGAGGAACCCCACAAATGTAAGTAATATTGGAAGGCATTTTAACAGGGCACACATCCAGCACCAGCAGCAGCAGAGAATTCATCATGCAATCAATATAGGAAAGAAATTACTGATCAGTTATCAATTGCAGAGTATCAGGGTAAAATTTTATGAGATGATAGCATGAATTCTTTTTGAATCATTCTCAAAACGTTCTCATCAGAGATGTTGCAAAAATAATTCATATATAATTTGGCCAGGCACGGTGGCTCACACCTGTAGTCCTAGCACTTTGGGAAGTGGAGGTGGGTGGATCACCTGAGGTCAGGAGTTCGAGACCAGCCTGACCAACATGGTGAAACCCTGTCTCTACTAAATATACAAAAATTAGCCGGGCATGGTAGCACACGCCTGTAGTCCCAGCTACTCGGGAGGCCGAGGCATGAGAATTCCTTGAACCTGGGAGGTGGAGGTTGCAGTGAGCCAAGATCACATCACTGCACTCCAGCCTGGGTGACAGAACAAGACTCCATCTCAAAAACAAAAACAAAAACCCACAAGGATTTATATATAATTCATTTTGGAAATCTTTCATCATTAGCAAAATTCTGTTGTATTTCCACAAAAATCATTAATTAATCTAGAAAAGCCTTGAACTATGTCATACAATTTATTTGGCATGTCTTGTTTCAATACATCCTGCCTCTCTATTTTTTTTGAAAAGTATCTTAAATCTATGTCTGTTTAATCGTATTCATTAGATTGTAAGGGTTGAATGATTTGAGATTTACATGACTTAGTGACTGTCATTTGTATTGGTATTAAGCCATTTTATGAGAGGAGGACTTTAAGACTATAATGATTATAGACAAATATGTCATCTCTATTTATGTCTTATTGAACATCAGAATGTTAATTCTGAAAAAAAATTAGTAAAATACAATGAAGAAAGCTTTGAATGAGTATTAATTTCACATGCTACATCAAAAAAACCTATAAAAGAAAGCCTTGTGACTTTAGTAATAAAGTGGGGTTGTTGAGTGTTCAGCAGTTTTTTAAAAGACATTCAGAAATGATTTCTCTCTAACAAATTTCTAAAGCCAAGTGTTATATAATTCATTTTTTACCACAGTTATAACTCAGAAACTAGCAAATGGACAGCCATATGGATCCTTACCTCTTCGAAATTTAGTACTATATATAAACCGTTCTTATATTAAAGAGCAAATAATAAGTGAAATTACAGAGTATTTAGAATGATGAGACCTATATTTTAAATCCTGTGAAATAACTAAAACAGTTATCAATAGAAATTGCTCTGTGTATAAAACCAAGAAGATTGAGGACAGTTTGTTTCTCATCATCACTGTATCCACAGCACTTAGGACAGTGCCTATAATGTTGTAGGGCCTCAAATATTTATTGAGTTAAATAATGATTACACAGCAAGGTAGAATAAGAACAAATACCCCAAATGAATGAATGGAAAGGCTTAATGAAAAGCTGAAATCATGGAATAAAAAACCATACAGGTTTTTCATCAAAATCTAATCCTTTGAAGAAAACTATTATTTATTAGGCTTTGTCAGTGCCTCTACTATAAGGAGAAATGGAATACAACTATATGTTTAGGGGATATTTTTTAGTATTAAGTATGTGAACTCTGTTAGACATGATTTTTATATGTGGACGGTTTTTTTCTAGGAAAACATTATTAAATATGATTAAGTTTCAAAAACAACCAAAAAAGTTCAAAAAACAGAAAAAAGTATCATGTAAGAGGAGGCTAAGCACAGTGGCTCATGCCTGTAATTCGAACACTCTGGGAGGTTGAGACAGGAGTATCACTTGAACCCAAGAGTTCCAGACTTGCCTGGACAACATAGGGAGACCCCCACCTCTGCAAAAAATAAATTAGCCAGGTGTGGTGGCACCTGCCTGTGGTCACAGCTACTCAGAAGGCTGAGGTGAGAGGACTGCTTGGGCCCAGGAGTTTGAGGCTGCAGGAAGCTGTGATCACACCCCACTGCACTGCAGTCGGTGATGGAGCAAGACCCTGTCTAAAACAAAACAAAACAAAACAAACATGTAAGACTAGAAAACTGTACAGTCTACACCCTGAAGAATAGAAAATCCTATGGAAAATTTGCCAGGGCATGCTAAAAGACTAACATTTTTATAATAAAAGTAGATGGGATAGCTCTTGAACATCAAATTCCAGAAAAATTTCACTCATGAAGATACATGAAAAAAACTAACATAGATGAACCCAATATTTAATCAAAGAATAATATAGTAGATATTTGCTTATAATGTTTAAGCTCTGAGCAGGATGGATAATTTTTATTTTTGAAGTGGAGTCTCACTCTAGTTGCCTAGGCTGGAGTGCAGTGGGGTGATCTTGGCTCACTACAATCTCCGCCTGCCAGGTTCAAATGATTCTCCTGCATCAGCCTCCCAAGTACCTAGGATTACAGGCACCCTCCACCATGCCTGGCTAATTTTTGTATTTTCAATAGAGATGGGGTTTCACCATATTGGCCAGGCTGGTCACCAGCTCCCGACTCAGGTGATCCGCCCGGCTCAGCCTCCCAAAGTGCCAGGATTACAGGCGTGAGCCAGCGTGCCCAGCCTGGATGGATAATTCTGAATGATGAAAAGTTACTTTACCAATTTCTTCTAAGTGAAGTTCTTGGTATCTTTTAGTGTTACATGAGTTAAGAAATGCTGACTATATGTACACATATTTAGCACATTTATAAGTCACACCTTTAACAGGTAGTTCCCTCCTAAATTATTGTCATCTATGGAATTTCACAATTTGTGTGAAAAATAATTTTTTGTTATGTAACTTTATTGTAATAAGCCATTTTAATTCATGTTGACTAGATCTTTTTTAAGGTGACAAGCACACTGAGAAAAATAACATTTAGAAGTTTGTTTTGTTTTGATTTTTTGAGATGGAGTCTCACTCTTTCACCCAGGCTGGAGGCACGATCTCAGCTCACTGCAACCGTCTCCCAGGTTCAAGCAATTCTCCTGCCTCAGCCTCCCAAGTTGCTGGGATTACCGGCATGCGCCACCACGCCCGGCTAATTTTTGAATTTTTAGTAGAGATGGGGTTTCATCATGTTGGCCAGGCTGGTCTCGAACTCCTGACCTCAAGTGATTCACCTGCCTCAGCCTCCCAGAGTGCTGAGATTACAGGCATGATCAACCACGCCCAGCCTAGAAGTTATCTGGTAAATCTTTGTCCACGTTATTCTTTCTGCCCATCTATATACAGATAAGTATGGTTCACTCCCTTTTGGTTAGGGGAGGTTTTTTTTTCTGGCCCAGACTGTCTTGTTGAATTTGGTGTCTGTGTGCATAGCTGGTGCTCCCATCTCCTTCACGGTGAATTTCTGGATCTTCTTGAATGCTTGAGTTGCATGCTTCTTGAACCTCTACTCCATTTACATATTTTTGAATGTTGATAATGTCTCAAGTCAGCCTCATGTATGACAAAACAGCCCTTTATTTTTTCCTAATCACCTTTGCAAGAGACATTAGGCTGGAACCATTTTGAAAATGAAGAACTTTTTGGTAATTAGTGTTGGTACATGTTTATAGCCTTTTGAAAAAAAAAAAAAAAAGATTAGAATCATTCCTGGCAGTGTAAAGCAGGATAAATTCCCAATATATCAAGAGATCTAAATGTAAGAACAAAACAAAAAGAAACTTTACCAGTACTAGAAATAAACATGGGCGAATTTCTTTATGACATGGCAATTGGGAAATCAACAACTGTGACTCAGAAATCCAGTAGAAATGAGGAAGAATCAGTTATTTTTTGTAGGACTAAAAATATAAACAAATGAAAATGACAAATTGAAGATATTTGCAACTTATGTGACACAGTAATTCACTTAATACATGTAAACATTTAAAAATTGAGATGTGAAAGATCCTACAGCCAGATATACAAATAGGCAAAAGACATAAATATATATTTTATATGAAAAGATAAATTGCCACGTGCGGTGGCTCATGCCTGTAATTCCAGCACTTTGGGAGGCTGAGGCGGGCGGATCACGAGGTCAGGAGATCGAGACCATCCTGGCTAACACGGTGAAACCCCGCCTCTACTAAAAATGCAAAAAATTAGCCGGGCCTGGCGGCAAGCGCCTGTACTCCCAGCTAATTGGGAGGCTGAGGCAGGAGAATGGCGTGAACCCGGGAGGCGGAGCTTGCAGTGAGCGGAGATCGCCCCACTGCACTCCAGCCTGGGCGACAGAGTGAGACTCCATCTCAAAAAAATAAAAAATAAATTAGAAAAGATAAAGACCCTTAAACCTTTAAGAAGATGCTTCATATTCCTCATAAAGAAAATGCAATTTATACTGCATATCACTTTATGACAATCAGATGAGCAAAAATTAAGTGTATTAAAATATTCATATTTGCAAGACTGGAGAAAGAAGAATTCACATTGTGAAAATGTGAAACTGTACAACTCTTATAAAAGGGAACTGAATAATGTCCATGTGCAATCTTACATGCATATATCATGTGACCTAGGCTGCTTGCTTCTATCCTGAGGATACACTGATAAGATTACGAAACGTAGTATGCACAAAGGAATGTAACTATTTGTAAATGCAACAGACTGGAAACAACTCAGATTTCCAGCAATGGATGGGTTGAATTAACTCTCAGATATATATGTACAAGGTGTATTGTGCAACTGTATACTTCAAAATCTTCAGATTATGTTATATAAAAAATAGGAAGGTGTAGAATAATGTGCTAATTTTTGTGAGAGGAAGGGCGGACTACTGTATATGTTTGTTTATACTCTCTTTTTCTCTCTTTTTTCTTTTGAGATAGAGTCTCACTCTGTTGCCAGGCTGGAGTGCAATTGCACAATCTTGGCTCACTGCAACCTCCGCCTCCCGGGTTCAAGAGATTCTCCTGCCTCAGCCTACCGAGTGGCTGGGACTATAGGCATGTGCCACCACGCCCAGCTAGTTTTTGTATTTTTAGTAGAGATGGAGTTTCACCATGTTGGCCAGGATGATCTTGATCTCTTGACCTCGTGATCCGCCCACCTCAGCCTCCCAAAGTGCTGGGATTACAGGTGTGAACCACCACGCCCAGCTATATTTATACTTTCAAAAAAGTGGAAGGATAAGCCAAGACCTAAATCAAAATGATGAAATAATAGGTGGGAGCGGGGTGCGGTGGTGCACGCCTGTAATCCCAGCTACTTGGGAGGACATGGTAGGCAGATCCCTTGAGCCTAGGAGTTCAAGTCCAACCTGGGCAACATAGCAAGACCCCTGTCTCTTAAGAAAAATTAAAATACAAACTATAGGTGGGAGAGAGCAAGGTTGGAAAGTAGTCACCTTTGATTTTACCTTGTTTTTATCTGAGAATCATTTTATAACCTCACAGTAAAGAATATCTCCTAGACAAAACATTTTAACTAGAAAAGCGTGGCATATTCATATTAAGTTTATTATTCTGTTAACTGAAAGTCACCATTAACAGAATGAACAGATGTCTGCTTCTGATCAAATGGAGAAACAGACCAGATTTACCCTTATATCTGTAAATACTAAAAAGCTAAACAGAATAGGTGAAACAATGGTTTTTAATATACATTGAATACACTAAAATGTCAATTTCCAACGAAGAACAGTGATCCCTGAAAAACACAGAAATAAATTTTTCCGTTTTTCCAGATTACTACTGGGAGGAGTAACTCAGGCAGAGCCTGGTGGTCTCCTAGTGTTGAGATAGAATGAGGAGTCTGATGAGGCCAAAGTGGCCCGAGTTGACAAGGCAAAACACTGAAGAGGAGAGAACTGCACAGAAATCTCCAGAGGCTCTTCCTTAATTAAGTTCAGCTAAATATTCATCAATATGTGTGTGTATGAAAACTACCTGAAGCCAGGGAAAAACAATTACCTTAAAGGATTAGAGGGAAGAATCCACAGAGCTCAGAAAGGCCCAGTAATAATTCCTTTTCCCAACAGCCAAAGTGGAAAATAATTACTAGGCATCGGCTGGGTGCGGTGGCTCGAGACTGTAATTCCAGCACTTTGGGAGGCTGAGGTGGGCGGATCACCTGAGGTCAGGAGCTCGAGACCAGTCTGATCAACATGGCGAAACCCCGTCTCTACTAAAAATACCAAAAAAACAGCCAGGTCTGTAATCCCAGCTACTCAGGAGGCTGAGGCAGAAGAATCGCTTGAACCCGGGAGATGGAGGTTGCAGTGAGCTGAGATCGCACCACTGCACTTCAGCCTGGGCGACAGAGTGAGACTCCGTCTCAAAAAAATAAATAAATAAAAATTAAAAAATAAAATAAAATAAAAAATTTACTAGACATCCAGCATTCATTAAGGAGAATAATTTCAGTTAAGGAGGAAGAGAATTCTGCGATTCTGGGAATTAACCAATAAAGAGTATGTGTGAGAAACCTACTGCTAACATCATACTTAATGGTAAAAGTCCAAAGATCAGCAAAAAGAGGATACCTGGTCTCAACACTTCTACTAAGCATTATACTGGAAGTTCTAGCTAGTGCAATACATGAAAGAACACAATGTATCCAGATTGGAAAGGAAGTAAAATCATCTTTATTAACAGATTATATGATTGTCTATATAAAAAAACCGATATATATAAAATCAGCCAGGTGAGGTGGATCACACCTGTAATTCCAGCACTTTGCGAGGCCGAGGCGGGCGGATCACCCGAGGTCGGGAGTTCGAGACCAGCTTGACCAACACGAAGAAACCCCATGTCTACTAAAAATACAAAATTAGCTGGACGTGATGGCGCATGCCTATAATCCCAGCTACTCGCGAGGCTGAGGCAGGAGAATCGCTTGAACCCGGGAGGCGGAGATTGCAGTGAGCAGAGACTGCACCACTGCACTCCAGCCCAGGCAACGAGAGCGAAATTCCGTCTCAAGAAAAAAAAAATCGAAGTTGTTTCTTTCACAAAAGTTACTCTACATACGTGCTCCAAAAATAAGATTTCAAAGACATTGGGGAAAATACTACTACTAAGGTATCAAAACCAGGAACTTACTTCCTTTAAAACAATTCCAAACTAACTCGCTGTGCCTTTCACAGAAATTTCCCACAAGAAATATGATTTTATAAAGCATGAGAAGTTGCTGCTGTTAGGAAAACCACCAAAACTAAAAACTGGTTTAATTATCAACAACAACAAAATGCCATTTTAACTGGCTGTCCTTATCAGAAATAGTCCACTAAATAATACAACTGGCAAAAAGTGAGATTTTTTAAAGGTTGGGGTGCTTTATTATAAACATAATATAAACCAGGCATGTATTTTATTTAATAAACCTCAACCTGCCGGTCACTCCCTCCCTTCGAGGCGTTCTGCAACAAAACACCTGCCTAGAAATAAAAGGGCGTTTTACCCCAGTGGGATTTAAAAGCCCCGTTTTTTTACCTTTAATCGCGAGACAATACGGGTCAGAGGTCAGGAAATTATGTCAGCACCAATGCAGGCGCCCACGAGTCCGGTGGACCGATGGGGACGGGCCGAGACGTAGCCCGAGTCCCAGTTCCTGCCGTAGCGATGGCCGATTTCCCAGCCGCGGACGCTGAAAGCGAGGACTCCACGCCGATGACCCTCCGGCGTCCCATGTCCGGCGGGCGCTTGGCCGAACAGCACAAGACTGCGGAATCACACTCGCCACTGTGCACCCGGACGCCATCTGCAGACCCAGCGTGAGCCAGGCTTCCGGAAACGGGAGCGTGGGCTTCCGGAAACGGTGACCAATGGGAAACGTGATCAGATGTTACTAGGCGGACAGTCCGTTTCCAGGCAACACAGAAGGAAGGGACGCTCTCAGTCACCCTTCAAATAGACGGAGCTTTCAACCAATGGATGTGCAGGTTTGCTCCAGATTAGCCAATAAGAAGTGTTTGGGGCCTGCCGGGCGCGGCGGCTCACGCCTGTAATCCCAGCACTTTGGGAGGCACAGGCGGGCGGATCACGAGGTCGGAAAATCGAGACCATCCTGGCTAACACGGTGAAACCCCGTCTCTACTAAAAATACGAAAAATTAGCCGGGCGTGGCGGCGGGCGCCTGTAGTCCCAGCTACTCGCGAAGCTGAGGCGGCAGAATGGCGTGAACCCGGGAGGCGGATCTTGCAGTGAGCGGATATCACGCCACTGCACTCCAGCCTGGGCGACAGAGGGAGAATCTGTTTCAAAAAAAAAAAAAAAGAAGAAGTGCTTCGGGCCGGCCTGCCTACAAGCACAGCAGAAACTTTCCTGCGCACTTCTGCGCTGGAACGCCTACCCGCCGCGCCAAACCAAAACTTTGCAATCACGTTTGGTGCTGTTTCCTGCACTTTCTTGGAGATTAACACCAGGCGCTGGAGACCCTCCCACCTCGCCCATGCCCACCGCCCGGTGAACACCGAGACCCAACGTTGTGCACCGCCAGTCTTGTGATCAACAAACAGGCTAGTAAGGTATAAAAATAAAATAAAGGAAATGTAGCCGGGCGTGGTGGCGTGCGCCTGTAATCCCAGCTACTCCGGAGGTTGATGCAGGAGAATCGCTTGAACCCGGGAGGTAGAGGTTGCAGTGAGCCGAGATCGCGCCACTGCATTCCAGCTTGGACAGCAAGAGCGAACCTCCGTCTGAACATAATAAAATAAAGGAAATGGGGCCGGGCGCGGTGGCTCATGCCTGTAGTTCCAGCACTTTGGGAGGCCGAGGCGGGCCGATTACTTGAGGTCAGGAGTTAGAGAACAGTCTGGCCGCCAGCATGATGAAACCCCCGTCTGTACTAAAAATACAAAAATTAGCCAGGCGTGCTGGCGGGCGCCTGTGATTCCACTAGTCGGGAGGCGAAGGCACAAGAATCGCTTGAACCGGAGAGGCGGAGGTTGCAGTGAGCCGAGATCCCGCCCCTGCGCTCCAGCCTGGGCGACAGAGTGAGACTCCGTCTTAAAATAAAATAAAATAGGCCGGGCGCGGTGGCTCACGCCTGTAATCCCAGCACTTTGGGAGGCCGAGGCGGCTGGATTGCCTGAGCTCAGGAGTTAGAGACCATCCTGGGCAACGTGGTGAAACCCCGTCTCTACTAAAAATACAAAAATTGGCCGGGCGCGGTGGCTCATGCCTGTAATCCCAGCACTTTGGGAGGCCGAGTCGGGTGGATCACCTGAGGTCACGAGTTCAAGACCAGCCAGACCAACATGGAGAAACCCCGTCTCTACTAAAAATACAAAATTAGCCGGGGTGGTGGCGCATGCCTGTAATCCCAGCTACTCGGGAGGCTGAGGCAGGAGAATCGCTTGAACCCGGGAGACGGAGGTTGCGGTGAGCCAAGATCACGCCATTGCACTCTAGCCTGGGCAACAAGAGTGAAACTCCGTCTCAAAACAAAAACAAAAATTAGCGGGACGTGGTGGCGCATGCCTGTAATCCTAGCTATTTGGGAGGCTGAGGCAGGAGAATCACTTGAACCCGGGAGGTGGAGGTTGCAGTAAGGGAAACTCCGTCTCTAAATAAATAAGCAAAAAGGAGATGGATAAAAGGAAACATTAATGCATGAAATCAAACAAATGCTTTTGCTGACGGGCTCTATCTTTGCAAAACCGAACCTAGGACAATGTGCACGTTTTTAACCAGCAATTCCGGAGGACAGAGCGGGGAGGATTTTCTGTAATTTAAGAGTTGTCAGTAAAGTCAGTGTTTGCAGGCATTTTCAGTGTTCTGCAGTGGGCTTCAGTGCCGATCGCAGTGTGGCAGGCCAGGTTTCCATTAGCAACCAGAACAGTTTCCATTAACCCTTTACTATAATTTTGATGAATGCATAAGTTAAACGTTAAAGAAATGGAGAAACTGGTGCCTGAGTATCGGGATGGAATGCGAAAACGAACCCATTAAGACCCCGCCTGGGTCTTCTCAGACCCTAAAGTCTGATCGAACAATAATAGCATTCTTACACATTCACCTCGGCCTGTCTTAAGATTCAGAAACTTTCCAAGACTCTAGAGAAATCTTTCCAGACCCTAGACCCTAGTTAAAGATTAGATGTTGATTGAATGCAACACTCCTGCTTGTAGGTGCAATCCCATCATAGCATTGAGCTTAAGATGTATATAAGCACTAGAAAAAAAACTTGAAACTTTGAGTTGGTCTGGTGAGTTACTTGGCTTCTGCATGTAACCGGTTGCAGAAATAAACTCCTTTCATTCCCAGTCTGTCTGCATCTTATTGGACAATCGCGACGGACTGGCTCAGCAAACTCCTCTTTTTTGTGGTTATCTGGGACTCTTTGGGAGGGAACATTTTAAATTTTCTATTTCAAAGAGTTCTATCGGCACTCTTGCACTGTTTTTCTCTGCCTAACCTGGGACCTGAGTTCTCCTGGACTCGAATCTCCAGCCACAGAGTCCAGAAGCCCACACCTCCACATTCTGTCACTGTTCCCCAAACACAGGGAGAATCTGCAGAAAATATGCATAAAAACCTTGCCATTCTTCGCAATAAAACTCCACATTACAAGCTGGCGAAGACGGAGGATTTTAGCCCGAATAGGTTTTTCCTCTATTTGAAACCAATCATTTCCCTTTTACAATTTTGGAGTGAAGTTTCAAAATCAATAAACACCTCCCTCCCAGGTTTATCCTTACGTAAAGTGCCCCCTCTGCACATGCAACATTGAGTAAACCTTGAAAATATGATGCTAAGTGAAAGAAGCCAGTCACGAAAGACCACGTTATGTAATTCCATTTAAATAAAATGTCCAAAATAGACCAATACATAGAAACAGAAAGTGGATTAGTGGTGGCCCAGGGTTAGGGGAGTTGGGGGGAAATGGACGGATATGGGGTTTCTTCAGGGTAATGAAAATGAACTAAAATTTATTGTGGTGATGTTTGCACAACTGTGCAAATATACTGAAAACCGTTGAATTTTACACTTTCAGTGGGTGGCTTCTGTGGTATGTTATTAATATTTCTCAATAAAACTTCAAAAAAAAAGTGCCTGTGTGTCTTTTTATGTATTATTCCTCCAGAGTCCAGTCCCCATTTTTACACTTGATGAAGAAATTAAGATTTTGTTTTTTCTTCTTCTTCTTCTTTTTTTTTTTTTTTTTTTTTTTGAGAGAGTCTCCCTCTGTTGCCCAGACTGGAGTGCAGTGGCACGATCTTGGCTCACTGCAACCTCCAGGCTAATTTTTGTATTTTTAGTAGAGAGAGTGTTTCACCATGTTGGCTAGACTGGTCTCGAACTTCTGACCTCAAGTGAGTCAACCACGTTGGTCTCCCAAATTGCTGGGATTATAGGCGTGAGCCACCACGCCTGGCCCAAGATTTAGTTTCCATTGTTTCAGATGCCCTAGGACCATCTTATTCTACCTTAATTTCTGACACATCATCTCAGTGGAAATTTTACATTAGGTCCCAAAGTTACTCTTTTTAAGATTTTATCAGCTGGGTGCAGTGGCTAACACCTGCTATCTCAACACTTTGGGAGGCCAAGGTGGGAGGGATCAGTTGAGCCTAGGAGTTCAAGGCCAGTCTCTGCAACATATTGAGACCCACATATCTACAAAAAAAAAAATTTTTTTTTAACTGGGTGGATGTATTGGTACATGCCTGTGGTCTCAGCTACTAGGTAGGCTCAGGTGGGAGGATCACTTGAGCCCAGGATGTTGAGGCTATGTTGGCCATGATTATACCACTGCACTCCCACCTGGGTAATAGAATGAGACCCTGTCTAAAAACAATTTTTTTGTAATTAGAATTTTTTTTTTAGAAAACAAAGTATACACTTAGTGACTTGATACAAATGAATGACTTTTATAATCTACAAAATGAATAAATAAGTAAATAAAAATCCACAGCCATTCTTCTCATGTGAGTCTCTGGTGTCTCTGAGTTGTAAGAATTATGAATTATTATTAATAAATACGCATGACAAGGACTCAATAAAGGATAGGCATTAATGAATTGCAATCCACACTTACTGGGGTAAGGCCTTTAAAGATGTAAGAAAAAGAAAGAAAAAGAAAAGGCATTGAAAAACTGCATTGCCTACCAAAACGCCAAAGTTTCCCTAAGTCCATTAATCATTGCACACACATGCACATACACACATGCAGTGGGTGTGTACAATGGTCAAAACACAGTCTCCCATGAATGTATCCTCTTATTAACAGGTCTGTGGGGGTAAAAGATGAGGTTCTATAGATCCTGGAATTGGGGATGGGGAATCTGTGAGGTCCCTGGGGTGACAGAGATGGGTGTGTAGATTAGTGATGGGTGGTCTTTGGGATAGTGATGAGGTCCATGGAATCAATAATTGTGGGTATGTAGGGTCAGCGATGAGGGAATCTGGTGTGAGTGATGGGATGTGTGTGGGATCGATGAGACAGTACGGAATCAATCCATGAGAGCCAGATTTGTGGTGTCATCTCTCATGGTGACGCATACTGATCTGTGTGTCAGTGGTGGAGTTTCTATGAGGTAAGAGTGTGGCTGTCAGGTCCCTGCCACTGTGTGTTCTGGGTCCCGCGAAGTGCACAGATTCCCTTACCTTGTCCTGGCTGGAGAGGCTCTTCTCAAGGACTCCTCTCATGAAAGGTGGGTTGGCGGCGTTTTGGGGGTTTTTTTCTTTGTTTTTTTGCGGGGTGTGGGGGTTGGCTCTTTCTTTTGGGTTTGGTTTTGAGTCTTAGAGACCACACATGCAGCATGTAGGAACAAATTTTTATCTGGGCAGTCGCTAGGTCCTTTGGGCCAAGTCATCTAATGGGAGCGAAGGTGACCATTCCCTCAGCGGGGTTCAGATCTAGAGGGTCGCTTTTAGGTGTCCACACGGTGGCGTGCAAGTGGGTTGTGGCTTTGAGGGGCAGGTGGGCGGGAAGAAACAACCAAGAAAGACACAGGAGCGCTCCTCAGGCTGGATTTGTCACAGCTGGAAGAACAGCCTCCCTAACCCGCCAGGCGCCAATGGGAGGTGCCTCTGGGCTGTGAGAGGCTGGCGGACGCGGGACCTCCAGACCCAGAGAGCCCGGGCACAGAGCCTGTTACTGCCAGAGGGAGGCGTTGCCGTGGGAACCAAGAGCCTTTCGGGTCAGATCAGAGCCTTTCTCAGACAACTCTTTGGGTAACTGGCGAGCTCCTGTCCAGCGCACGCCCCTGTGAAGGCCTAGTGTGCCGTCTCCCGCAGAGTCTTCTTTGGTCTGAGAACCACTTGTTTCTTAGATCCCTCTGCTAATCTCGCCGTCTGCTCCTACCTACCCCAGGCATTTGCTGCATGCTGGTCCTCTATTTCCTCACAGGCGGGCCGTCTCTCCAGCTTCTGGGAGGACAGTTCAAATTACGGAGGAAGGGGCAGGTGCAGGGCAGCAGGGCCGAGGGGAGTAGGGGGGAGTTGGGGGAGCAGGGGCTCATTTTTCTTTGTAGTCAGATTCCTAGGCCTGTGACTTTGAGAATCGGTGTCTTCCTTGCAACGTTTCAATCTGAGACTCCTGGGGAGAGGACAGAGTTGGAGCCGGATGGAAGCGTGGTGGGGAGAGGGGTGTGAAGGGGGTGGGTCGCCCCTCCACACCTGTGGGTGTTTCTCGTTGGGTGAAACGAGAGACTTGGAAAAGAAAAAGACACAGAGACAAAGTATAGAGAAAGAAATAAGGGGACCCAGGGGACCAGCGTTCAGCATATGGAGGATCCCCCTGGCTTCTGAGTTCCCTTAGTATTTATTGATTATTTGTCGGTGTTTTTCAGAGAGGGGGATGTGTCATGGTCACAAGACAATAGTGGGGAGAGGGTCAGCAGACAAACATGTGAACAAAGGTCTTTGCATCATAGACAAGGTAAAGAATCAAGTGCTGTGCTTTAGATATGCGTAGACATAAATATCTCAATGCTTTGTTAAGCAGTATTGCTGCCTGCATGTCTCACCTCCAGCCCTAAGGCGGTTTTTCCCTATCTCAGTAGATGGAACGTACAATCGGGTTTTATACCGAGACATTCCATTGCCCAGGGACGGGCAGGAGACAGATGCCTTCCTCTTGTCTCAACTGCAAGAGGCATGCCTTCCTCTTTTACTAATCCTCCTCAGCACAGACCCTTTACGGGTGTCGGGCTGGGGGACGGTCAGGTCTTTCCCTTCCCACGAGGCCATATTTCAGACTATCACATGAGGAGAAACCTTGGACAATACCTGGCTTTCCTAGGCAGAGGTCCCTGCAGCCTTCCGCAGTTTTTGTGTCCCTGGGTACTTGAGATTAGGGAGTGGTGATGACTCTTAAGGAGCATGCTGCCTTCAAGCATTTGTTTAACAAAGCACACCTTGCACAACCATTAATCCATTTAACCCTGAGTTTGACACAGCACATGTTTCAGAGAGCACGGGGTTGGGGGTAAGGTCACAGATTAACAGCATCTCAAGGCAGAAGAATTTTTCCTAATACAGAACAAAATGGAGTCTCTTATGTCTACTTCTTTCTATACAGACATATTAACAATCTGATTTCTCTTGCTTTTCCCCACAGGGGTGGGTGTAAGGAACATGGAGAATGTGTCAGGCAGTGTCTTTATTCCTGGCACCTTACTTTGCCTGCTGGAGTTTCCCAGTCTGTTCCAGGCGCACTCTCTCGACCCCGAAGGGACCTGAGCGGGGATGTTGGTCGCCAGTGCGTGCTCCCCTGGACTGGAAGTGGTCCCACAAACTTTTTTGTTTTTTGAGGGAGTCTCGCTGTGTCACCCAGGCTGGAGTGCAGTGGCGCGATCTCGGCTCACCGCAACCTCCGCCTCCGGGGTTCAAGCGATTCTCCCGCCTCAGCCTTCCGAGTAGCTGGGATTACAGGCGCATGCCATCACGCCCGCCTAATTTTTGTATTTTCAGTAGGGACAGGGTTTCATGTTGGCCAAGCTGGTCTTGAACTTCTGACCCCAAGTGATCCGCCCACCTCGGCCTCCCAAAAAGCTGGGATTATAGGCGTGAGCCACCGCGCCTGGCCTCCCCTCCTTTTCCTTCAGGGATTGTAAATGTTTTTGGCCGGGCGC